>NC_058410.1:4125381-4340665 GCF_002201575.2 Neomonachus schauinslandi
ATCTATCTATCTATCTATCTATCTATCTATCTATCTATCTATCTATCTATCTAATTAATCTATCTATCATCTATCTATTTATCTATCATCTATCATTTATCTATATAAATAATCTTTTTTGTGGATATATGTTTTCAATGTTATTGCTTGCCTTCACTGGTTAGAACCTCCAGAACAATGTTGAATAAAAATGGTGAGAGAAGACATCTCTCCATTTTAGGGAAAAAGCATTACTTTTCCTATTAAGTATAATGTTAACTATATTTTTAAATGACTTATTAATTTGAGAAAGTTTCCTTTTATTTGTTTGCTGAGAACTTTTATTAGAATAAGGATTGAATATTATCAAATGTTTGTTTACGTTTTTTGATAAAATTATATAGTTAATCTCATTCTCTGTTAATATGGTGAATTAATTGATATTTACTTATTCAATCAACTTTACGTTTCTAGGCTAAAACACTCTTAGTCATGATGTCTTTTTTATGTATTTCTATATTTGATTTATTCATGTTTGCTCAGTGTATTTTTATCAAGTTTCATGAGGGATATTAGTTTATAGTTCTTATTTCTTATAATGTCTTTATCTGGTTTGCTTTGGTTAAATAAAATGAATTGGTATTTTTTTCCTCCTCTAATTTCTGAAATGATGGTAGTATTTACTCTTTAGTCTTTGAATTAATTTACTGGTGAAGCCATCTAGGCCTAGAATTTTTACTGTGGAAAGGTTTTCAATGATGAATTCAATCTTTTTAAGAGGTAAAGGGCGATCCATATTTTCTATTCACCTTCAGTCAGTTTTTGAAGTTGTGTTTTTCAAAAAAATGTGACTACAACTATGTCATTAAATTTATTGGCAAAAATTTTGATAGTTTGAGGGTTTTTTTTTTAAACTTTTTCACCTTTACTCTCTCAAACACTGTGATTTGTTATTTTTTCAGTTGTCTATTTTCCATTTCATTCATTCTGTTCTTATTTTTATAATTTCCTTTCTACTAATTATTTTAGCTTTAATGTATGCATCTTTTTCTAGCTTCTTTAAGTTAGAGTTTAGCTCTGGATTCTAAACTTTTCTTTAGTTTTCTGATATATATATATTTCTATCTTTCCTTTCATGTGAATTTTGAAAACGTATGATTTCTTCAGTTGTTGGGTTTGGGGATTGTCATAGAAAGATTTTAAGCTGGCCCCCAAGATCCTGCTTCTTGGTACTTGTGCTTTTATGTAATTCCTTCCCCTTGAGGTTGGGTGGAACCTGTGCCTTGATTATAACCAATAGAATAGGTCAAATTACTCCTGTAATTATGTGATTGTGTTATACAAGATTCTGTCCTTCTCACAGACTGGTCTTGGAGTCTCTCTCTGTCTTTGGCCTCTGTTTCTGTCTCCCTCTCTCTCTTGCTGGATTTAGTAAAGCAAGCTTCATGAATCCTTCAGCTGCCAGGAAATGAATTCTCCAATTACTGGAGGGAGCTTGTAGGTTGATCTTTCCCCAGTCTGACATCTGATGAAATTGCAGCCCAATCAACATCTGCATTACAGCCTGATGAGACAACAAAGCAAAGGACCCAGCTAAACCATGTCCAGATGCCTAACCCACAGAAACTGAAATGATAAAGATGTGTTGTTTTAAGCCACTAAAGTTGGGGTAATATGTTACATAGCATACCCAATGATTGCTTTATATTACCATATTTTATTTTTTAAGTGTGAGTTAATCAAGGTAGTTGATAATGCTGTTCAGTTATTCCTTATGCTTATGATTCTTTGTCTTATTCTTTTCTCTGTTACCGAGAGAGGTATTAAAATCTATTATGGTTGTGGGTTTGTCTATATCTTCCTTCAGTGAGGTTTTGTTTGGTGTATTTTGAAGTTCTATGCTCAGTTTGATATTCAGTTTTATTTGTCAACTCATCTAGCATGTAGTCCCCAGTTGTATAGTTAACACTAATCTAGGGTACGCTGTGAATGTATTTAGTAGATTGGATTGATGTCTATAATCAGTTTACTTTAAGTATGGAAGGTTACTCTGTGGGTGGGCCTGATTCAATCAGTGGAAAGCTTTAGGAGCAAAACTGAGGCTTCTCCAAAGAAGAAATTCTAGCTGTGGACTATGGTTTCAGCTCATGCTTGAAAGTTCCAGCATGCCTTTCCTGATGCTCTTCTCTATAGACTTTGGACTTGCCCAGCCAACCCCTACAGCCATGTAAGCCAATTCCATTCAATAAATCTTTTAATAGATATATTCTACTGATTCAGTTTCTCTGGTGGAACCTTAATAGATACAGTCAGGTTCACACACATTTATGATTAAGTGTTCATGATGCATTGAACTTTTTATCATTATGAAATATCCCTCTTTATCTCAGGTAATACACATTGCCTTGAATTTTGGTTTGCCTGATATTAAGATAAACATTCCAGCTTATTTATGCCTCCTGTTTGCATAGTATAACATTTTTTATCATTTTACTTTCAAACTGTCTCTAAAGGACATTTCTTATAGATAGCATCTAGCTGGATTTTGCATTTTTATGATTGCAATAATTTCAGCCTTTTTATTGAAGTGTTTTGTCATACATATTGTTTGCTAATTTACTTTTACATAGACCTTTAGCCCCACATTAATTACATATATTATAAAGAAAATAAGAGAGCAATTTAAAATATGTTCTTTTATATTTTCATACATATGTTGATTTTGGTGGTCCTTATCTTTTCCAGAAGATTGCAGCTTTCCTCTGATAACTTTCCTTTCCTTGTGGTGCATGTCTGCCAGTGATAAGTTCTCTGAGTTTTTATTATTTTTTTAAATGTCTTTCTATCTTCTAAGTTTCTGAGTATATTATCACTGGATATAGAATTTAGGGCTGACATTTCTTTTTTTCTTTCTTTTCATACTTTGTAAGCTGGCATTCTATTGTTCTGTTCTCCTTTTTTTGCTGTCATTGTTTTGTCGTTTTTCTGTCTTTACTTTTTTTGTCTATTCTCAATATGGTCTCCTTATCTTTTGTTTTTATCTGTTTTTACAATGATGTGCCTAATTATGGTAGTTTTCAAAAGCATTTTATTTTGAAGTAATAGCAGACTTACAGAGAATTTGCAAAAATAATATGAACAATTCCCATATGCCCTTTGCTTAGATTCCTCAAATGTTCATACCAGATTTATTTTACATATAAATATATACTAACATACTAATATATATAACATACATATGTTATATAATTTTTTGTGAACCTATCAAAGTTAAGTTGCATGTTCTTCCTTCCAGGTAAATAATTTAGTGTGTGTTTCCTGAAATTGAGGACATTGTTTGATATATCTGCAGTGCAATTGTCAGTTGTATTATGCTTCTCGTTAGCCACCTGTCATTATTCAAATTTAATCAATTATCTCAGTCATGTCTGTTTTAGCAGAAGGAAAAAAAAATTGATCTAAGATCCAGTCCAGGAATATTTGTTGCCTTTAGTTCTCACTTCTTTGTCTTCTTTAACTTGGAACAGTTCATCAGTCTGTGACATTTTGACAAGCACAGGCTAGTTACTGTGTTCAACATCCTCTGATCTGTGATTGCTGGGTGTTTACTAACAAATGGATTCAGGGAGAGCATTTGTAACTGGAAGAACACAGACTGATGTTTTTAGTATGTTATGTCAGATGGTACATAGTACTGACTTGCTCCTTTACCAATGATGTTAATTTTGATCATTTTGTTGAAGTTATGTCTTCCAGGTTTCTCTAATATAATCTTACTAATATAATCTTACTTACTTTATCTTTGTTATTAATAAGTATCATGTGAGGAGATACTTTGAGAATAGGTCAATATCTTGTTTCTCCTTAAATATTTCATCCACTATTTTTAGTATCCACTGATGATTCTTGCCAGAATAAATTATTGCTGTAATGAGTATCAAACAGTGTTCTTCTAATTTGATCATTCCTTCTAAATTTATGCTTTGGAGTTAAAGTGTGAGCACTTTTATGTTTCTACTATTAATTTCTTCGCTTTAATATGGAATCATGCATTCTTACTATAGTAAATGCATTTTAGCCAATGGGAGCCCCTGCAAATGGGTTCCTGTGTCCTCTTGTCATGGCTCCATTATGTTTTCAACACTCTCTTAGTTTTTGGCATAGCAATATGCTCTGTCTCATCTTGTTCTTCTGCAATCTCAGCCCTGGAATCAGTAGTCTTTCCAATGAGTCCTGATTAATTTTAGTGAGAATGTTATTTGGAAACCAAGGTTATGATATCTCATAATATGATAAGATATACTCACTGCTACTGGATATTATTGCGTTTAGTTCTTCTTAACAGACACAGCCAGGAAATATGCGTGTGTGCATACACACACATACCTGTTTATCTCTCAACATATCAACTATACATGTATATGTCACTATGTACATCAAATCTACATCCATCTATCAAATCATGGGTTCATTCTGGCACCACCAATTCAAATGTAATATAAAAGGTTTACTCTCAAATCCTCCCTCCTATGCCTCACCTGGAAAGTCCTGGCTTCATCTGGCTACAGTATATTTACTTATTTGCTCAATCCCAGAATTTACAGACAGTAGCATTAGAATTGTTAAGTCACACCCACTGAAAAAGAAAAAAAAAATGAAAACAAATCCCTTATAACTAGAATTTAATATTTGTTTATGTTTCATTTTTCTGTTCAGCCTGAGGATATCTAATAAAGATATACTGGCCAAGAGTCATTTGGGTCAGTTCTTTTCATTCTTTTCTGTGTGGTTATGTCTCTCATTTGAAATATAATTAGGTTGCTGTCTGTTTGCATTCTATTTTAGTATTATTGTTGACTTTATTATTTCTTGTGTGTATATGATACATGGAAATCATTTTAAAAGTCGGACTATGAAAAATAGTATGCTGGTAGGTGTTACCTTCCATCTCTTCTGTGTTCTTCTGAGCCTACCTCCTATCTATTTTCTGTTTATACATTCTGTACTTCTTTCTGCACTGGTGAGTAGATACATATTTATTTTCTTCATTTTCCTTCTCATATAAAAGGTCACAAACTAAAGATATATTTGCACTCTACTTTCACTTAGCAATGTATCCTGGAAATCACATTATATCAGTTCACAGAGCAGTTTCCTATTCTTCTTTAAAGCTGCATAATATACCCCTTGTGTAGAGGTATCTGTTTTTTCAACTCCTGTGGGGGGGGATTTGGTTGTTCTTAATAATCGGCATTTATAAACAATGTTGCCATGAATAACCTTATGCATATGTATAGTAGTTGTATTGTTGAGGTGTATCTTTAGGGTAAATTACTAGAAGTAGGATTGCTAAGTCAAAAGATAAATGCTAAGTAGGTTTGCTAAATATTGCATGAACCAATTTGCATTTCAACCAGCAGTGTACAAAAGTGCCTGTTTCCCCAAAGCCTTAACAAAAAATGTCTTGTCACATCTTTAAATTTTTGACAATCTGAGGTGAAAATGGTAAAGTGTAGCCATTCTTATATAATTTATTATGGTTATAATTCATATTTAATAAAATATATCTATCCTGATTATATAGTTTGATGACTTTTGACAAATGTATACATCAGTGTAGACACCAACACAAATTATAGAACATGTCTACCCCCAAAAGCTAGTTTATGCCTCTTTGAAATAATTCCTCCTTTCTACTTCTGATGACTAGCATACCTCTGGTATGATTTTTGTTACTGTAGATAAGTTTCGCCTGTTCCACAATTTCACAAAAGTAGAATCACAGCATGTGCTCTTTGTCTGCCTTCTTTTGCTCAGCATGATGCTGAGTATATAAATAGTTTCTTCCTTTTAATTGCTGAGAAGTATTACACATATGGGTGTACCACAAATTGTTTATCTCCTAACTTGATGGACATTTGGGTTGTTTTCAGGTTTTGGATACCTGATTAAATCTGCTAGGAGCATCTGTTTAAAAGTCGTTGGGTGAACATATGTATTCATTTCTCTTGGGTAGATATCAAGGGGTGTAATGCCTGGATTGTTGGGTATAGTGATATTATTAAACTGCTTTGTAAATGATCGTACTGTTTTGCACTCTGACACACAATGTGTAAGACTTCCAGGTGCTCTACATCCGCGTTGTATTGTCTCTTTCCTTAATTTTAGCCCTTCTAGGGTGTATATTATATCATTGAGGTTTTACTTGGCATTTCCCTGATGTCAACTAAAGATGCATTTCCCTGATGTCAAGTAAAGATGTCAAACATTTTTCAGATGCTTATTGACCATTTTTATGTATTCTTATTTTAAGAGATTGCAAGGATTTTGCTATTTTTCATTAGTTGTTTTATTATGTTGTAAGAATTCTATATATAATCTAAGTATCATTATTTTGTCTGATAGATATATTATAAACCCTTTCTGTCAGTGGCTTGTATTTTCATTTTCTGAAGACTGTCTTAGAGGATAGAAGTTTTATATTTGATTAAAATCCAATTTATTTTTTTGCTGTATAGTTTTTGTAATTGGTGTCATAACTAAGAAATCTTCATGTTTTCAAAGTTGAGTATATTTTTTCATATGCTTTCTTCTGTATGTTTAGTAGTTTTAGCCCTTACACTTTGGTCAATTTATGTTATATTTTGTCAAAAATCAATTGCCCATAGATGTGTGAGTCTCTTTCTGGATTCTTTATTGTTTTCTATGGTTTATATGGACATTAAGCAAAATTGCCCAACAATCTGTAGGGAAGGTGCAGTAACATATATAATGATTTATGGGTGTTCCCACTTCATAGTGATATTGTCTGATGAAATTGGTCCTCCTGACATCTCAGAAATCAACCTGGTCACTCAGTAGTCAGTCACCTCCGCTAGCATGGCTGTGAAGGTTTTGTATTATCCAAAATACTCACCTCCCCTAGCATGGCTGTGAAGGTTTTGTATTATCCAAAATAGGCTGGAAAGTTTACTCCTATCCCCCATAGTAATTTATATCTCACTCAGTATGATCATTTTTGTTAAATTCATTCTTTCAGTACATTTTAAAGAGCATCAGAGGGTGTTGGCATTAAAAAGAGCAGTGTATCTTCAGTTAACATACTAGGGAGTAGAGCAAATTCTGATTGCCCCATAACGATGTCATGAACTGAGGAAGTTATATATCCCCCTGAGCCTCAATATGTATAAAGTAGGGACAATAACAATATACACAATTTAATATCTATTATTGTCTAATAATACCTCCTCCACAGTAAAATCTTACATATTAAGCACTTATTATTATATCAGTGACATATAATGATAACTAACATTAAGAATTTCAGTTAATGTTTATTATCAGTATTTTTATTCTATGATAATTCAAACATTTTTTCTTTTGAAAAACCTCCAAGTAGCTCAATATATAGTCTCTGTGAGATGTACAGGGAGAGAGTACTCAGCTATACCATTTACAGATGTTCACTGAGCCATCTTTAAAAGAATCCCTTCATACACTCTCAGATATAACAAACCTACTTGGTGCTTATAACATCTTAATTTGTTCCGCATTGAAAATTCAACTTTAGACTTCAAAGTGAGAACATAACACTCACAAGAAAAAATCAGTACTTACATGCTCAGGGTTCAGCAAAACCAGGTTTCGTATCACGAGGTAGATCAATTTAGTGCTAACATCGGGAAATCCGTCCCTCTCAGCATTGCACTTTTAATTAATAACAGCATCTGAAGGTAATGACTCACAGCTTTTCAAATAAATGTGTGCCATTTCCCTGAGTAATTTGCTGATACATGGGACATGGCTTGCAGAATTGCATGCCTTTAGTGTGAAAGGCAGTGGGATCCATAATTCACGTGAACATAAATTATTTAAAAGAAACCATTATTGTAAAAATATATTCATGAATCAGACAAAGGGATGACTTTTCTATGGGAAAGAATAAACATTTCTATGGATTACAGCATTTGTTGTGAATTTACATAAACTATAAACTGATTATTGTTTTTATGTAATAGTCTAGATTCGCATGCATTTTCAGCCAGTAATCCAGTAACTTCACGGGGATTAGTAAACCCTATGCTTAATTAACACTGTCTTTTGATTTTTGAGTAGTAACTTCACATCACAGAAATATGTGATTATTTCAGTGCCTTTAACTCCTGGGAAAATCACCTAAGAGCTTATAGTAATAGGTGAACTAAGTAAAATAAGGAATGTAGCCTGAAAATAAATTTGTTAGAGAGACCTATTGATGGTACAACAGACGTCCACTGCTTCCTCAGCTGAAGCTCATGTTATCAACTGATAATATTGGCATTCTGGTTCATAAATCAATCTCTCAGGAGTTTGGTTATAATGAATTATTTTTCCTGAACTTGATCACCTCTGAATAAGCAGATAAGAACAGAGCTAGAGGGGCACCTGGGAGGCTCAGTCGGTTCAGCATCTGCCTTCTGCTCAGGTCATGATCCCAGAGTCCTGGGATGGAGTCCCGCACTGGCTGGTCCCTGCAGCGGGGAGTCTGCTTCTGCCTCTCCCCCCTGCTCATGCTCTCTGTCTCTCTGTCTTAAATAAAATCTTAAAAAACAAAAACAAAAACCAGAACTATTGTGTTCCTGCTGCCGTGAGGCCACAGGCAGAGCCTTCCAGGCATTTAAATCTGCTCGGCTACCGTAATCAGGATTGCTGCTTCTGAAGTCATGGTGGCATTTCATTCTCCACAGACCTGCATGGTTTTTAGCAGCTCATGCCCATGAGAGTTCCTTTCAGTGGAGACGCTTCTGTGCCTGATGTATTTCAGGTTGCCGCCTTGAGGGCCCTTATTTATATTGTTAAGAACTAGATATAAATTTTACCTGCAGTGAGGGTTTCAGGTTTAACGCTCAACCAAATACTCTTGAGAAGAAGACCTGTTATCTTGCTTTTCCTTATGTATCTCGCTAGTGTCTAGAATTTATTATTTTCCAATTCCTTAAGCAGTTGGCTGTTTGCTAAACACACACCTTGGCTCAGAAAAGGGATTTGGAGAATGATAAATACTTTTTAGGTTACTGTGTTATTTATCATGTCTGAATGGCATTACAGAAACAGAAGTATTTTTTCTCATTCCCAAATAGGGATTTTCAATGCCAGTGTGTGTTGGCAGGGCAGGACTGCTTTGGAGGTGACAAGGGAACCCAATGAGGGTTGGTATGTAGAATTCAGAAAAAAAACAAAAACAAACTCACCTCATTAATTGTCGGTAATGAGCTTTCCAGCTCTGGGATGGCTTGAAGATACGTCCCCATGACGCTGTTAACTACCATGTTCTCCAGGTAGAGGGAAGCTGGCTCATATCTGCTTGTTCTAGCAAGGCAACCCGGCACTCACTGTACCAGTGTTCTTACTGATAGAAATATGAACTGGCAAAACTTGAAGAAGAACGTGGCAATTATATGGCCCCCTTACAACATATTTAGGTATACATTTCTGGCTCTAAGGTTGAGGGTTTATTTTCCATTTGGTACAACATGTCTAGACTCTTGTGAGTCTAGGCACATGCACAGAGTGACACAGACCTGTCACAAACATTTCCCGCTTTATTCATTCAACAGTTGCTTACTGAATGTCCACCCTGGGCCAGATCATCTGCTCAGTCCGGAGAATACGTGGGAGATGAGTAAGACAACAACCCCTGACTGACTCAGGAAGCTTCTGTTCTAGTGAGGAAGGTGGACAGGAAAGGGATCATTGGATGAAGAGACATAACACACTTCAAGGACAGAGTTTCTAGTTAGGTGGGTGTTCCAGGAACGGAAGAAGTCTCCGAGCAGGGGACATTTAAGTAGAGAGAATCTTAAACACGTTTACTAAAGGCGCATTTACTTAATATCAAATCCAAACCCTTTATTTGGGCATGTGAGGAGGCACCTTCACCAACTAACTCTTGCTTCTCCTCTGCACTTCTTGTCACTGACTCCCAAGTTTTCAGATTTTCTTGGATCTCTTCACAGAGCACTTTATAGTGACCACTGTTTAGTACTCATAATTCCATTTTATGATTTAATGGGGTACCAGGAATTGTCATTTTTTAAAAAAATCATCGTCAGTAATAATCAAAGAACACTGCATAATGCATGTTTATGCATGCAGAGAAAATAAACAAGGAGGAGATTGTGTTTGTTCGGTTAACTGTCACTTGAGAGTCCATTCTAGGCAAATGCACTGTGTGTGTGTGTGTGTGTGTGTGTGTTGGTGGTATTTGGGAGCCATTAGCTCATACCCTTAACTTTCTAGCTTTGGGAGAGGGTGAGAACAATTTTTAAAGAGCAACTCTGAGCATGCTTTAGGTAGAGTAAGAGCTGGTACAGTCAAAGGACCCCAGTCTTTCAGGGGTTTAACACAGTGGGAGTTTGGTGCTTGCTCACACAGAAGTCCAAGTCCATGGTCCTGGTCAGCCCGTGATGGTTTCGAGTCTGTGGCTGCTCACACTTTGCACCTCTACTCCCCCGTCAACAGGAAGGGCATGACAGGGTTAAGGACTCATCTCAACTTTTCTCCTGCTGTGACTTGTTAGTGACAAAAATACTTCTGTTTATGTTCTGTTGGCAAGGACTATGTCTGTGGCCCTTCCTAGAAGCAAAGAGATGGCTGGGGACTGTCACCTGGGTGCTGCCAGAGCTTCCAGTGACAACTCTATACTATGGGGAGAAGTGTATGAATTTTTGTGTCCATTTAGCCATCCAGTAGCATGAGATAATCTGTTTGCACTCTTCTTCCCAAAGGGAATATTCTTGCCCATCTCCAAGGGAGACAACCCAGTGTCCCGCCCGGTCAGTACATGTAATGCCAAGTCCAGACCACAGTACTGTCTGCAAACAGTGTTTAGAAAGCTATGGTCCAATAAAAAAGTCATGTGTGTCTCCCTCACACCAGCAATGATGTGAAACAGGTGCAGGATAAGTGCAACACAATCTCCAGTGCAGGAAAGAATTAAATAATGGGAGACAGAGAGCATTCGCTGTCCATGGCATTTAAGAATGAATGCTGGGGAGGCTCTGTGGAGACCCTGTGGCTGACGGTGGATAGTTCTTCGATTAACTCTAATTCTGCTCCCTGGGAGTAACTCTCCTATCCATTTTCCTGGTCCTGTGGAGCTTCCATCCTAGTTGGATAGAACTAAGCAAACATTATTTAAAGATCTACAGCAGGTCACATACCAATAAGTGCTAAGAAGAATGCAATCAGTGGGGATAGGGGGTCGCAGCTTTAGATTGGATGGCCTGATGGTTTCAGGTAGCATTTGAATAAAGACCTGGAGGAACCAAGAGAGAGAGGACCAGAGGTAAAGTGATGCCAGGGAAGAGGATTCTCAAAGAGGAGCCAGCTTTATAGTGGTTGAGGTATAGCAATGAGTTCTGTGTCCCTGGAATGGAAAGAATGGGGACAATGAGTCATAGGAAGTAAAGTCCCAGAAGCAAGAAGTAGGTATATCATGTGAGGCCATACTTACTACTATATGGACTTGGGATTTTGCTCTGAGTGAGATGGGAAAGCATTGGGAAGTTTGGAGTTAAAGAAAGACATAATCACACTTGCTGCACTCCACCAGGTGCTGGATTGAGATGGAAAGCAGAAGCAAAAGCAGCTGACATGATCTGACATGGTCCTGGGTGGTCACCAACAAGCTGCCCTGGGCATCAACCCATCTGGACCCGATGTGCTTTATAATAAGGATTTGGAATGTCTGATCATAAAGTTGCTTTCTGATTCTAAATTTCAGTGAATAACCACATCTCTGGCTGTACAGCGATTCATATTACTTTTGTTTTCAACTTTCAGATGAGTTTATGAAGATGGTTAGTTTCAAACAAAAACCTAAAAGAATTGCTTAAACAGATGTATACTGAATCAAGGCAATGCCATGTATTCTGAAAGAGGTCTCAGATATCATTTACTTTGTTTATTGAATGCGCTCATTTAATTTTTTACACGAGAAATGTGAACGCTGGGGTAGTTTCGATTTTAGCACAGCTAAGATATGTGTGAGCTAATCTTGGAACTAAGTTTTCCTAATTGATACATGTAAAAAAAAAGTTAATTGAATTGCTGGAAGTAAGAATATATAGCTGTAGATAGAGATTGCAATGAATATTTTCTGTCGCTTTTTAATGTTTCTTTATTTTCCCCAATTTAAAAATTAAAATAATAATTAATTTACATATAGTAAAATTCCCCCTTTTTAGTGTAGGGTTCAGTAAGTTTTGACAAATGTATAGAGGCTTGCAACCACCACCACGATAAAGATTTTATACAGTTCCGTCACCCTAAAACATTTCCCTCTGCCTTCTTGTTGTGAACCCTTCCCCCAGCCCACAGTCCTAGGCAATTGCTGATCTGTTGTCTGTCTCTATAGTTTGCCTTTGCAAGAATGCCATATAAATGGAATCATACAGTATGTAACTTGTGGGTTTGTCTATTTTTCTTTCCAGTTTATAAGTTTTTGCTTCATTTATTTTAAACTTCTGTTTTAAGATCCAATTATGTGTGAGGGTTCTTTTTTTTTAACAAAGACCTTTTTTTTAAGAGCAGTTCTTTTTGATGTTTCAAGTTTTTATTTAAATTCTAATTAGTTAACGTGTAGTGTAATCTTGGTTTCAGGAGTAGAATTCAGTGATTCATCACTTACATATAACACCCAGTGCTCATCACAATTGCCCTCTTTAATACCTCTCATCCATCTAGCCCATTCCCCACCCTCCACCCCTCCATAAACCCTCAGTTTGTTTTCTGTAGTCAAGAGTCTCTCTTATGGTTTGCCTCCCGCTTTCTCTTTCTTCCTTTACCCTATATTCATCGTTTTTGTTTCTTAAATTCCAGATACGAGTGAAATCATATGGTATTTGTCTTTCTCTGACTGACTGATTTTACTTAGCATAATAATCTCTAGCTCCATCCATGCCATTGCTTTTTTAGAGGAGTTTTATTTTTTATTTTTATTTTTTTACAAATAAAAGTTTGTATTTACAAAATTATTTACAAAAATTACAATAATTACAGACAGTACAAATTGAGACAGTTTCTCCCATTACTGTGACAGAAGTTACCAGCCTTCACTTTCAAATGAGGGTTTTGTTATTTTGAGGTATGATGCACTTTCAGTGATCCACTGCTATTATTTAAAATGCTTTTCTAAATAATTCCAAGAGCTGATTAGTGATAGGTACATGGGTCATTTCCTTCAACTTTTATTTCCAGAACTACTATGTACAAATCCAACATAACTGGAATATAACAGGGTGGAGCGGCACTGAAATGAGTAATTTTTTTCCAACAGTAAATTTTAATTATTCTTTAAATATTCACTTAGTGGTTTAGAATTGAAACCATGATTTTTTGCTTCAAAAGGAAAGTACAGGGGCACCCGGGTGGCTCAGTCTGTTAAGCGTCTGCCTTCAGCTCAGGTTATGATCTCAGGGTCCTGGGATCGAGCCCTGCGTCCGGCTCCCTGCTCAGCAGGGAATGTGTTTCTCCCTCTCCTCCCAGCTCACTATCTCTGTCTCTGTCTCAAATAAATAAATAAATAAATAAAATCTTAAAAAAAAAAAGGAAAGTCCAGTGATTTTTAATGGGCTGCACAATTCCACTACACCCAGTATTATCTGGCTATTTTTTACAGGCTTGTAATTATTTAAGAAACAGAATTCCATAGTATTCAATTCTGTTTGTTTGTTTGTTTGTTTGTTTTTTAGAGAGGGAGTGAAGTGAGGGAAAGGGCAGAGGGAGAGAGAGAATCTTAAGCAGACTCCATGCCGAAGCAGGGCTCGATCTCACAACTCTGAGATCATGACTTGAGCCAAAATCAGAAGTCCGATGCTCAACCAACTGAGCCACTGAGGTACTCCCCCACTGTATTCAATTCTGTATGAATTTTGTCTTTTATGTTTTTTGATCAGAATCAGTACTACTGCTTGAGGAGTCTGTTGACTAAGTCTACATCATCTTCATTTTCCTTATTATGTCCAGGAAGTTCCAACAAGAAGTCATTCCTGTGATTTGGTGGTAGCATATTCATTGACATGAATTTGACTGCCATGGATATTGTGGAGCAAGGACATCTGGCAGTCTGCCTGCTGCAGTGCGTCCGATGGTAAATGACTGTTAACACTATTAGTGGAAGGATTGTTCATTTGACCCACTTCCCATGTCTAAATCAGTTGGATAGGGTCTCTGTAGGTCCCCTGGGACCCAGGTCAGTGGGGGACACACAGCATTACTTGCACTAATCCTATGTGCATACTTAATTATATCTTCCGAGGAGATGGTACCTTTTCTTGCTTTTTCTATTAATTTGAGTTTTTTCTTTTGTTTGGTAAACACTGTAGCCAGTATTTGTTCTGCTTCCTTTAGCATTTTTGTAGTTGCTGAATATCACTGTCACTTTTCTCCACTTCATTTTCTACAATGTGTATTTCATGATGGATTTTTCCCTGAGTGAGTGCCAATTTCATCAGTTCTTGAAATTCCCCATCTCTGTGAATTAACAACTCCAGGACCTGGTTTTCCTCATCTGATGGCAACAGCTTTTGGTTTCTTGAAATTACTAGTATTTCTATAAGCTCTCTTGACAAGACTTCCAGACCTTCCAGCACAGACAGCAGCCTCTCTGGAGTGCTGTTACCATGGGCTGCTCCAGAGCCACCTCCCGGCCGCTCCTTCTCCTTGTCTCCACTCAAAGACTGCTGCCAAGCTCCCCACGGGCCCACAGCTGGAGAGTTGGAGCAGTTTTAAATTCACTGCAAAAATTGAGTGGAAGGAACAGGGAATTCCCATGTAACCCCAGCCCCCAAACATGCACTACCTCATCCACTATCAACACCCCACACCAGAGTGCTCCACTTGTTACAATCAATAAACCTACACTGACACATCGTTATCCACCAAAGTCCATAATTTACATTAGGGCTCACTCCTGGTCTTGTACATTTTATGGGTTTGGATAAATGTATAGTGTATCCACCATAGTAATGTCATACAGAACATTTTCACGGCCGTAAAAATCATGTATTCTGACTATTCCTTCCTCTCCTTCTCTCCCAACCCCAGGGAACCACTGATCTTTATATTGTCTCCATAGTTTTGTCTTTTCCATGGTGTCATATAGTTGGAGTCCCATGATATGCAACTGTTTCAGGTTGGCTTCTGTCACTTAGCAATATCCATTTAACGTTCCTCCATGTCTTTTCATGTTTTGCTTGATATCTCATGTCTTGTCATTGCTTAATAATATTCCACTGTCTGGATGCACCACAGTTTGTCTCTCAGTTTACCTCTGAGGGACATCTGGGCTACTTCTAATCGGCAATTATGAACAAAGCAGCTATAAATATCCATAGGTAGGTGTTTGTGTGGCTATATGTTTTTAACTCATTTGGAGAAATATCAGGAGCATGAATATTGGATAGTATAGTGAGAGTATGCTTTGTTTAGTAAGAAACTGGCAATCTTTTTTCCAAAGTGGCTGTGTTATTTTGCATTTTCATTCTAATAGGTATGGAATGGTATCTCACTGTTGTTTTAAAATTGTAATTTCTGAATGACCTGGGACTTAAACATCTGTTCATAAGCTTTTGTGTATTAACTTTGTATCCTGTAACCTTGTTATAATTACTTAACAGTTCTAGAAGTTTTTTTTTTTCTTTTGTTGGTTGATTCTTTTGGATTTTTTATATAGGTAATTATATCATCTGAGAACAGAGACATTTTTATTTATTCCTTCTTAATCTGTCTACATTTTATTTCATTTTCTTGTTTTCTTGTATCAGCTATGACTTCCAGTATGATGCTGAAAAGAAGTGGGGAGAGTGGATATCCTAGCCTTGTACCTGATCTTAATGGGAAAGCTCCAACTTTCACGTCATTAAGTATGACACTAGCTGTAGCTTTTCTATAGGTGTTCTTTATCTATTTGAGGAAGTTCCCTTCTACTCCTAGTTTGCTAAGAGGTTTTGCTTTTTTGTTCATTTGTTTGTTTGTTTTTATTTTTTATGAATGGGTTTTGGATTTTGTCAAATGCTTTTCCTGCATCTATAGATATGATCTT
Organism: Neomonachus schauinslandi; assembly: GCF_002201575.2. Taxonomy (NCBI): domain Eukaryota; kingdom Metazoa; phylum Chordata; class Mammalia; order Carnivora; family Phocidae; genus Neomonachus; species Neomonachus schauinslandi. Next base: position 4,141,445 of record NC_058410.1, read on the forward strand.
GTGATTTTCTTCTTTTTCAGCTTGTTGATGTGATGACTTACATTAATTAATTTTCAAATGTTAAACTTGCATATTTGGAATAAATCCCATTTGGTTGAGGTGTATAATTCTTTTTAGACATTGTAGGATTTGTTTTGCTATATTTGTTTAAGGATTTTGCATCTATGTTCATGAGAGATGTTAGTCTGTGTCTTCCTTTTCCAGTAATGTTTCTGCCTGGTTTTCTTATCAGGGTAATGCTGGGCTCATACAGTGAGTTAAGGATATTCCTCTGCTTCTATCTTCTAGAAAAGACTATAGAGAATTGGTATAATTTCTTTCTTAAATGTGTGGTAGGATTCACTAGTGATCTACATGGGCCTGGTGCGTCAATGTTTTTTTATGACACCTGTTCAAATAGTCTATTTCTTCTTGTGTGAGTTTTGGCAGATTTTGTCTTGCAAATAATTGGTCTATTTCATCTATGTTATCAAACTTGTGGGCATAGAGGTGTTTATAATATTCCTTTGTTATCCTTTTCATGTCCATATGATTTGTATTGATGCATTTCTTTCATTTCTGATATTAGTAATTGTGTTTTTTCTCCCCCCCCCATTTTTTCCCCTTAGCTAGCTGGCTTATCAATTTTATTGATCTTTTCCAAAAATGAGTTTGAGTTTTGTTGATTTTCTCTATTGATTTCTTGTTTTCAATTTCCTTGATTTCTGCTCTAATTTTTATTATTTTTTATGCTAACATTGGATTTAATTTGCTCTTTTTTCTCAAGTTGCTTAAGGTTAAAGCTTACATTTTTGGTTATAGATCTTCCTTCTTTTCAAATATATGCATTCAATAGTTCAAGCTCCCCTCCACTGTTTGTGCTGTATTCTACAAATTTTGAAAAGTTGTATTTCTGCTTTCATTTTAGTTAAAAAATGCTTTAATCTTGCTCATGATTTTTTCTTTACCCTATGTGTTATGTAGAAGTGTGGTGTTTAATCTCCATGTATTTAGGGATTCCCTTTCTCTGATTGATTTCTAGTTTAATTCTAATATGGTCTGATAGCAGATGTGGTGTGATTTTAATCCTTGTATGTTTTATGGCCCAGAATGTGGTCTATCTTAGTGAATGTCCCAGTGGGGCCGAGTAGAATGTGTATGCTGAAGTTGTTGGATGAAATAGTCTATAGCTATCAAGTGTATCCAGTTGACGAAGGGCGCTATTGAGTTCAACTCTGTCCTTACTGACTTTCTGCTTCTGGGTCAGTCCATTTCTGATAGAATAGAGTTCAAGTCTCACATATAATAGTGCAGTCTTCTATTTCTCTTTGCAGTTTTATCAACTTTTGCCTCACATATTTTTATGCTCTGTTATTAGGCACACACAGGTTAAAGATTATTATATATTTTTGGAGGATTAACTCCTTTATCATTATGTAATGCCCTCTTTATTCATGTTAACCTTGCTGTGAAGTCTGTTCTGTGTAAAATTAATATACCTACTCCTCCTTTCTTTTGATTAGTGTCAGCATGGTATATCTCTCTCCAACCCTTTACTTTTAATCTATATGTGTTTATATTTAAAATGGGTTTCTTGTAGACAAGTCTGATGATCTCTGTATTTCAGTTGGCGAATTTAGACCACTGACATTTAAAGATGATTATTGGTATAGTTGGATTAACATCTACCACATTTGTTACTGTTTTCCATTCTTTGCCCTTTTTCTTTGTTCCTATTTTTTTCTTCCACTTTTTTTGCCTTTTGTGATTTTAATTCAGCATTTTATATGATTAGCTTTTCCCCTCTTTCTTAGCAGTTATACTTTTTTTGTAACTATTGTTGGTAGTTGCTCTAGACTTTGCATATACATTTACAACTAATACAAATCTGCTTTCAAATAACACTAAACTGCTTCTTGGGTAGTGCAAATACCTTAAAAGAGCAAAATAATCCTAATCTGTCCCTCTCATTTCTTGTATAATTTCTATCAGTTTCACATAGCTGCATTAAAGTAATCCATTTTCTGTTTACTTAAAATAAGAAGAAAACAAATAGGAGGGTTATAAAATGTCTACACACCCTTATTTTGTCTCTAAATATTTTACTTGTAGCCTAAAAGAACTGGACTGCGGATTATAATTTTCTATCCTTTTTTTCCCTTGGCTCAGAGATACTAGTGGGCAATGATTTTGCAAATTCTTCTCTTAAATATTCTTAACCTCAGAGTACTGGTAAATGTGAATAAAGGCTCACTGATGTTTTTCCTTGAATTAACTAAAACATTTAAGTTTATTAAAAATTACCAGGAGACCCATTTATTTTCTAAATAAACATTCAGAGAATTCAGGCAAATCTTGGAACGCTCTCCATTTAACTAGGCAAAGTTTGGTTTTAGGGTGCTTTCATTCTTTTTGACTTCCTGTCTTAAAATAGTAAGTGGGTGAGCTGCTACACAACTCCAGGGAATGTCATTCAAAGAGACTGCAGGGTGCATGGTGCTTCCCATATTTATGCAATGTGGTGGCCTTGTGTGGGAAATAATGTGTACATGCACGGAAAAGGTGTTCCTTAATTCCGTCTTCCCTTAACTACAGTCAGTGTTGTGAGGGTAAAAAGGAAGAGAAAGTGTTGGAAAATCATTGTGGATTGTGTTCTATTTGCGTGCATTGGAATCCCGCAAAAAGAATGTTTCACTAAATAAGTTTGGAGTTCGTCTTCAATCTTTTATTTATTTCTCTCATCTTTTCCAGGCAATCCTCAGGAAGATGAATGGTGTTGATTTAATTATCTTTTAAGCTGCTCTAGACCATAACTGCATGCATCTTTATTTCTGTGAGTGAATGATTGAACAGTTCTATTACTGAAACTATTAGATTTGGAGAGTTTATTGATTTGAAGTCCTGGAACAAAAATGGTCAATACACTGGTTTGGTACTTTAGCTCATTTAGATTCAAAAATTCCTAGAGATAGTGGAGACTGAGCTTCTGCTTTTGAATTAAAGATTACAATGGCTAAGCAATTTCAAAAAGCCTGAGCTTTCCCTTCATGGACTTCAGAAGATAATGTTAGAAGATCAATCTGTGCATGTGATTATAAACACACATCAGCCTTTGACATCAAGTCTGTGAAATGAGTATGTCTAGCCTGATATAATCTAGGTCTTGAGAAATGGTGCCTTATGGTAATTGATTCCTTTACTTGAATCATCTTGGTAATATTTTACTCGGCCTAATAAAGTTGGTGTATTCTCTGGGTAGATTTAAAATTGATCATCCAACCATCATTAGTAGAAAGAATTGACGAATTTTTAAAAAATCAATCAACACTTACTGAATTTCTACAAAGAAGCAGAGAACTATTGTGAGAATCATCTGGCTTTTGCTGAAAATCAGGTTATATTTACAAATTATTTTGAAAGATTTAAAGTAGAATTAAATTGGAATTGCTTATTTCCATCCAAAATGGAAACGACTTTCGGCTTGGCAGCACTGGACTCCTGGCCCTTGTGTTTAGGAAATGTACCAAGTCAAACCGAGTGGAGATGGAGCAGAACAGAATGCACAGCTGGAGAAGACCCAAGTAGAATGAGTGTTATCAGTCTTTCATTTATGGAGCTCTGGCGGTCTGAATTCCTCTAAGTGCTGGATGAAATTTTGGCCATTTTAACACCGCCTACATGCCAGTAGGTTGCAGTGGTCCAGCTGGCAGACTCGAACACTTAGGTTGGTTAGTGTATAATCTTGCAGGTCCGCAATGATTCAGAGACCACCTCAGGAGCTGGTTAAGAATACAAGTGCAATCGGCAGACCTGTTTTGGTGTACAGATATCCTAACAGAGACTTGGAGGGGTCAAGTAAGGGCTCTATGTTGGTATTGGTCATTTTCAATAATTTGGGAAACTGCTAATTATATAGGGAGGGACGTGGGCTTTTTTTCAGAAATTTAAACCTCCCCAGGAAAAACAGGATTGTTTCATTTACCATTAAGTATCCTTGAGAAGAGGTGGCAAATAGGGATTTGCCTCACAAAACTGTGATTTTTGTCTAGGAAAATAAGCTGCCTGAAGGTGAAGACACAATTTCTGTACCTGCTATTAACTCAAGGCTTTCTGGTTGATAAAATTAGTCATATCTGATACCAAATGTTGCCTTTGAGTACATGTTGAGTAGGGCCTGCATGAGGAGACAAATGTGAGAGCAAATGTTATTTCTTTGATGTGTTTGTGTAAGGAAATCTGGGGGGAAGATGTGAATGGGATTTTTTTAGAGCAGAGGAAAAAATGAGTCTTGGTAGGTCCTGGCTGTCATATCAAAATCTCGTTTCCTTATTTCTTGAGCTGATTTACTGAGACTTACATCACTTGATGTGCCCAGTTTCTTCCCCAACATACATTTTCAAGGCCAAGTTCATTGTTTTTGAGATTATCTCAAAATGTGATACTCTCTTAACAGTGCCCTGACATTCCTAACAGAAAAGAGCCAAAAAAAAAAAAAAAAAAAAGAGAGAGAGAGAGAGAGAGAGAAATCCTTTGCTGATCTTGGGGTATTTGCTTTCTTGTGAGAAGACTAGAGAAGTAGGTGTCTAGTAATGGTGGGGGGGGGGCAACAGTAATCTCAGCTGAAGTGCTGGTGTTATACAGAATGCAAGATAACCAAAGCCACCTGAGACAGGTGTGTGTTGGTTTAACTTTGTTACCAGTTCCAGTTCTCTCTTTGTTTACTCCCAGAGGGATATGATTTATCAATTCTAAGCAAATGGTTCCTTAGGAAAAAATGTATTTCATTTAAATGAATAACTGATATGCTTAAAACTTCATAAACAGTGGCATGAAATCCACTAACTTTGGATTTCTGAACAATTGTTTTCAGATTGAGCAGAAGCTCATTTGTCAAGATCTTTCTTCATAGTGTAAATGAATGCTCCTAATAGAATGCATGAGATATGATTGTAAAAGCTTCCTGACAGCTAGTACTGCCGGGGAGAACTACCCTGTTTAGGGATGCTGCTAAGGTAGGCATGTGGCACTCGACACGGTTCAGAACACATGCTATATTGGCAAACAATGTTCCTCTATGTAGTTTGTGCAAGGATGCCCCAAATCATTTAATTAACAAGAATATAGACAAATAAAGGGATGCATGTAGACATATATACATAAATACCTATCACCAATTCTATCTTTTAAAAAAAGATTTATTTATTCATTTTGAGAGAGAAGGGGGGGAAGGAGCAGAGGCTGAGGGAGAGAATCTCGGGCACTCTGTGCTGAGTGTGGAGTCCAACGCGGGGCTTGATCCCACGATCCTGAGATCATGACCCAGCCGAAATCAACAGTCAGATGCTCAACTAACTGAGCCACCCAGGAGCCCCCACTAATTCTATTTTTTGATGTGAAAAGTAAGGAATTTGCCAGGTAATTTCACCGTCCAGTGTTCAAATCTCTTTCTGTTGCATTCTAGATGTTTATGCCCTTGGGTTCCAGTCTTGATTCTTTTACAGTTTGTTACTAGTTAAAAAAAAATCCAGTCTTGTGTAAAGATCTATGCTGGGACAGGTGTTTGGTGTAATTCTGAAGGCTCGAAGAACCTACATGAGTTCTGTCATCTTCTGGATTAATGGTTGCTGCACATCTACATGAGAATATGTGTGTATAACATCAAGAAACGTATTGCCTAAAAGACAATAAATCCCAATCTCTTGAGCTAACATTTTTTGAGCCTACATAATGGACAATTTATGATTTTTTTCAGTCATTGTCCAAGCAGAGAAACAGAAGCTATGTTAGATACATCAAATGGAGGGAGATTTAATGTAGAAAATCAATTACAAAAAGGTTAGGGGGTCTGGAGAGGCAGAGTGGAGGTGTGAACGAGGTTACGGCCTGTAACCTGGAGAGCTGGTTCCCCCATGGCTCCGTAGGAACCACATTTCTGCCCATAAGCAGAAACCCCTTTGATGCAGCCCAGCTGGTGCTATATGCCCCCCAGGGAAGTAAGACTTCTAAACCAGTAAGGCCCTGCATTCTGGCCCTGTGGAGGGAACCTGTGGTAGTCAGAATTATCATGGGGTGCCCACCCTGTAGGAGCCCCTCCTCTTCATTGTGGGTGGACCTGTGCATGATGAGGTTGCATTATATGACAAAGGTGAAGGGACTTTTGCTTAAGTAATCAAAGGGCCTAATCAACAGACTCTGAGTTAATCAAAAGCCTATGGGTGGGCCTGGCCTTATCAGGTGAGTCCTTTCAAGAGTTTGGGAGGCAGAACTGTTGTCTCCTGTTGGCTTTGAAGATGCAAGTCACCATGAGTCTTACAGATTCAAGGAAATAAACTCTGCCAATAAATGTCATGAACTTGGAAGAGCAGGGACTGTGAGTTTCAGAGGAGAACCCAGCCCCAGCCCACACTTTGCAGCCTTATGAGACCCTGAACAGAGGATCCAGCTAAGATGACCCACAGAAACTGTGATATCAGAAATGTGTGCCATTTAAACCTGCTAAGTTTGTAGCCCCTTGCTATGCAGCAATAGGACACTAACAAGACCCATACGTGGGTTGTTGAGTGAAAGAATTGATCACATCTTTGAGTGTGATTTTCTAAACTTGCACAGTGTGTTTCCCAGTTAGTGTACTGAATCTTCAATAGGCCATTCCAAATTTCTACAAGACAAACAGCTTCTGGATGTGGCAAAAGCAATGAATTCTGTGGGTGGGAGCCCGTTGTAACACTTTTCCTCCTGAAAATAAAAGGGGGTTCTTGGTAGATGCTGTGTATTGTGGAATACACTGGCAGTGAGAAGATCATCCAGCAAGCCTGGGATGGTGGTTCTGGCAGAAGCACTTTGGGTGAGGAAGGCACGTTCATATCCAGGTTAAGTGTCTACTCTGATAAGGACAAAACCTGAAGGAAGGCTTCAGGATAACCAAGAGGGCACAAGTGGCTGGCTGCTCCTCCGAGGGATGATGCCATGCCGGGGGCTCGGGTGGCCTCCACTATTGGCAGGTTGGGCAATCAGTTGAGTCTCTAACTGGATAAGCCTCCGTGAGGGGAAGTCCAGGTTGACAAAGTCCTGCATAGCTCCCATTCCTGCCACCCTGGCCATTTTCTACATGAGCCTCTGCAAACACCAGGGGGGATGAGGAAATGCGTGGCACGAACAGAACACCACTCTGTCCACCTGATTTCTGAGGGCCTCCTCGTTAGTGGGTGCAGTTGGGTGAGTGTCTGCACAAAGCCTTCATACATTATACCCATCCTGAGGGTCCATCTACAGGTTTTTTCCCCGGAAGTTCTGGTCATCTGGATTTCCATCTTTTATTCCAAGTTTCTGCTCACTGGGCCAAAATGTTAGTTGTTCACTATGACTCAGCATAGATCCACATCCGGCCAGTTTTTAGTCCAGACAAATTGGAAACCAGATGGGCTATTTGCAGTGCTACCTGGGGGATTTCCTTTCAGTGCCGTTCCTCAGTGCCGTCCCTATGTGGGCCCACAGTCCTGCAGCAGCGTAACAGGCCACGGAGTATCACCGGCAATCCAGGCTCAGGTTTTTACTTCCTTTGTAAACTGGTCATCGGGAACCTCTGTGAGTCTCTGAGTGGAGGTGAAGTGAAAACAGGCAATACACAAGAAAAAGTGCCATCAAAGGATGAGCTGCCTGCTCCTGCAACATACTCATGTCTTCAGGAGCCACCACTGTCTGTTCTTGGGCACACATCTGTCTACTTGAAGTGACCGGCTATCCCTCTGTGGGACCGTGCATCATTCACACCAGACCACACTCTCCCCAACCTGTCCCAGCCGATGAGTGGGCATGGTGAAGGTCCTCGAACCAGAATCTTCCCATTCAATGTAGAGGGAGTGAGCTGGAGCCCCAACATTCCCATTTGATGTGGGACTCCTCTAATGTTAGCTGTCGCTCTGGCCTCACCTGCTGGGAGATCAGGAATTTCCCATTTCAGGCTCTTCTCACCTAGTCCTTTCCTCCTCCTTCTCCTTCTCCAAGATGTGCTCTGAAGGGTGGCCACCGGTCTGACTCCCTCCCTTTCACTCATCACGGGCTTTCCCCAGCAAACTTCTCCACCACCCATCCTCTCCCAATTTCTGATTCCCAGAGAACGGACACTGACACATTCACTGGGCAGCCTCATTGTGTCCATTAATAACTGTTATCCAAATGTTCCGAGGGAATGAAGAAACACATTCAATGGTGCTTAAAAAGTTCCATTGATCGTTTTCCCTTTGTTTTTGGTATATTGCTTTCTCTGTTCGGATTTCAGAGTAATCCCTAACAAGTGTATCGAGAGCCTGTGTGCATAGACAACGATTGCAGAGGAACGGGCTTCCATCTAGAGGCACTGGGCGAGGAAGCAGCTGTTGGGTCATGTAGGCAGGGTGTGGGGAGCCTCAGGGTGTGGCCAGCAGCTTTCCCCAGACAGCAATCCTACCATAGCCTGTCTATGGGGCATAGAAACCCACAGCTGGCATTTGGGGAGCTTGTCAGGGAAAGGTTTGGAAGTCTCCACAGTTCAATTAAGGACTTAATCTCACTGTTTGCAACCTCTTTCCTCCCCCAGGCCTCTGCTATATCTTGTTTCTCAAATCCCTATCCCCTAGGTTGAGTTTTTCCAGAAAATAAGCCTCCAGTTCTGTGGATTGGAGTTTGTGGGTGGTGCTTTGTGTGGGAGGGGGAGCCAGAAATCCGTCCCCTCCGTGTGGAGACAATGCTGGTCCTCTGGCTTGCAGCCCACACCCAGCCCCAGCTCCCTCATGCCCTGTTCAGATGTTTCTGGGACTCTAAGCCAGCTTCTAGCCCTTCACTTCCTGAAGACCTTTTATAGTCCAGTGAGTTACGCCAACCTGTTGTTTCCATCTAGTTTTCTCTGTTGTTTGGGTTGATGCCTCTTAGAGAAAGAACGTGACTATTGGACATTATTTTGCACTCAGCCATGTATTTGCAACGTTCTGGAAGGAGAGGGGGCATGCATGTGTGTTGCATCCACTATTTGAAGACTGGAAGCTGATATTTAGTTTCCACCAGTGATTTTTGGTATTTTTTCCCCTCCTTCTCCTCAACATCGCTAATGAAACCACTTCTGTGCATTTATATCATGCACTGTACTGTCCTCTAGAGAGCGGCTCATCTTGTACACCCCACTCAATTACTCCTGGAATGATCAGGGGCCAGATTTTGTAGTCTTAACTCTGCATGGAGCCTTCACATCGTAGAGGAACAAAAAAAAATTGTAAAGAAAGAAAGATAGTACCATGGTTGGGTAAATCTGAGTTTATGTTGCAATTCTCTCAAGAAAAGTTTATATTCAAATTAAGTGCTTAAGTTCGTATATGTTAATCATTATACTTATGTGATATATATGAGCACAATGTGTGTATATGAGAGAGAGAGAGAGCAAAATGCAGGATATATTCCAGTGATATTCTGATTTGTTCTGACTCACTAAAATTGACTTTGATTTCAAAGCCATGTAGTTACTTATATAGATCACATGCATGCATAATCTTATACTTGAATATTTGAATATGACTTCATCAGAAGTTCATAAAGTTTAAAGTTTAATTTAAGAGCACTGGGAATGGGAGGGTTTTCTATGAATAAAATTTCATGTTTTTAAATCTTAAATGGGCAGTGGGAACTTTCTTTTATTGAACAGAGATCATAATTTTCAATCTACTTTTAGTGAGAGGTTTTCTCTTCTCCTTTCCCTCCAGAATGATATCTCTAGAATTCTACAACTAGAAATCTCTTATAAAATGTCTCTTACTGGAGATAATTTTAAATTACCCTTGTAAATAATCCCAGGTTATTTGGTCAGTATTTTTATCTGATTTGTTTTTTTCAAACTTCTTACAGTAGATTTATTGAGAATCTGGTCATCTACAGTACATATTCCTAAATTTGGACTACCCTAAATATTATATGGAACTTAATAGTTTTTGCAAGACTAAAATTTTCAGTTCGTTATGTATTAGCCTATTTGAGAGTGTTCGGAATGCAGAAATACTCAACCTCTCTCTGATGCTTATGCTGTGGGACATATTTCCATAATCTCAGCACCAGAGGTACAATTTAAACTTGCATAGAGGTTAATATTATAGGGCTCTTGGGCCGTGAAGCTGACAGCTTCTCCCACACTTGAATTCTGATTTTTCTTCGGGAGGACCTTACATTTTCATTAACAGTTGATGCATATTTTACAGATGTAAGTGAGCAGCCTCAGGCAGTTGCAGAGAAAAATGGTTCTTTTCTGATTTCATCTTGTCTTCCTGTTCATTTCTACAAAGTTTCCCATTTAGTCTAGACGTAATTCTGCCACAGAGCAATGCTGAGTGCTAAGTGAAGTCCAACAGTCATGTGCTTTCTCTAAGATGCCATGAAAACTCTGTATATAGGATTGGCCGAAAGTTTTTAGAGAAACTAAATCCTCAGCTGAGTATTTCACCAGCTGAATTCCTTAAAGGGCAATAAAAACTATAATTAAACATAAAATTGGGGAGCAGTTTAAATAATACTGTATGTAATCTTGCACAAAAACACCATACTTACATTCCTATTCTTAGAACCCCCTTTGTTAACAAAATGTTTTATCTAAGTGTGGTTGGCAATGTCACATTAGTTTCAGGTGTACAAGATAGTGAGGCAACTTCTCTATGCTATGATACGCTGTGCTCGATGCAAGCGTAGCTACCATCTGTCACCATACAACAGGATTACAACATAAGTGACTCTATTCCTTATGTTGTGCCTTTTATTCCCATGCCTTATTCATTTCGTAAATAGAATCTTGTATCTTCCTACTCCCTTTCACCCCCTTTGCCTATTCCCCTCACCTCCTCTTCCCTCTGGCAACCATCAGTTTGTTCTCTGTATTTACAAGTCTGATTCTGCTTTCTGTTTGTTTATTTATTAATTTGTTTTTTTCTTTAGATGTCATGTACGAGTGAAATCATATAGTATTTGTCTTTCTCAGTGTGACTTATTTCACTTAGCGTAATACCTCTAGGTCCATCCATGTTGTCACAAATGGCAAGATCTCACCTTTTTTTTGGCAGCATCATATATAATATACAACACATCTTTCTCCATTTATCTGTTAGCGAACACTTAGGTTGCTTCCATATCTTGGCTATTGTAAATAATATTGCAATAAACATAGGGGTGCATATCTCTTTTCAAATTAGTGTTTTCATTTTCTTTGGGTAACTACCCAGTGGTGGAATTATTGGATCATATGGTATTTTTATTTCTAATTTTTTTGAGGATCCTCCATGCTGTTTCCCACAGTGGCTGCACCAATTTACATTCCCACCAACAGTGCAAGAGGGTTTCTTTTTCTCCACATCCTTGCCAACACTTGTTATTTCTTGTATTTCTGATTTTAGCCTTTCTGATAGGTGTCAGGTGATATCTCATTGTTGTTTTGATTTGCATTTCCCTGATGATAAGTGACGTTAAGCATATTTTTATGTGTCTATTGGCTATCTGGATATCTTCTTTGGAAAAATTTCTCTTCAAGTCCTCTGCCCATTTTTAAATTAGATTGTTTGTGGGTTTTTTTCTGGGGGGGGGTGTTGAGTTGTATACATTCTTTATATATTTTGGGTATTAATCCCTTATCAGCTATATCATTTGCAAATATCTTCTCCTACTCAGTAGGTTGCCTTTTTGTTCCGTTGATTGCTTCCTTCACTGTGCAAAAGGTTTTTATTTTGATGTATTTCCATTAATTTATTTTTGCTTTTGTTTCCCTTGCCTTAGGAAGCATATCTAGAAAAATGTTGCTGTGGCCAATGTCAGAGAGATTACCGCCTGTGCTCTCTTCTAGGATTTTTATGGTTTCATGTCTCACATTTAGGTTTTTAATCCATTTTAAGTTTATTTTGGTCTATGGTGTTAGGAAGTGGTCCAGTTTCTTTCTTTCTTTCTTTCTTTTTGCATATAGCTGTTTAGTTTTCCCAACACCATTTATTGAAGAGACTGTCTTTTTCAGTTATATATATATTCTTGCCTCCTTTGTCATATATTAATTGACCATATAAGTGTGAGGTTTTTTTTTTTGAGCTTGCATATATATCTTACTGCTTCATATATCTTATTGCTTCTGTTTCTCTGGAAAATACTAATACCGTATTAGACTTGGTTTTCATCCTGATTCTTGAAAAATCCTGAAAATGATTACAAAATTAAATGACACAAAAATTTTTTGAGTCATAGAAACTTAGTGTTCCGAGAGTATTTATTTATCATGCATGCATGCATTCATTCATTCATCCAAAGATGTTTAGTGTGTGTGTAAGATGTGCCTAATTGCTGTAAGGGAAGGAACATACCACACAAAGTCCCCATACGGCGAAGACTGCCCCTCCTAGGATAATCCTAATTTTAGCATCTACCCATATGCAGATAGTCAACTCTCATGGAGAATAGCACCATCAAAATACTCCTTTATTGATCCCAAGGCATTTCTGACATGAATTTTTTCTATCCTGGTCAACCTCATCTGGGCATACTCCAGCTAAGCAATGTTCTTTTTAACATCAAACTGAGTGCTCAGGGTGAGTGCTGAGCTGTGCTAAGGACAGAGAGTGCAATAGATCTTAAGTTTCCAGCACTATGTTCTGCACAATCTAAAATCCATGCTGATTTAAAAAATAGCTTTAAATACTTGCCCAGTGAAGGAAATTCATGTTTATAGATTTACCATTATACAGTTAACTAATTACTCTTTTTGGAAATTTAGGTTTTTAGTCAAATTTAAAATATTATAAAACTTTGTGATATAGTTATGTATGAAAATTATTTTGGCATTGTGTTAAATCATTATTCTATTTTGGTTATAGTTAATACATTTCAAATGTAAAATCATCTGATCGGTAACATGGATACACCTCATTCAAGTTTTCTTTGAATTCTCAGTAGAGTTTTATAACTTTATTCATATAGGTCTTATAAAAGTCTTCTTAAGTTTATCCACTTTATTTTGTGATGCCAATTTTGAATGCTACCATTTCCATTCATTTTTCTAAATAATTATTCTGGTGGAAAGGGATACAACTGAATAAATGAAAGAATGAAGAATGATTTTAAAAAATCAATCATATGTGCTGGAGACAGGATATTCTACTACCTTTTACTTAAAAATTGAGATATATTTTTCATACAATAAATGTGGAAATCTTAAGTATACAGCTCAAAGGATATTTACTCATGTGTATACTATACAGATAGATACAGAATATTTCCAATGCCCAGAATGCTCCTTAATGCAGCATCCCAGGCAATGTCCCTGCTAAAGGTAATCACTATTCTGATTCTAACGCCAATGATTTGTTTTGCCTGCTTTTAATTACATATGATGGGACCATAAAGGGGGACACCTGGGTGGCTCAGTTGGTTAAGCATCTGCCTTCAGCTCAGGTCATGATCCCAGGGTCCTGGGATCGAGTCCTGCATCGGGCTCCCTGCGCAGTGGGGAGCCTGCTTCTCCCTCTCCTTCTGCCTGCCTCTCCCCCCTGCTTGTGCTCTCTCTCTCTCTCTCTGACAAATAAATAAATAAAATCTTTAAAAAATAATGGGACCATAAAGGATGTAGCCTATCCTCTGTAACTTCTTTCACTCAGCATTTTGACCATGAGATCCATCCATGTTGTGTGAATTCATAGTGCATTGTTTTTCACTGCTGGAATCACATTCCTGGAATAAATTTCAGTAGGCCATGATATTATCTTTTTTTATATGTTGTTGGATTTGAATTGCTAACATATTGTTTGAGATATCTGTGTTTGTGTTAGAGGGATAAACTATCTTGTAATTTTCTTCTCCTGTAAATCCTCATAACCTTTTGGTGGCAAGGTTATGCTGGCTTCTAGAATGAGTTGCAAATTGTTCCCCATTTTTGTAATCTCTGAAAGAGGTTGTGTAAGTGATTGGACAAGTTTATACATTGGGCTGTACTCACCACAAGAATAGCTGCCATCTGTCACCACACAGCACTATTACAGTATCATTGACCATATTCCCTGTGCTGTGCCTTTCATGCCTGTGACTTATTCATTCCATAACTGGAAGCCTGTGTCTCCCACTCCTCTTCACCCACCTTGTCTATTCTCCACCCCCCTCACTTATGGCTGCCATCAGTTGGTTCTCTGTATTTGTAGGTCTGATTCTACTTCTTGTTTGTTTATTCATTTGTTTAACTTTTTTTTAAATGAGCCAGATAGCATGTGTTTTGGTAAATGTCTCATGGTATGAGTGTGAATTGCATAGTTGTTGGTTCATACAGGCAAGTTTGATAATCATGCTGTTCAAATCCTGTATCCCGTCAGTGATTTTAGGCGTATATCATATCATATCAGCTACTGAGAGAATTGTGCTTAATTCTCACACCATGGCTATAGATCTATTAATCTCTGTTTTTAACCTCTATGAAAATAATTCCTCTTCTGTGTGCCATTGTTGCCATATATTATGTTCCCCACCTCCTTTCTTAATTTTAAATACAATAGGTTCCATGTTGAATCTCTCGTATCTTTTATGTTATTTATTACTTATGTTTATTTTTATTTCTATAATCAATTACTACATGTGTTATATCCAATAGAATTATGACAAATGGCAATGATGAGCTGAGGTATACTTAGTTTGGGTGTGTCTGTGTAACTGTTCCATTAATAGGCTTGTACTGTTTAACTTTTAAAAAGGATGATGGGTATTGATATATTTATTTTTATTGTTTTTAGGACATATCCTATTATTTCTATTTTTACATGTAACTGTTATTTTAATGAGGGATGAATATTAGATTTCATTGCATCTGTTAGAATGTTCATAATGATTTAGGACAGTAATTTAGTATTAAGTTTAACCTATTTTTGCAATTTGGATTCCCCCTACTCAGCTTTGATACTGTTATATTGAAAAATTGTAGCATTTTGTTTTTTAGTGTTTTACTTGAAAAAAATTGCTCCAATATTGCTAAGAGTTTGGACTATGGTTTTTTTAATGTGCTATTTTTAGTCAAGTTTTGCTAAAAGAGTTTTCATTAGGTAAAGGTATATTTTGGATCAAATTTTATGTATGTTGGAGCTACCACTTTTAAAGCTCAAGAAAAATTGTTAATAAAAATTGTTGGTAAAACTCTTTGAAATTAAAAATATTTTAAAGATAATTATTTAGTAATATTAGATATGTGTTACATGATTATTGACTTTTCCAAGTGTTCTTTCATTTTAAATCATCCTTTTATTTTATGGCAGTTTTCTATTTATAAAACATTATGAGGATACCACAGAGTTGCTGTATATCCCACACCCAGTTTTTCCTATTATTTTTTTGTTAAAGATTTTTATTTATTCATTTGAGACACAGAGATACACACACACAGAGAGCCAGAGAGCACAAGCAAGGGGAGAGGCAGAGGGAGAGGGAGAAGCAGGCTCCCCGCTGAGCCAGGAGCATGACATGGGGCTCGATCCCAGGACCCTGGGATCATGACCTGAGCCAAAGGCAGACACCGAATCATGTGAGCCACCCAGGCGCCCCCAGTTTTTCCCATTATTAACATTTTATATTAGTATGGTATATTTGCTATACTTAATAGACAATATTGGTACACTTATTAACGGAGTCTATATTTTATTCTGAGTTTCTTAGTTTTTACTTCCTGTCCTTTTTCTTTCTCAGGGTCCCATCCAGGTCCCATCAAGGTGTTGACAGGGCCACGCTTCCTCTACAGGCTGTCGGACAGAGTCCTTCCTTGCCTCTCCCTGGATTCTGGTGTTGCAGGGAATTCCTGCCTTTCCTTGGCCTGTAAATGCTTCGCTCCAATCTCTGACTTCATCCTGTCTGCCGTCACCTTTTCCCTGTGTCTCGTCACATCCTCTGTGCTTTGCACAGGTCTGTCTCTGTGTCTACTCTCCTCTTTTTATAAGAACATTAATCATAATGGATTAAGGGCCCACTCTACTCCGCCATGACCTCCGCTTAACTAATTACCTCTGCAAACCCCTTATTTCTGGGTTCTGGGATGGTCATGAGTTTGCAGTGGAGGGCACCTTACCAAGCTCTTGGCTGTGACTGTTTCTTAGCCTTTCTTTGTTTTTGATGACCTTGGCAGTTTTGAATAGTCCTGGTCAAGTATTTCATAGAACGTTTGCTAATTAGGATCTGTATCATGTTTTTCTCATGACTAGACTGTGGTTATGTGTCTTTGTGGGGAGGACCACAGAGGTGAAGTACAATTTTCATCACTACTCACATACCAACATGATTTATCACTATTGATGTTGACCTTGATCAATTGATTGAGGTAAGTTTTCTGTTAAAATTTATAATCTATTTTGGTAATTTTTAAAATAAAATTTTCCCAATGTTATATATTAAAAAAAAAAAGATGATAGGAAGGGAAAAATGAAGGGGGGAAATCGGAGGGGGAGATGAACCATGAGAGACTATGGACTCTGAGAAACAAACTGAGGGTTCTAGAGGGCAGGGGGCTGGGAGGATGGGCCAGCCCGGTGATGGGTATTAAAGAGGGCACGTACTGCATGGAGCACTGGGTGTTATACGCCAACAATGAATCATGGAACACTACATCAAAAACTAATGATGTAAGGTATAGTGATTAACATAACATAATAAAATTAAAAATAAAATAAAATAAAATAAAATTTTCCCTAGGGCGCCTGGGTGGCTCAGTTGGTTAAGCTACTGCCTTCGGCTCAGGTCATGATCCTGGAGTCCCAGGATCGAGTCCCGCATCGGGCTCCCTGCTCGGCAGGGAGTCTGCTTCGCCCTCTGACCCTCCTCCCTCTCATGCTCTCTGTCTCTCATTCTCTCTCTCTCAAATAAATAAATAAAATCTTTTTATAAAATAAAATAAAATAAAAATTTCCCTGGCATACTGCTTTTCAAATTAATTAACATATATATTGCATAATACTATTTATCATGGAGCTAGAGTCTAACAGATCCAGAGACAGGGACAATGTATAAATAGATTGCAAAACAAGTTCAGACAGATGGGAATTTGGCCAAGCATTCAGTGCCTTGGCTGCTCCTTTGCTAATCTGGCAAAAATGAAGTAACTGAGTAAGGGCCCCAGGCTGTCAGTTCTACTGAATAGTAAATGAGGGACATGATACAAAAGGGGAGTTTGATAGATATTTCTTTGGATTGGAATGTGGTCATTGGTTATATAGATTACCAACAGATTACATAGATACAGTGAGATGAAATCAAGAGACTGAAACATGGGGATTTTAAATCAAAGCCCTATGGGGTTGCATAACTAATGGTTTCTGTTTCTACCCAGGGTATAAGACCGTCCTAAAAGTTTGTGCTCACCCAACCCTACTGTATGTGACTGGGAATGGACAGACAGGGGACAGTGGATAGTCTCATATTGCTGCCAGTTGTATGAGTCAGTCCTATTTCTAAATCTGATATAGTCTTACATCAGGTGGGGATTAGGCTGCGCATAAAAAATTAATGACAAATGAAAAGAAGAAGGAGTGGTTAGCCAGATAAAGGGAGCCAATAAATGGATAATAGATAAATGCCAAAAAAAAAAAAAAAAAAGAAGACTTAACAGTAGCAAAGTACATACTGAGAGTCTGAGAGCAACAGAGTGATGTCAGCCGTGTTACAGATGCCCACAAGAGAGAAACCCCCTCTTCTGTTTGAAGATGAAGGGCCAGGATAGATCCCAGCGGGTTGGGAAGGGTTTCCTCCGGATGATGCAGGTGAATGCTTAGATGAATGCTTACTCCATGTAGTAAGATGGAGCATTCATAGATGAATGCTTACTCCATGTAGCTGAATAGATGAATGCTTACTCCATGCAGTAAGATGGAGCATTCATAGATGAATGCTTACTCCAGGTAGTAAGATGGAGCATTCATAGATGAATGCTTACTCCATGTAGTAAGATGGAGCATTCATAGATGAATGCTTACTCCATGTAGTAAGATGGAGCATTCATAGATGAATGCTTACTCCATGTAGCTGAATAGATGAATGCTTACTCCATGTAGTAAGATGGAGCATTCATAGATGAATGCTTACTCCATGTAGTTCTAATGTTACTTTGTCTTTTGGTTCGTCTTTGAAAGCTATGTCTCTTACAGAGGACTTAGCTTTTTGATCACCTTGAGTACATCTCATTCACGATTGACAGAATTATGTTTAATTCTTTCCTGTATTTGGCAGCTTTCAGAGTGAGAAGTTGAAGCCTCTAGCAGACACTGTGAGGCCTTGCCATAGTCCCTAAGTTTTAGCATCTCTGCCCCAAAGCCGCTTTTACGTCCTGCCCACAGAAACTGCAGCTCTGGCCTGACAGCTTTCTCTGATGACCAGACCTCACGGTGCCCGGTACCATATTGCCACAGTGGCCAGAGTGCAAGGGACTCGAGGCCGCCAACTCCCTCCCGCATGGCGACTCTGCTCCCTGAGAGAAACCCTTGAGTGAAGACCCAAAATCCTTCACTCCCAGGTGAGATACCTCTGACGTGTTTGTTGTCACTGGCTTCCAGAATTCTTCATAAGGTGAAACTCCGGTTGACCACTGTGACAACTAGCTTAATGACGCACGCTCTATAAACTTTCTCAAGCTTTCCTCCTTTATCCATCTCACGTCCTCACTCTTCGGCTGGTGTTTCCAGGGGTTATTTCCCAAATAAACTGCTTACACACAAGTCCCTGCCCCAGGCTTTGTTTCATGGGGGACCCAAACTAGAATGGGACCCTAGTTACTGTCAATGGTAAGCGGTGCCTTTCGATGCTCCTCTTACTGTTTTTCTCTTGTCCAGTCTTTCTCTCTCATTCTCCTTTAAGCAAAAAACAAACAAACCAAAATTCACTGGACTTATGGGATGTTATGTATTCTTTGTGTTTTAGTTTATTATGGTCATTTCATAAATGCTCAAATTGTCACACTTTCGGTCACTGACAACAATTTTCATGTTATCTCTTTAGTCCCTTCCTTGTTCTTTTTTTTTTTTTTGAAGACTTTATTTTTTGGCAAAATGTTAGGTTCACAGTAAACTTGTGTGGAAAGTACAGGGAATTCCTGTACACTCTGAATCACGTCCCTCTGCAACACACACACACACCTTCCCTACTGTTGACATCCTGCCCCTACGTGGTACATTTGTGAGAGAAGATGACCCTACATTGACACATCATTATCACCCAGAGTCCATAGTTTACATTAGGGCTCACTCTCAGCGTTGTATATTCTCCAACAAATGGGCAAATATATGGGTTTGGGCCCATGTATAAGGACATGTACTTGCCATTACAGTGTCATGCAGAATAGTTCACTGCCCTACAAATTCTCTGTGCTCCATCTATTTATCCCTTCCCTCTTAGTCCCTGGCAGCCACTGATCTTTGTAATTTTGTCTTTTCCGGAATGTCTTGGAACTGGAATCATATCATATCTAATCTTCTCAGTTTGGCTTCTTTCACTTAGTAATATGCATTTAATTTCCTCCACACCTTCTCATGGTTAGATGGCTCCTTTCTTTTTAGTGCTGTATGATATTGCACTCCCTGGATATACCACACTTTATTTATTCACCTACTGAAGAACGTCTTGGTTGCTTCCAAATTTTGGCAATTATGAATAAAGCTGGTTATAAACATTTATGTGTAGGTTTTGGTATGGACTTAAGTTTTCAGTACATTTGGGTAAATACCAAGGGGCATGACTGCTGGATTGTATGGTAAAAGTATGTAGTTTTGGAAGAAACTGCTGTACTGTCTTCCAAAGTGGCTGCATAATTTTGCTTTCCTACCAGCAATAAATGAGAGTTCTTGTTCCATATCCTCACCAGTATTGGGTATTGTCAGTGTTCCAGATTTTGGCCATTTTAATAGGTGGGTCATAGTATCATGTTGTTGTTTTAATTTGCATTTCCCTGATGATGTATGACTTGAACACCTTTTCATATGTTTATTAACCATCTGTATATTTTGGTGAAGTGTGTTCAGATATTTTGCCCACTTTTTAATCCAGTTGTTCATTTTCTCATTGTTGAGTTTTAAAAGTTCTTTGTGTATTCTTTGTGTGACAGTCCTTCATCAGATGTGTCTAAATTTTTCCTAGTCTCATGTTTTCTTCTCATTCATATTATTCACACTTTTTAAAAGACATTTTCTATTGCAGGTTAACATACACAAAGTAATGTGCACAAATCCTAACTATGCGGCTCAATAAATTATCACATGATGAAGGCAGTCTTTTAAGTGATACCTCAGAGGTTCTCATGATGCTCTGTTCAAACATTCCTGTCTAGGTAACCTCTATGCAGAGTTCTGTTGCTATCGATTAGTTTTACCTTTTTTAAAACTTCACAGAAATGGGTTCATTCTGTGTCTGGCTTCTTTTACTCAAGGGTGTGTTTAGGAGCTTTATTCCGTTTTGATGGTAGCGGTAATTCATTCATTGTCTTTGTTGCATTTCATCATATTAAGGTAAGACATGATATTTCCCATTTTTCTGTTGTTGGACATTTAGGTTGTTTCCAGGGTTGGTTATTATGAATAAAATTATGATGAATAATATTTTTCTTTATGATGAATGAAATTGAAAAAAATTTAAGGGCATGAATAAAATTTCTTGTGTAAATACCTAAGAATGGAATATGGTCATAGGGTAGGTATAAGTTTACTTTATAAGAAAAAGCAAAGTGCTTTTCCGAAGTTGTTGTGACCTTTTACATTACTGCTAGCAATGTATGAAAGTTTCTGCTTCTATACATCCTCATCAGCATACAGTATTGTCGGTCCTTTCATTCTGTCCATTCCTGCGGGCATGACGCAGTATCTAAGAATGTGTATGGGGTCGGCATTTTTTTGATGATTGATGATGTTGTGTGTCCTTTCACATGCATACTGGAGACTCATATTTCTTCTTTTGTGAAGTATGTGTTCAAATCATTTGCCAATTTTTAATTAAGTTCTTTGTCTTTTTATTGTTGAGTTACGTAAGTTTTTAATTTTCTGGATGCAAGTCATTTGTCAGGTACATGTAATGAGAATATGTTCTTCTAGTGTGTGACCTTCCTATTAATTATCTTACCAATGCCTTTTATGAGCAGAAATGTTTCGAACTCCCTTTTTAATGTTGTTGAAGTCCGATTTATAAATTTTGTTTTATAGCTATTTCTTTTTCTCGGTTTTCTGAGAAATCCAGGACTATTGCAAGGTAACTAACTAGTTAACTAACCAACTGTGTCTATATAGTATTACATATTTATTTGTATGTTTATATATATATATATATTACTCTTAGCAGTCAATATATTAAATATTTTAAGAACTCTGCTGATGTATAATTTATGTACCACAAATTTACCCATTTTAAATGTAAAATTTAGTTATTTTTAGTAAATTTATACAGTCGTGCATCCATCGCCATGATCCAGTTTTAAAACATTTCGCCTCAAAATGAACCCTCATGCCTGTTTGCAATCATCCCCATTTCTCCATCCAGCCCCAGGTAACTACTAACCTGCTTTCCGTATCTATGGATTTGCCTTTCCGAACATTCATATAGGTAGAATCATACAGTATTGTGGAAGGCAGGATTTAAAGTGGCCCTCATGCCCTTCATCGCCTGGTATTATATTGGTGACTATGGTACTTTAAATGATAAAAGGGAGATTATTCTGGTGGACCTAATATAATCATATTAGGTCTTCAAAAGCAATGCATTTTCTCTGATTGGTTTGGAGCAAAGGGAAAGACAGAGAGATGATTTGCAACAGTAAGAGGATTTGATGAGCCCTTGCCGGCTTTGGAGAAGAAGGAGGCCTCCTGTGAGGATGGGGGAGTGGTGTCTGGGAGCTGAGAGGGTCCCTGGATGATGGCCAGTGAGGGTCTGAGGAACTCTGTCTCACAGCTGCAAGCAGCTGGATTCAGCCAGCAATTTGGATGGGCTAGAAAGCAGACTCTTCCCCAGAGCCTCCCGATGAGCACTCTGTCTGGCTGACACCTTGATTTCTTAGCAGAAGACCCAGCTGAGCTGTGCACAGACTCCTAACCTCCAAGGGTGAGGGGCTCGATGAGTGTTTTGTCAGCCACTGAGTATTTATGATGCAGCAATAGAAACCTAAGACAAATGTGTCGTCTTTTGTGCCTGCTTTATTTTACTGACATGGAGGCTCATCTGTGTTGTTGCATGTATCAACATTTTATTTCCTTTTTAGTGATGAATGGTATTTAGTGTCATTCTAAATAGTTCATTTTAATAATTTTTGTTAAGTTTAAGCAGTTAATAATATTCAGAGAAAAACACTTCAGTGCATATATGTTTACAGTGTGAACACATTCTATAAATGTTCCAAGGGGAGTGCAGATGAATTCATAGTCAACAAAGATAAATTTAGTTAGCTTTTACATTTATAGTTTTAGCTTTTACATTTATAGTTTTAACTTTTACATTTAAGTCTACGATCAATTTAACTTCTCTCATACATCAAAATTATTGTTCAGTGGTCAACTCATAACCAAAAAAAATCACATTTAGAGGAAGTGATTGTGGCCTCTGACTTTGGAGGATATGGGAGAATTCATTGTTAGAAATAATAGATTTTAGTTAAAAGGCCTGAATCTCGTTGATAAGGTTTCATTGGTGTTTTAAAGCCTTTTTATTTTTACATCCTTCTAGTAGGAAATTTAAGTTGATCTAAGATTGCAGAGAATACCACGTAATTATACTTAACAATGACAACACTGGTCTCCACATCATGTTTACTAAATTAGTCCCTTGACCCTAAAAAAAAATAATAATAAAGGATAATTGCAGATAAAGTAAGAAAATGTCGATGAAAGCCTAGTGAAAAATTCTGTAAATGGTGCCAGGAAAAGGGAATGTAGTTAATGTGTATCCAAGAATCATGTAAGACTCTGCCTGTGGCACAAAACTTTGTCTCTTTCTGAAAACGTACTTTTTTCAATTATTTACCGCAAGAGAGAAAATAGTGTAAATTAGAATTAGAGGAAGCCCCCCGACCCTCCCAGTTTGGACACTAAGTTGTTTGAACACCATTTGTTGAAGAAACTTTCTTTTCCCTATTTAATTATTTGCTGTTTTTGTTGAAAATTGATTTTTCATTGAAATCTTAGTGTAATTCTGGACTCTATTCTGTTTTATAACGTATTTGCCTATCTTCATTGAATCCCCACACAGTCATGATATCTGTTGCTTTGCAATGTCTTGAGATCAGTTTGTGTAACTTGCTCACTATATTGACTTTTCTAACCTGTAATCATAGTATATATTTCACTTTATGTAGGATTTCTTTAATTGTGCTGAAAAAAGTTTTGTAATTTTTGGAAGAGCTATTGAACAACTTTGGTGTATTTATTTTTAGTCATTTAAATGTTTGATATTATTATAAACAGTATTGCTTTGAAATTTTATTTTCCAATTATTCATTGCTTACACATAAAATTACAACTGATTTTTGTATATTGACCTTGTATCCTGTTACCTTGCAAAATTTGCTTATGAGGTTTAATTTTTTTTTGTAAATTCCTTTGGATTTTCTACTTCCACAGCACATTATTTATGCATGAAGACCATTTTACTTTTTTCCTTTCCAATTCTATATATTCATGATCAAAATTTTCTAAAATTAATATGTGTATTGGAAATGGAAATGCTATGAGGTTTGGCCCAAGTGCTTCTACCTCCACCTAAAATACTTTGCATTTGTTTTTTCTCTTCCAGGAGCCCTGCTATATAAGAACAAATATTTCAGTTTTCTATACAAATATTCTGTGGAAAGGAGAGATTATGTGACATGACCAAGACACAGATAGTAAATTTTTGAATTTGAGCTAGGATTTGGACAGGACCTTTCTGATTTCAAAGCTATCTTGCTTTAAAATAATTATGAATATTGAACCAGTGATTTGTATAATAGCCATTTTTTATGTTGTATGCACAATATGCATATTTGCTGTCTTCTATACCATTGATTAAAACTGAGCATACAGAAAGACTTTCTATCATACCAAGGAAGGCATGATATTCAACCAGTTATAATCCACCCAAGGAGACATCAACATTCTTTCATGGACCTCATCTTTAAATATTCCTAGTAAAAGTCTTCTGACATAACTGAGTAACAAAACAGATACTGGGTAATAAACACTGCATAGATCCTTAAGCCACAGCTTACAGTGTCAGAGAATTTTACAGACTATGTGCATGGAGCAGTGGTGGTCACATGAGTCTGGTAGGCTACTGGGCAATCTTTGTTCACCTATTTATTTTTTGACTTATGAAAAGGCATTTCTCAAATGCCCCTTGGGCATCCAGTTGGCAATGAATATAAATTTAAAATACAATAAACCCTTCTTCTCTATAACATTTTTTTCTAACATACTAAGAAAAGAAAATGCTACAGGGAAAGAATTTAACAGAGGAAATCATATGAGCAATAGACAGACTTATTAAATGTTGTACATTGGGAAATATAAATGGGTTTCACTGAATATTTAATCAAAATTAATTAAAAAGAAATCTCTCACAGACTTCTATTGACTTTCTCTGTGTATGTCTAAATAGTATTAGATCCTATGGTAAAACAAGACTTCATTGGTATCTCTGAATAATGTATACCCCACTATTGACATTGTATATTCTGTGTATGAAATATGGGGTTGAATTATATATGCATATAAAATTATAGCCAATAATATAAACTCTGTTGTCATGAGAGAATTGCAAATATTATAAAAAATGGCCAGTGATTTTGTCTTTATGTTTTTTCTATTTCAATAGCAGTGACCTATCAATAGTTTTGTACTGCAGAGGTTGCACCTGGTAGGAAGGGATGAGAGGATGAGGAGGGAGAGGAGGAGGACCTTGGAAACATAGCTCAGTCTCTGGACCACAAACAGATTATGGCGACCCAGTCACTGGAGAGATTTGGAAACCCACAGGAAGGGGAGGAGGGTGTGCTAGGAGAGCTAGTGAGTGTCAAGGGTAATATTGGTTTCATTTAGCCCCAAGCTTTTCCAAAGCATATGAACAATACAGGGACAGAGACAGAGATGACACCAGCAGATAGAGATAACGGAATGAGACTGTGGGTTTGCTTTTGCATCTCCCATGTCATTGACTCAGAAACACAGTCTTCAGTGGCTTAGACACATTTGTGTGAGTGGCCTCCCTGGAAGCTTAAACAGAACTAATGTCAGACCTTCAGCCAGAGACTCTCAATTATGCAATAGGAAAGAATTTTTTAGAGGTCTACTGAGGGGATTGAAAAATAATCATTTATTGGTCAATTCCTAACAAATATAAATTACACTTAGAGGTGGAAGCTGGCAGCCTCTGACTTTAGAAAATATGGCAGAATTTATTGCTAGAAATATGCACTTTATCAAAAGATTTTGTTCTGGTTGATAAATAAGACTTGTTTCGTATTTTACGATTTTATGTTTGAGACTTTATGTATTTTAAGACTTTGAAAAGGAAATTTAGGATTGCTTTAAGAGGAATAATATATAGAAAAGTCACAGCATTCCTCTCACAACCATGTTACAAATTTAGTTCCTTGAGGCTAAACAATAAAGGATATACAGTTTGCAGTAAAGATAAAATAAGAAATCATTATGGACTCACCATGAAAAAGTACAGTGAGCATTGTGCAAAAAAATAAAGGAATGTAGGTGATGTTTAGTATAGACTCAGATGAGTTTTCTCTGTGGTCATAGCCCTGTGTCTCTTTCTGTAAAATGTATTTATTTCAATTATTTACACGGAGAGGAAAAGAGATGCCTGGAGACAATTTTTGGCTTTTATAGCTGCAGAAGCCTACTACTGGCATTCAGTGGATAGAGGAAGAGGATGCTGTCTGCATCCTGCACCGCACAGGCCAGAACTCGCCAACCTCGCCTCCCACCACCAGGAGGTATCTCACACCCATGCTCTAGAGGGAAGTGAGTATCTTCTTCTTTTTTTTTTTTAAAGATTTTATTTATTTATTTGAGAGAGAGAATGAGACAGAGAGAGAGAGCACGAGATGGGGGAGGGTCAGAGGGAGAAGCAGGCTCCCCGCCGAGCAGGGAGCCCGATGCGGGACTCGATCCCGGGACCCCAGGATCATGACCTGAGCCGAAGGCAGTCGCTTAACCAGCTGAGCCACCCAGGCGCCCGGGAAGTGAGTATCTTCTTATATGCTTGAAGTTCTGCATAGACCAGCTGTGGGACCCTGGGCCTGGCACTGCTGACTTCACACACAGAGGTTCATGGATGTATAACATACATTTTTAACAGTTTTTAACTGTACCTCACAGTAATTCTGAAGTTTCTTCAGACACATAGGCCCTTTGAGCATGTCTGTGACAGGTGATAACATGGAATAAAAACAAGCTTACTCAAACATGCACAGAGGGAAGTTATCTCCAACCTCTAAGACAGCTTTAAGATACTGGAACAAGCTAGCATTTAGCCCCATAGTGTTTCTTGTACAGGTCTTTTTAATCACTAACGGATGCTGATGATACTACTGAGAAACAGGCAAATTCTTATAGCCCAGCTGCCTCGGGAAAGTTTCTTATAAAACAGAAACTCCCACCTGAAGCAAATGAGTCACTGTCCCTGTGTGAAAACAGACATTACTCCTGAAAATAACAGTGTGCGTGGGCATGGAAATATTTCACCTCTCTGAGAGAGAAATGCTCAAAAATCAAGAAAATTTACCACACATGTCTTCAAGCTACCTTCTAAACTCAGGTTTGCCTTTGGCCAGTTGAGGGAAGAGTTAATGCTGACATCACAGTGTGTCCAGAGACAGGAAACTCACTTCCACGAGGATTTAGTAGCCACGTGTGTGTGAGTGTGTGCGTGTGAAGGATTGTGGGTACACACACGAGAGTGTAAAGGTGTTCGTGTGCGCAAAGTGTGCGTGCACACACTTGTGTAAACGTATGCATGTATGTTTGTGTGTGCACGTGAGGGAGTGCACACACATGTGAGAAGCGTGAGGGTGTTTGTGTGTGCATATAAATGTGTGCACACACTTGTGCTAGGACACACTTGTGTGAACGTGTGTGTGTGTGTGTGTGTGTGATGCTACAGAGTTTCTCCAGAGGAAGCAACCTGTAGTACTAAAATCAAATGCCTTGCAAGAGCACCTGTGGAGAACATGCCCTTTGAAGATGGAAGAGCCGTTAGTTTACTGAACAGGACTTCTGTGTGACAGAGCGTTGGCTTCCTGTGATACTTTTACTTGATCATTGCTAGGAATTGGAGTGGGGCGAGCCGGGTCATCATAGAAGAAGCTGCATATACTCCTGTCTATTCAACTTCCCTGAATACTGACATTAATCACTTAACGCCGCTTCCAGATGGCCTCACATCTCAACAGCATTTACTAATTGTGCAACTCTAGGTTGGCCACGTGGAAGCAGGCATCTTTACTGTACCTCTCTTCTTCTCAGCTTTTTCCTCCTCTGGTACCTAACAGACCCTTGAAGTTAGCTCCGCCCCTTTGTATTGTCACTCCCTGTGGGTCAGTGTGCTCCGCCTGGAGTCCTGAGGGTGACAAAGCCCGAGCCCCCCACGGGGTGCGGGTCACAACCCCGACACGCTGTGTGGTAAGCGCTGTTGCCGGTGTAGACAGATCCCGGAGACAAGCGAAGGCAGTCTGCTGTAGACTTAGACTGTGAGACATGATCGGGATGGAGACTTTTCCTGGAGGAGAAAGGAGCCCAAAGAGGAATTTCAGACAAGAAAGATCATGAGGTAGTTTATGGTGGCAAGAAAAGAATTTGTTTGTTTTGGAAGGATTTGCATATCTTTGGTACGTATGTGGCAACAAGAAATTCCTGTTTTTTATCTCTCTTTCTTTCTGTCTACTTGGGCCACCATAACAAAATGCCATACACTGGGTGGCTTAAGCAATAGACGTTTATTTGTTGCAGTTCTGGAGGCTGGAAAATTCCTGATCAAGGTACTAGCTGATTGGGTTCTTCATGAAAACTCTCTTCCTGGCTTACACACAGCCGCCTCTCACTGTGTCTTCACATGGGGCGGGGGAGGGGGGGGAAACAGGCTCTGCTTCTATTTCTCTTCTTATCAAGATACTAACATGTCGTGGGGGCCTCATGCTAAGGTCTAGATTAGACCTCATCTAATCCTAAGTACCTCCCAAAGACACTACCTCCAAATATTGTCACACTGGGGAGCAGGGCTTCAAGATGGGAGTTTTAAGGGGACACAATACTGAGTCCATAACACCATCTATGTATCATCTCAATTCATCAACCTGTCTACACACATACAAGCTGTTTGTAAAGGGCACACACAGAATTGCCATTCTTATTCCATGGACAGTAAGGAACCAATTTTGATTTTTCTACAGAATGAGGAAGAACTCCATGAATAGATTTGTGTTTTATAAAAGCTATTCTGGTGCTGAATTCAAAGGAGGGGTTGGAAGAGAGGAGTTTCCAGTGGAGAGAGCCCACCTAGTGTCCAGGAGGTGGTGAGGGTCCGAGAAGAGACTGCCGAGATCTGGACAGGAGAGGGGGAGTGAGGGGACATTGGAGACATAAGATGGATGAGCTTCACTTATTAGCTGAATGTGAGTGTACAGGGAGATTGAATATGCATGGATAATTCCGGATATCGTAACTGCATGGCCAGGGATGTCAGGGACCCAAATACTGAATGCTGAAG
Organism: Neomonachus schauinslandi; assembly: GCF_002201575.2. Lineage (NCBI taxonomy): Eukaryota > Metazoa > Chordata > Mammalia > Carnivora > Phocidae > Neomonachus > Neomonachus schauinslandi. The sequence goes on from NC_058410.1 coordinate 4,170,143, forward strand.
AGAATGTGAAATATTTAGAGGGAGAGAAAAGTGCAGGGCCACGGGCATTTCAGTGTGCACCAGCGCTTATAGAAGAGCATGGGATTTGCAGTCAAGCAAGTTCTGATGCAAACACAAGCTTTCTTGTTCTTAGGGGAGACACTTAGCTCTTCACTGACAAGCCAGGATACTTGAAAGATTCTTATAACAATAGTAAGAATTAAAGTATATAGCTTATATTATTTATGAATTATTCTCTGAACGACTGATAACTGTGCTAGTATATAATAAACACTTATTACTAGCTATGAGTACATAACTTTCCCCTCACTCTTATCATGATAAATACATGAACAGGTAACAAGTATATAGCTCTTGCTGAATGAAAGGCATACTCTCAGTTCTTTCCAAATAGCAGTGCATTGAATTTTCAGCAATATTCTCTGACTAAGGTACTATTAATATTTTTATTTTGCACATGAACAAAAGGAGACACAGAAAAATCCAGCAAATAGGCAGCAGAGGAGAAATCACTACGGGAGTGAGACAGGAGAAGGTGATGCAGAAGCCAAGAAGAAAACCTGAGGGAGAGGTGTGAGTGGGAGGTATCTGCTGTGTTCAAGGGCAGGCCACTGGGAGGGTGAGGAGGATGAGGAGGATGAGGAGGTCAAGGAGGATCGAGGCTGGGAAGGTGCTGGGCTGTGTGTCATGGTGGGGAGGGAAGGAAAGGCAGGTGGCGGGGGTTTGAAAATAGATGGAAGGCAAAGATGTGGAAACAGAAACTGTTTTTGTAGCAGCAGGAAGGAGGGAGAAAAATGGGAGCTTGAGAAGGAGAATGAATATGGACAAGAGAACAGATTGTAACCTTCCTGTTTAACTTCTAAGGTGGTCTCATGGTGGGTTCTCATCCTGAGTTGTCCTCATTTTATTTTTAAAATATTTATTTATTTATTTGGTGGGGAGGGGTAGAGGGAGAGGGAGAGAGAATCTCAAGCAGACTCCACGCTGAGTGTGGAGCCCAAAGCGGGGCTCAATTCCACCACCCTGAGATCATGATCTGAGCTGAAATCAAGAATTGGACTCTCAACTGACTGAGTCACCCAGGTGCCCCAAATTGTCCTCATTTTAAAAATTAAAAAATGATATAAGGGTCTTGTTTGGGTAACACTGTAAATCTCTTTATGGGTCGAGTTTCTATCAATATACAGAACTGGAGATTCCTGTGTCCACTTAACCTCACATTTTACCATTCTGTCTTTTTTTTTTAATTTAATTTTATTATGTTATGTTAATCACCTACCATTCTGCCTTTGACTGAAACAAACAAACAAACAAAAAAAACCAAAAATAAAGATGGCTTCACCATTTAAGTCTGGCATTGATCTTTAGTTTCTGCAGAACACGCTTTGTCACCAAGGAATAGTAGAGTCGTATGCTTCACATTCCAAAACTATTGCTCTCAAAATATTTCCTGGATTATATCTTTACAAAAATTGCTTCCAATTTCTTCTTTATGGGTAGTTCAGTTAGTTAACTCTTATTCTGTGTGCATTTAACTGAAATGTCACACAGTGATAGGCTGTGAGTGTTATAGCAGGACTCTTTCTGTCTTGGTTTGTACAAAGTTGCCAACATGAAAAAGCACTAGGAGAGCTACCAGGTATCCCTTAAGTCCTTGGTAAAGAGGATGGACCATCTGTCTACTGAGACACACAGACACAGTGGTGCTGCTTTTGCTAGGATTGGCCCATTATTCACCCCCAACATACAGAAAGGTTCTATTAATGAGTTGGCAGTGAACATTTCCTGGAGAGAGTCTTCAGCATGCTCCTCATTGTTTTCTCTTTATTTAATGACTGGTATTTGGTTCATGCTTAAAATGACTAAATTGGCCAGCCACGGTAGGAAGGTTGACTAAGGAGGGTAGCCCTGTGAGTGAGCTGCACCTCCACCAAAGATGCATGTTTTTCAGAGGTTACATGTGGATCCCATGGATAAATCTTGCTTGTTTGTACCATGTGAAAGGGCAAGAAGGTTAAAAAAACTGACTTGTTAAACCCTTCTGTATATGCAGTCAAAGCTTTGAGGTGAGGGGCAACTAACCTTCTACCCTCCAGCCCATGCAAAGATCCAGTGCTTCTGGAAGAGGAAGAATATAAGCAAAATGCAAAATGCACCTGCAGCTGTGAGAGGCAGTAGAAACCTTCCTGCTCTTGGACCCAAGTGAGGATTCACTCCTTATGGGAGAAGAACAAAACTGAAAGGCTTCCATCCCTCAGGGAGGAAGGAGGAAGCTCTTTTAGGCTCAGGACCATGCACCAATGCAAGGCAGGAGGCTCCAGAGACACAAGGCAAAGTGTAATTGCCATAGGGGCAAGGCCCAGAAATGCTGAGAAAGGCTCAGGTCCCAACTCCTGAGCAGGCAGGGTTTGCCTAAGACTGAGGATGGTTCAGAGGGGACTTCTGAAAGCAGAAATTCAGAGAAAAACCCTGTCACCTGAGGCTGGAGGCCAAGCACAAATGAGCAGCAACTGCTGCTGCAGAAGTTTGAGGCCCTACAGGCAACAGAAGCATCAGCAAAGCCCAGGTTCGACTCAACTCACTACACTGAATCTAACTTCCAGGCCAATGGCCTTCAAGAGGAAGAGGTGTGCTAGTTTCTGTATGTAAATAAAATTGACCTCAGTCTCTATCATCGTATTCTATACATTCAATAAAAAATCCTGCATTCAGTTAAAAAGATGAGAAACAGAGTAAAAGCAAAGAACAAGAAATAAAATCAAATGTCAAGAGATAAAGCAATCAATAGAACAAGATGCAGAGAAGACTTGAATGTTAGAGTCATTCAAACAGGAACTGTGAAATCACTATATTTATGTTAAAAGACATACTGGAAAAAGTATGTAGTTCAACATGTATGGTTAGACAGCAAATTTCACAGAAAGTTGGAAACCATAAAAAAGAATAAAGTAAAAATGCTACAAACAACAACAACAACAACAACAACACACACACAATGTCAGGGAAGAAGAACTTATTCCATGCACTTACCAGCAGGCTGGGTTTAAAAAGGTAATTGGTGAACTTGAATTTGGGTTAGTAGAAATTTTCAAACTGAATTACAAAGAAAAAATAATATGAAAAAATAGAATAGCACATTCAAGGGTGGTGGGGCATCAAAGCATCTAAGATAATTGTAACTGGAATTCCAGAAAGACAAAGGAAAGAGAAAAGATAGCAGAAGGGGTAGCAAGTGAAAGGTTTGTAAAATTAGTGAAAGAATTAAACCACAGATTCAGGAATCTCAGAACAAATGCATACCATGAAAAGTCAAACTCCATAATTAGTCACAACATAGGAAAATTCTAGGAGACCAAAGATAGGGGCACCTGGGTGGCTCAGTCAGTTGGGCATCTGCCTTTGGCTCAGGTTGTGGTCCCAGAGTTCTGGGATTGAGTCCCATGTTGGGATCCCTGCTCGGTGAGGATCCTGCTTTTCCCTCTCCCTCTGCTGTCCCCCTGCTTGTGCTCTCTCTCTCTCACTCGCTCTCTCTCTCAAATAAATAAATAAAATTAAAAAAAAAAAAGGAAACCAAAGATAAAAAAGCAAAGCACAGAGGAACATTAGCTAGAGGAGCAAAGAAAAGTTAAAGCAGTCTCCTAATCAGAAATGGTGGATGGTCAAAAGGAATGGAAAAATATCCTAAAAGTATTTGAAGGGGGAAAAAAGTCAACTCAGAAATCTTTATTAAATAATTAAAGTGAAATATAAACTATTTATGAAAAAAAACCTTGAAATAATCCATTGCCAGTAGACTTGCATGGTAAGAAATGTTAAGAAAATTCTTCAGGCAGAGGATCGTGATGTAGATGAAAATTTGGATCCAAACAGAAAGGAAGATCATTGGAAACAGTAAACATGAGGATAAAAATAAAATATAGTTTGTATCATTTTTAAGAACTTCAAAAGATAATCGTTTAAAGAAAAATAGTAACAATTTATTGTATAAGGAAAATCTACAAAAGCAATAGTGTAAAAGAGGAGGGGCAGAAGGGAACATGGAAGTGAGATGTGGGGGAGTTCTTAGCCTCTGTGCAAAGTGGGGCAGTATTTGAAGTTAGACTATGACATGTTAGGGCGGGTATCTTGTCAACCCTATATCAGCCACTAGAGATAAAATGAAATCAAAAAATTTTAAATTAATCAAAAGCATGTAGGTAAAGAACAAGTAACAAAGAACGGATAAGGAAATAGAACACATAGCAGAATGGTACATTTTACTCCAACCATATTAATAATTACATTAATAGTAATTAATAATTATTAATAGTAACTGGCCCATCAAGTTTACTCCTAAGTATTTCCCCAGGAGAAATGATAACTTACATCCACACACAAACTTGTACATGAGTGTTCATAGGGTGATGAAGGGGTTCTGTATCTTCCTTGTGATGTTTGTCACACAGCTGTGTGCATTTGCCAATATGTTTCAAACTGTAAATCTTTTTTTTTTAAGATTTTATTTATTTATTTGACAGAGAGAGACACAGCGAGAGAGGGAACACGAGCAGGGGGAGTGGGAGAGGGAGAAGCAGGCCTCCCACGGAGCAGGGAGCCCGATGCGGGGCTAGATCCCAGGACCCTGGGATCATAACCTGAGCCAAAGGCAGACGCTTAACAACAGAGCCACCCAGGCGCCCCCAAACTGTAAATCTTTAATGGGGACTATTTAACAAGTATAAAATATACTCATTAAACCTCACTTGAGAATCTCAAATAGGTAAAAATGTTATTCCAAAAGCTGTAAACAAAACAAAATACCAAAACACCAAAAATTATTTTTGTTCATTAAAATAGTATAATTTTATTTTATGTTGGTTATCATATACTCAAGGTTTGTCTATATTTGTCTTTTTTTATGTGGAAATGATATAAATTTTAAAATGAACAATTTAGCAATAAAGTATTGACTCTTCCCTGGAAGTCACATATTTACCATGAAAGAACCCATGCTATAATTGGGAGGAGTGAAAGAATAAAAAAAATTGTGACAACAGTGTGACAATTTAAAATATTTTTCATATTTTCTCAAATTTTATAATCAATTTTTGCTTTAAAATGAGTGAAATCTGGATATATCTCTTTAATGTGCTAGTTCCCTGCTCCCCCCATGAAGCTATTATTATATCATTGTGTTTTATAATTGATGGCATTTTAGAAATGAAGAAACTAGGTAGCAATTCAATAATATAATGCTGAATATTAGATCTCTTAAGTGCAATTTGAATTAATCCACCACACTTGGAAATGCAGAACAACTTTAAAAATGCATTGCTGTATGTGCTGGGGTTTGGTCTTTAGTGACCGATTCTCCATGAGTCTTGTTTTTTTGTCTCATTCTCCTCCTCCCCTGCCCAGACTTCTGTAAGCCCCTAAGACCTATAAATTGAGCTTCCTTGCCTTAGCTTTTATCGAACAACTGGGTCAAATTCTAAAAATATAGGCGAGTAGTCCCATTTGGCAGGGCATGGCCAGTCCCAGATCAGATTAATATTGAGTTGTCTTGACTATATACTGTTGTTCCATTTCAGATCATAAATAAGAACTAATGTTAGGAAGCCCACTGAAACAACTCTGGAAACACTTAGAGAAGGGAAAGTTTCAGTGTTCTCGCTTTTGGAAATTGAAACTGACCCTGTGCTTGTCATCATTAGCAGACCAGATTTTTATCACCTTAGGGCTGGAGTGTAAGACCAGGTTGCTTCTCACACAAGCCTCTCACCCGGGAGTAAAATTCTGTATGCATATTATTCTCGTTTCTCCTTTAAAACATCAACATATTTTATATTACATCCTGAAAAGGTAATAAAATATGAGAACAAGGTTTATTTTACTGATGAGATTATATACTTTAATATTAGCAGTGGAAAATAACCCCGATTACAGAGGACAGAATCTGGAAATCATCTCCCCAAAACTTGTAACTATCTCTAGAGTTAAAACTCTGGGAGTGTGCCCTAAGGAGGTGAGTGTAAATCTTCACTCCATAAATGTGGGCTATTCACAAAGATTTCCTTCCAAAAAGTACAACAGGAAAAGGGGGGGAAAGCAGCCTTATGGTGGAGATATTGGTTCATTAATTATGACAAATTACCATATTTGTGTAAGATGTTACCAGTAGGGGAAACTGAGTGTGGGGTATATAAAAATATCTGTATTTTAATAATTTTATGTGAATCTAAAAATATTCTAAAATAGAAATTTTATTTTAAAAAAACTGGGGGATACAGCCGTGAAGTGCATCAGTCCATTCTATTTCACTGAATGTTGCTGTTGGAACATTCAGTGATATTATTTATTAAGTGGAGAATTTTATTCTTACATATTTTTAACCTCATTTGATACTTTCCACATTGTCTTATACTTACTTGCTGATACACATTGTTCCCCATTAGTTGCTGGCAGAAATTCTGCTCTCATCATTCTCAACAATTGCTGTATTCTCAGCTCCATATTTAGCATGAGGTGTGAGTACCATTAATTTGACCCCCTTAGAATCATGTCTGGAGTCAAAATGAGGCTTAAAGTGTACAGGGTACTGTTCCTTGTCACAGCAAGGCAATGAAAGATCCAGAATTAGAACCCGTGTTTGCTGAAATTCTAATTTATTGAACTTTTCATTGCAACCTAACTCACAAAGTGATACTTGTACTAGGTCACACAGAGTAAGATATACTTTGTAATTAATGCAATTATTTGAGATAACATCAATTTGTTTCCCTTTTGATATTAACATTACCAGCTAGTTTCTAAAATGAGATTCTGTGTTCTTCAAAAGGAACAAATAGCCACCAAAGGAATATTGGTCTTGGTTTACTGAATATCATTTTTTTATAAGCAAATAACTCCACATAAAGAATTTTATAGATGGAGAATCCTGAGAACATTCCCCCCTGGTGCCTACTGGGGAAGGGAATGGCAGTCATCACGGACATTCTACTCATTCCCATCTCCCCTTCTTTCATCACGGACATTCTACTCATTCCCATCTCCCCTTCTTCTCGATCTGCAAGGGGGAGGCCTTGAAGTTGTTGCTGAGAGCGCTGGTGGAAATCCCACTGATGATGAGGGAAAGAGAAGAGAAAAACAAACGCTCTACGTCTAGTGATGGGGATGCCCTTGGTAGGCCCACCGTTGAATACGGAGGCTACCATGCTTGTTAACATCACACGTGCAGACCCAGCATTGCAGTGCCTAAGATTAAGGCTTAATCAGAACACTGTTTCTGTAACACACAACCACATTTATTCTCTTAGAGTTCTGGAGTTCAGAGTCTAAAAGCAAGGTGTTGGCAGGGCTGTGTTCCATCCGGAGGTGTCAGAGCTTTTCCCACTTCATTCCTTGCTTGTGGATGGACTCTCCCTCACATAACTCTCACCTCTTTTTTCCATCACCCCACCACTGGTCTATACCCTTTTGCCTCCCTCTTGTAAAGACACAGGTGGTTATGTTTAGGATACAGCCAGATAATAGAGGGTAATGACCCTATCTCAAGATCCTTAGTTTAATCACTTCTGCGAGTCCTTTTTGCCATGTCACATTTGAGAATGGCACATTCTCAGGTTCTGGGGATAAGAATACTCACAGCTTTGTGGGGACAGGATTCAGCCTCAACACCATTGCTTCAAAGAGTTGCTCCTTTCCGTTCGGGTTTTTATTTGCTTTGTTTTCTTTCCATCTACAACACTATTTGCTGACACTTCTCTTTTTATACATCTAACTGAAACACTCTCATCTGAGAACTGTTAGCATTCTCCTATATCCTGCTCTCCTGGTCTCAGAAAATGCTCTTAGTTTTTCCTCTTCCTGCTTGTAAGGAGTTCCTGACCTCTTGTAGAGGATATACAGAATCATCTCTTTAAGGGATCTGAGTTTTACCCCCCAAAAAAAGAAAGAAAGAAGAAGATGGAGGGAAGGAAGGAAGGAAACAAAGAAGAAAGGAAGGAAAGAAGGAAGGAAGGAAGGAAGGAAGACAGGCAGGCAAGCTTAATTCCAAGCACTTCATCTTTTCTGCTTGCCATAAACATTTGCTGAGACAAAGGAGCATATTGTCTGACCATCTGCTAGAAATGGGAGGAGAGAAAAATAGGGAGAAAAGACACAAACAACTCACTGCCATTGGAAGTAACAGATCTGAGTTTAAATCTGGGTTCTGCCCTGACTGACTGATTTGGGGCTTTGTGTATAAAGCAGGAATGGGCATGCCTACTTCACAGGCTGTTACAAAGTGATCAATGAACTTGAAAATGCCACGCAGATATAAATTAGTGTTGTTTTAAATGGTTAGGAACAAAACAACCATTCACTCCTCATTCATTTCTGTGGTCCTGTTCTTTTTTCTGGTTGTTCTTGGCCTGCGGTATAGACCAACTGTGGCGGACTGAGTTGGGAATGTATTTTTTTTCCTCTTTAAGAGTGAGGGGAACACACAGTTCCAGAGCCATTTTTTAATTTTGGGGAAATAGCAGTGGGTTGACCTGTACTAGGTTATTTTGCTGCAAAGCTATGTGAGACTAACCTCAGTGATGCAACTGATTTTTTCATAGTTCCTTCTGAAGCCCGTTAGGTGGCTTTCTGTGTCGAGTCCATTACTGCATGGAGAGCCATTGGCCCTTTTTATGACTGGCAATATAAGAAGGTTCATTAGCTCCCAGCACCGACACAATACAGAGAGCCAGGGCAGAGGGGGCAGGGCAGGCGCTGGGCAGAGGCTTTTTTCTTCCTGCTTATTAGCACCTTTTAATGGACAGTAAATCACCACCTTCACTTGTCTGCCATGGACTCCCTTCCCAAGGTACAAACACACACAAAGGGCCTTAGTGACCTGTTCTTTCCCTTCTCAGTGTGGTTCGGTTATTAAAAGTTCACAGTGGCAAAGGCAAGAAATGTTTGGAGAACAGGGGAAAGGTCAGCTAGGTTTGGGTTTTCGCAGTTCCTACCATCCCTGTTCCATGACATGGAAACCTAACATGAACTGGTCAGGGTATTTTTGTTCATTGAGTTAGTGTAAATATTTCCCAATCTTCTTGGGAAAGATGTAATACACAGGATAGCAAGAAGCTTATAAAATTCTCTCCTCTATACTGTAGCGTTTCAAACATTTCTGTGTGTGTATTTAGCTGTGCATAAGAATTTTGTTTGTTGTTCCATGTACACCAGGAGCGTGTTCTGATTGATGAATAAAGTTTAGTCACCTTTTCTAGTGCGCACATGTTGTAAAGTTGCGTGGATTCCCTGTGAAATCTTTAGTAAGTGTCCTGTTGCCTTCAGCATCATTCTCTCCTCCCCTGCTGCCTCTTACTCACCCTTTAGCTATTCAAATAGGAATGCAGAAAACATCCATGAAGAAGGCACTAGGGCGTAGTGTTCAGGCACACAGTTTGTGGGATCTCTGGGTTTTAGCCCCTGCTCTGCAGACTCTGCAGATGGCTGTAAGGCCTGGGACATGTTTCAGAAGGGCTCTGAGCCTCTAGTTTCTGCAAACGGGGTAATACTCCAAGGGGTTTTGAGAGGATGAAGGTTAACATCATTTGTGGCCGTCCACTCTGTTCTTGGAATGCAGTAAATACATTGTAGCAGTGGGCATTCTACAGCAGTTCAAAATGTAATTGTGCATTGTCTGTTTCTTTGGGATAAATCCTTAGAAGCAGAACTGCTGTTTTCCCAGTAGGAGTCTTCCGAAAAGCATCCAATGGGATGCGCACTCCGAATTTATCCTTCACAAAACTTGTGCCAATTTCCATCATAAACAGTGTGTGTAGGCGCTAATTTTCACTTCTTCTCATGAACATTAGGTATTTCCATTGATAACAAATTTTGGTAAAAGATTTTCTCATTATTAATTTCCATATCTTGCTTACCGGTGAGATTGCACTTTTTTTTTTTTTTTTTACAACACCTATGCGTTAAGTCAGCCTCTCTGTTTCTTTTTTAGTGGCTTGTTATGTATGCCTCAACTTGTTTTTCTATTGATAACACCTTCTCTAAGCGGTAAGAATTGTAATCTTTTTTGTGACATAGTTGCAAATATTTTTTTTTCAGATTGTCACTTAACTTTTCATCCTTGCCCATGTTTGCTTTTCACAGCCCTCCCACAGGTTCGAAAATTATTTGTGTCATCAAGTCTATTAGGATTTTTCTCTAAGATTTCTGCCTTGGAAGTCATAGTTGGAAAGTATTTCTCCGTGCTCCAGTAAAATCAGAATGTACTCAGATTTACTGGTTTGTTGTGCTGTATTTATTTAGAATTGCCAAGGAGCATCTGCTTTTGTGAAAGATTTCAAAAATGTTAACACTTAAACCAACTGTGCTAAATATTGATGTGAGCAACCAAAGAGTAGTGTGGTGTTAGGGGTCAATAATTGATGGGAACTTTCCCAAGTATCAGAGTAAAATATTGTGGTGGCAGCATTTACACTGAGGCCAACTGCCTCCATTATGGATTATGCTAAACCAAACATTTCCAGGCATCTGGTGGTATACATATTAGATTTTACCTACATGGCACCATGGTTTCTGACTGAGCCCGGCTTGTCAGATTTCCTGTTAATTTTGGAAGATACCTGATGTTTCTAAGAAACTCTTTTATTGCCTAAGATAAATAAAAGGAACAAATGGACAGACATGCGAACAGATATAAAATAGTTGACTAAAAATGATCAGGGATAAAGAACATTTGAACAGATGAATGAACAAACTGTATCATATATCTATCATCTATAGAAATATATTTACAAATTTACCATTTACACAAAAATTAAGAATATGTATTATTTTTAAAAGCACATGGAATATCTAGCAAGGATAAATGAAACAAGACACAGAATCCCAATAGAAGGAATGCACAGAGGATATAATTACAGATGGCATCAACATAAAAAAAATCTTAAGATGATACCATGTGCAATTACATCAATGAATTTGAAAGCTGAAAAGACAGGGATGAATTCATAGATCTGGCCAGTTTTCCCGGTAAGGTTTCATCCTCCCTGACTCAGTGGTTGCTAGGTAAAGGACAGCATCTTCCGGCATTAACAGGGCTTCTCCTGCTGCATCTCGGCCCCGGGGACAGTGGCAACCTTCTGGAGCTTTACTTGATTTGTAGGAATTTCTCTAACTTTTTTGTTATTCTTGTTTTCTTTTATGATGTGAACCCCTTCCTGTCTTCTCCATCTCAGAAGTGGATTACGATTCAGATGAAATACTTCTGCAGAGCAAGTGATATTCTTTGGAATATCACTTGGAATCAATGGGATTGATTACAAAATTTTAGCACCTAATACACGAGACAAAGAATTTAAGGCACGCACGTCTAAACCATTTAAGGACAAATTTCTTCTCTGTGGGAAAATACCGCATCTCCGTTCCTTCACGGTTCCTGGCTCGTGAACCAGCATGGCTCCATTGAGGCAGTTAAAATGTGTACTCACAGATGTGCCCAGTAGGAGAGGCTGTGATCCACAGGCACTTTATAAAGTTGGTTATGGAAGCAATAGGGAGTAGCTACTACGGAACTTGGGAAGCAGCAGGTTTTGATTTTCAACAGAACTACTGTCTTCTCTTCCAGGATTTTCGTTCTCTTCCTCCTGTGATTCAATTGTGTTTTTCATCTGTGTTACGCACAATATGATTGCATCCTTTAAGACAGTTGCATTTTATGAGGTGGAATGCCGTCATGGGGTGCCATTTGGAGCCACACTGGGTCTACCTTGCTCACTTACCTGAGGACTGCTGCGGTGTGGCATTTACATCTGTCCCCTAGGATTGTAAGGCATCCACGCTCAGGTGCACGGGGTTGCAGATCACTGCGAGACTGTGTGTCCTAACATCAAAAAAGGCAAAGGGGCTGTGATGTACGAGTGGCTATGAAGTGTGAAATTCTTAGTTTGTGAGTGCTTTCTCCAATGCCTTTCTGATCAACACCATCTTATGGGATTTTCACAGAAAGTCGTGCTGGTTTCCGAAGTTCTCTGGCAAATATCGGCAAAGCGATTTAACAGTTTGTTTTTGAAACCTGAACAAAATGAATGATTCTCTTAGTTCTTCCTCTCTAATTTCTCCAACAGCAGCTGCTATCCTTCTGGGAAACAATGGGGAGTAAATTACTAAAATAAAATAAATATTTTAGATTTTTATCCCTGCTTTTCTCCTTCTGGATCCACAGGTGTGTGCTCGCGCGTGCCCACACACACACAGAGGTTTGGGTACACAGACACGCACCCCCCCCCCACTATTTCTGAAGGTATATAGCATATGGGTGTGTGCGTTTGATTTGGGAGGGCAGGGGAGGGACCATGGCCTTCAGACGGCATGAGGTCTGGAAGCAGGCTGTGCAGGGCTAACCACGGGCCCATGATACAGTTGGTGGACCGGAGGGCTGCACTCTGCTGCTTGCGTCCCCAGTGCGGGTTTCCTTCTTCCAGGGCACCTCACGGTCCACAAGACAAATGCTAGAACTCCCATCATGCTGATGCATGAAGGGAGAGGAAAGGAAGAAGACCAGTGCCCACGACTTCAACGTGGCAGCCCAAGGAGCTTTCCTGGACACCTCGCTCGACAGCCACAGCTTATGTCTTACTGACAGTTCTGCTCCAAAAGGAGATCGGCAAAATACTCTTTGAGAAACTTGCTCCCCTTACCAATATAGGGGTTCTGTTAGTAGGGAAAAACAAGAAAAATGAGTATCAGGTAGCCACTAGTGTTTGCCCACCTCCCATATGTGCCTGTTGAGTTTTGTGCTGTGATATATATCACTTATTTAAAACAATAATTAAAAAAAAACCCCTAGTGTCACAAGACAGTAAAATAAATGACAGTAGGAGAAGATAATAGAATAAATAAAAGAACCAAGGCAATAAGGAATTTAAACCCAGCGTGAGTGGCTGAGCTGCAGCCAGCAAGCTGCGGAGGGACAGGGTTCCTGGGTCGATGGAGCTGTCAGGTCTGCGAGTCCAGGGACTTCAGTCACGGTGGATGGAGAATGTCCTTCTTTCTGGGGACATGTAATGGGGCCTACTGGGGCCTCTCCTCTGAGAACACCTGGTCTATAATGCATTGATGCTCCTCTCACTGCATGGTATGTGCCCTCCCTCACTGTTACCACTCTCTGTTTGCTGGAACCGACGTTCTATCTAACTCCTAAAAGGAACCTGGGCAATGGTTTTTGAATCAATGACTACAGATATTCTAAGGATTTCCTAAACTCTAAGGTATGTTGATTTAATAAATACGACATTACTTTAAGCCTAAAATTTTTTGTCTAGATTTGCCATAAGAAATGTCATGCGACATTGTAATAAGCCATCACACTGATTTTTTTTTTCATTATGGTGTTTAAAATCATATGAATATGTTTTGAGAGAAAGAAGGCTAAAAAAGGAATTAATGCTATACCTACCTATAATTAAAAAGAAATAAAAACAACACAGGTGTCCAGTTTGAAAAGTAAAAGTGTAAAAAGAAATTAAAAGTCCCATTTTCCATTCTGGGCTCTCTCCCCAGGGATGATTGTTGCCTGCTCTGTGTTTTCTTCCTCCAACATCACTCCAGCATATCCACCTACCGGTCTATCCACCTATCCCCCTACTATCATCTGTATGTCTCTATCATCTACTTATCCTTTTAAATTTATATAAAATATTTACTTTGTTAATTCACTGTTTTTGGAAGGACTTTCCATTTCAGCACAACAGACCCATTTTATTCTTTTTAAATACGCGCATACACAAACACTGGATGATATAAATGTAGGCAAAAAATAGCAAAATGAACAGAAAACTGTGAAATAATACACAAATTTGTGTGTCCTCCTTGAGCAGGGTTTTCACTAATTTCCTCTACATGACCCTAATTTCAGTGGCTCACATCACATATCATTAAACAGCCTCTTTCTGAAGGACACTTGATGGTTTTTAATTGCCTTGCTATTATAAACTATGATTTAAATAAATGAATATTCATATATTACACTACACATTTGGGATTTTATCAGTAAGATACTTTTGTAATAGAATTCATGTGTTGAAAAGTGCTTGTAATGGATATTTCATTGATATGGCCAAACTGTGCTTTCTAAAGTTTGGTCCAATATACTCTCTCAGGTACCCATTTGTAGGAGTGTCCACTAAGTGATGTTGTACCTCCAGGTATCTGCAAGTTAAAAAGTAAACTAGTGGCTATTTATTTGAGATTCCACTGACTGTCTACATTTACAGGTGAATAAACATTGGTACAATATTAACTGTACTTACTTGAGATGTTTTCATTTATTGCAATGTCTTTTGGGGGTTTTAATAAATTTTCTAATTGGTTATTCCTGGTTTATTGAAAATAATTGCAATTAAATTTTAGACCTTGTCACCTTTCTACTTCTCTAACTTTTATAATGTTTTTAGTTAATTCTCTGAGGTTCCAGGTGTGTGTGTGTGTGTAGATCGATCTATCATCTATCTATCTATCTATCTATCTATCTATCTATCTATCTATCTATCTATCTATCTATTTATCATCTATCTATCATCTATCTATCTCTGATAGGAGATAGATGTATATATCAGTTACATAGATTATTAATATTTTAGCTTTATATATCAGCAAATATAAATGTATGTGAGTGTGTGTGTGCATGTGTGTGTGAGAGAGAGACACAGAGAGAGTTTATGAAACTACCACTCTGTTTTAATCTTGTTTGTTTTTTCTTGTTTTTGCTGTGTAAGAATTTTCTTAAAAACCTTTACAGAATCTACTGTTATATTGAATTTCTTTTTGATCTAATAATAAAAGCATATTAATCAATTTTCTAAAAATAAAGCATCCTTGAATTTCACGAATCTAGTTCATTTGGTCATGGTGTATTAATTTTTAAATAATGCTAAATTTCATCATATTTTATTCATATTTTTTCCCAAGTAATCCTACATGAGATTGGTTGCAATATTCTATTGATCTGCAATTTTCTGAGATCAGTGGTAGCTGGATTCTAAAGAACTATCAAAAGTTTTCCTTTTTCTAATGGTATGAAATAACCAGATTAGCACTGAAATGATTTCACTGTTGGAAGTTTCAAATGACTTTCATATGAAACCATCTGGACCTTATTCTTTGAAGAAAAATGTATAACTGAACTCTTTTTAATGCCTTACATTATTTCTGGTTTGTTTCGAGTTTCTAATATCTCTTGGAGCAATTTTGATATTTCCCCATAAATTATGTTTCATAGAAATTTTAAATTAATTTTTATAAAATATATACACCTATCAAAAAATTCCTTTGTAGCTATAATTATATTCCCCTTTACTGTTTTGATTTTTGTGGTTTGATTAGTGCTTTCTCCTTTTCAAAAATAATTATTCTCAGCTGGTGGTTGATCCATTTACTGCAGGGCTTTTTGTCTGTTTCATTTTTCTTGCCTTTTTGGTTTCCCCAATTATTCTGATTTCCTTGCTTTAATGTTGTTGCTCTTTAAAAAAAGAAAAAAAATTCCAAAACTTATGAACTACATGGTAAGCACAGTTAAAGAAAAAAAAAAGCTACTCCTATATATTTGTGTAATAATTTTAGACTATGAATTTTCCTGTGAGTGTAGTTTTAGCCATATTCATTAAACTTTAATGCATAAAGTTTCCATTATCAAGTAAAAATAATTTATGTATCTTTAGTCTAAGTATTGTTTACTAAGGTTTTAAAACTTCCAGATAACTATTTTTTGTCTATTTTTACTATTATTTTATAATTTTATTCCTCATGGTCAGAGAACATTATTTATATTCTTTTTACATTTTGGAATTTATTTGGGCTCTCTTCATGATTATATATATATATATATATATCAAAATTATACAATTTTGATTCGATGTTTTATAAAACTTGAAAGTATATTTCCATCAAGATATTTTTTATTAAGTATCCATTAGTTTATTCTCATAAATTATGCTCTTTTGATTCCTTACATATTTTTTTTACTTTTGTGTTCTTGCTTTCCCAGGGACTAGAACTGCGATTTGCTACAATTCCTGAAATGTGTGATTTTTGACTTAGACTGCTGTTTATCTGCTACATAAATATTTATGCAGAAAACCTCACTGAACATTGTGCCCCTCCTTATTGTACAGTGCTTCACTTGATCTCATTTCACACGTTCTGCCTGTGGAAAACTCACTCAGCTTTCTTTCTGTGTGGACTTTTCCTGGGGATTTTTGGCAAACTTTTATACTTAACAAATAGTAATATTTCACTTCTTAGCACTGTCTTTCTGAGTCAACTTTATTTTAATGAATTCCATATTTATTTACTGATATAGAGTAGACAGTAGGGCTTAAGTCTGAAATCCTGAACTTGTTCTGTTTTTGATTACCTTACATCCATTTAGATTGTAGATTTAATAGGGCTCAATGCACTCCACAAGAGAAAATTAGTTTCTCCCACTAGGTCCTGCAGAGCTAGAAACATTAATGTTAGCATTTGAAAAACGGATTCTGTGCTTGCATGCAGTAGTACCTATGTTCTATATCAAGCAGGCTTGCTAGTTCAACAAGCAATACTTCGCCGCCCTAAATGCATGAAGTACCGGCCTTATTTAGTAAGCGTTGCCTGTGTTTGCTTTTTCTATTAGATCCTTATCCATGAAAGTTAATATTGGGGAAGAAAAAGAGGTCAGTTGAAGTGCTTGGCCGTTTTTTCTACATCAGAGCGTGTTACCAGGCCTGTACCCAAAATGGAAAATCACATTCAGAAATCGATTTCCAAGATTATTAATGTTATATGCTACTAATCATGCCGTGTACTCGGAAGTAAAAAATTATGAATAATGGCCCCAAATGAGTTACTGAGAGTAGTAACAGAAGTGAAAAAGGTCTGTTTACTCCGTAAGTAATTTGTGGTGCCTTTGGCAACTGATAGAAATTTCTTGTTATTAAGCACTAATTAATTTGTCGGCTAGTTCACTTTATGGGCTTGCTGGATGTTCTTTTTTCTCATAAATATTTTATTACTTTGGTTAAGTAATTAAAGTTTCCTAAATAGCTTGTGTTTCGCTGTGTAGCTTATCTACGAATTACAATGAACTTGGTGTGAGCCTCCTCCAGAGCATCTATTTCTGAAAACCACAAGCTACGCCCAGGAGACAGACGCCTCCCGTCCCTGCTTCCGTCCACGGCCCGCGCCCAGCCAGCGCCCGCCCAGGAAGTGGCGCCTCCTGCTGGTGCAGCTGCAAGAGCCGCTCTCCCACTGCTTCCTGCTGGGGCCGCAGCACACTGAGTCCGCCCGCAGACAGAGCTTCCACGAGGTTCCGCGCGCGGGAACAGAATCTGCGGGAGAGCTGGTGCCAAGGTGCCGCAGCACGTGACACACGTCCGTGCTCGGCTCAATGTCCTGTTCCATTGTTTGTATTTGGTCATTGCATTGGAGAGCATTAAAATGGATGCACGTGCTTACCGCTGTGGGGACAGGGTACGTGCAGGAAGAGGACCTCATTGTCCTGGAAAGACACGCTGGGGACGGCGAAGAGGCTGGGCCTCACTGCGGTGGGACACCGTCTTACTGCAGACGGGCGTGTCCCCGAAACCCGACAGGGAACAAGCTCCAACCGTGATCTGGTCTTCGTCCCTCTGCTGCAGCACTAGCCTCTACGCACTGTCCCTACACTGTCTGCCTGTCCATAAGCAGTCATAACCCGACGGTCCTTGTGTCACTTGTCTGTGGAGAGGACAGAGAGACCCCTTAGCCTGAGAGGTTCCGTGCAGACTTCACAGATGCTGAGCCCTCCTGGCGCCCCCCAAGCCTGGCTCTCCGCTCCCACCGAACGGAACTGCTGCTGACTCAGAAGAAGGCTTCTGGGCTCTCGTTTTAAAGTTTTGTTTGTATTTGTGGTTGCTTGTTTAAAATATTTTTAAAAAATTGTCCTTCGTCCCATTCAGAGTGGCTTCATTTTCTCCCCAAATATTTCTTCTTGGAAATTTACAGTGTTTTTAAATGCCTCATCATCTTCTGGAACTCCAGGTTCCAGGTAAATTGGATACAAGGTCAACTCGTTTGTAATCAAATTGGGGAGTGGTATTTTGTTGTTCTTGTTATAAATTTGAAATTACAATTGGGAGTGTACATCTGGGTTTCAGGTACAGCAACCCTATTGAATAGCATGCACTTGAACTGTCAGGAGCAAGGGTATCTGAACAGTTCATCTTTCATGTGTATCTTTCGTTGAAAGTTGGGTTTCAAGAAAGAATGTTTAGAGCATTTAAGACTTCAGTTCTAGTTATGACTGTACACTTGATGGAGAAGCATAAGCAACATGGCAGGAGCAGATTCCCCAGTGGTATCTCTCACCACTTGTACATGGTTGCTTTATCAGGCTCATGACTTGGAGGTAGGATTCTTCTCTTCCTGGATGTATTGCGTGGGCAGAATTTTCTAATGCACTGTTGGGTAGCAACTAGAAAAGGCAGTTGATTTTCCTGTTTGTCTGATAATAGCACTACGGTATTATTGTTGAAGTTCTTTTTTTTTTTTTTTTTAAGTCATGTATGAAGGTTTTTTTTAAAATCATGTTTTTGAAGGCAAGTGAGTACAGTTTTATTAGTGCTGGGGCAACGCCCGTTTTCATTTGTAAATAGTTAAGTATGCACCCGAGGCAAGACTTCTGATTTTTTGCAAGGCTCAGTCCTAGTTTTTCCTTTTCTACTTAGAACGTTAGGATTTGCTTGCCATTTATGGACCTTCGCTCTGAGATAGATGAGCAGGGGTGTACTGATAGTTTATGTATATGTACGGCGGGCAGTTATGCAAATGGTTAAAAGCTATGTCCAGGGGGAAGAAACAAACAGTGGGCTTGGGTTGTCCCTTCCACTACTGAGTCATGTTTTTCCCTTCCTCTAGATCTGTCTCTTTACCTGTAAAATAATGGCATTTCGGCAGATGTCTTTCAGTTTCTGGCATTAGTTATCTGCATCCTTCATTTTTGGTGAATAAAGAATCATACCATTTTTTTTTACATTAGACATCTAACAAATATAAAATTCTAAAATATTAAAATATACTAAACACCATAATGACATTAAACCTATTTAAAAACTTCTTTCAAAATTTGAAGAAAGAGGGCACCGTAGCCAATGGGAATTCAGTAACGGAACTTGATCAGTTTACAAAAGATTATTCCCAGTAAAAATTCACAAGCTGAACATATGTATTAATAGAACTAATCTTATTTATATATATATACATTTCTATTTTTATTAAGGTATGTGAATATTTGAAGTGAATGTTCTATATTTAGAATGAAATTTTCTAAAAATGTTACTGGTTTTAACCATGGCCCATTGGAAAAGTCCTCCCTGTAAATAATTGTAAACCTTGCATGTGTTTATCCTGGCATTATTTTAACTTTCTCTTGTATTATCTCTTTGTTAATTTTCTTTGGTAGTTAAAAAAATTGAATTATAACAATGATAGTAGCATCCTTCTATGAGTTAATATTTAGCAATGAAATTTCAAACATCTGGGCAGTGACTAGCTATTTATTTGGTTTTTAGTGATTCTTGATATTCAACAAATAAATAATAAAGGATAATTTTATTTACCAGCTATGGAACTACTCTCCAGCAATGTTTTTCTTTGATCTTTGCCTGATTTTCTTCTTGTAAAATTTTGACTTCTGACCTTTATTGGAAGCTTATTTTTTATAATCATTTAGTAAAACCTGAAAATTTCTTTTAAAAATCCAAGTCTTCTAATCCAGAAAGAGCTAATGAATTCCCAGGTGAATTGATATTCTGTTGCCTATGCTTATTTTTTTTTTAAAAAAAAGGTTTTTAAATAAACATAAGAAAGTATACATAAAAATAATTGTTATCCTCCATATACAAAATTCTTATTGAAGAATGCTATCTGCATCCACTAACCTGGCTGCTATCATTCAGGGCATATTTAGAACACCTTCAAAATTCTTTTTGGAGCCTGGAACACAGTTGTCTGAATGTTCTAAGTGGTAGTTGACTTTTGTGTGTCTCTGTGTGTGTGTGCATTGTGTTAACAATCTACTATTATCCAGACCCCAAAGTGCTTGGCAGTCAACCCATATAATACTATTTGGGACCAGAAATGAGATGTGCTTATAAAACAATGAAATTTATTTTATTTGGTCTTCTGAACTGTTCCTGAAGTTAATTCACTCAGAAACATTATAAGACCACTTTGAGCAGTGCCAGCTTCATTGTAATGAGTGCACAATCTTTTATTTTTTTTCACAATCTTTTATAATGAATACTTTAGAGTTGTAAATGATAGAACATCAATGTAGGTTGGCTTAAGTAAAAACATAATCTATTGGATCAAATGACCAAAAAGGCCAGCTCCATGTATGGCTTGATCAAGGATCCAAATGTTACCTGCTTCTGTCTCTACCTCTCAGCTTACCTTCAACTATATTGACTCCAGTTAAGCTCTATACCCAGAAGTCCAAGTCCAACTGAGAAGATTTTGCTTCTACAGGGTTGCTTCAGAAAGATCCTGGAACCCACTCTCACAGGATCAAATTGTATCCAGGGGGATGGAATCACATTTTTTTTTTTAAGATTTTATTTTTTATTTATTTGACAGAGAGACATAGCGAGAGGGAACAGAGAGGGAACACAAGCATGGGGGAGCTGGAGAGGGAGAAGCAGGCTCCCCGCTGAGCAGGGAGCCTGAGGTGGGGCTCGATCCCAGGACCCCGGGACCATGACCTGAGCCGATGGCAGACGCTTAACCGACTGAACCACCCAGAAGCCCTGGAATCACATTTTTTGACAGATCCTAAGCCATGTATCTATCACTAAATCAACTGGGCAAGGGGAGTTTAATGTTTCATTGCTCAGATTTGTGCCGCATTCTCCTTTCCTTGGCTGATGTTGAAGCCCCACTCAATGCCAGCAGCTGAAGAGCAGGGCACTTACTTGTTTCCTCAAAACAGATCTATTAACTTAATAAAAGAAAATGGATGTTGGCTTTGGTGGAGCAACCACATAGCCTACAAGGTGATGCATTTGAAGCCAAAGTTTTTGGATTCTGTTGTTTTTTTGTTTTGTTTTGTTTTTAGAGAGAGAGTGTGCACATGGGAGCAGGGGGCGGGGAGGGGCAAAGAGAGAGGGAGAGAGAGAATCTTTTTCTTTTTCTTTTTTTTTTTTTTTAGATTTTATTTATTTATTTGACAGAGAGAGACACAGCGAGAGAGGGAACACAAGCAGGGGAAGTGGGAGAGGGAGAAGCAGGCTCCCTGCTCTGCAGGGAGCCTGATGTGGGACTCGATCCCAGGACCCTGGGATCATGACCTGAGCCGAAGGCAGTCGCTTAACCGACTG
Organism: Neomonachus schauinslandi; assembly: GCF_002201575.2. NCBI lineage: Eukaryota > Metazoa > Chordata > Mammalia > Carnivora > Phocidae > Neomonachus > Neomonachus schauinslandi. The sequence continues at coordinate 4,191,511 of NC_058410.1, forward strand.
AGCCACCCAGGTGCCCCGGAGAGAGAGAATCTTAAGCAGGCTCCATGCCCAGCAGGAGCCCAACACAGGACTCGATCTCACCACCCTGAGATCATGACCTGAGACAAAATCAAGAGTCAGACGCTTAACCAACTGAGCCATCTTGGCACTCCTGGCTTATATTGTTAAATAATTTCTTACCATTATAGTATAGTAAGCAATAATATGAGAATTTACATATGAAGTTCTGTAAAAAAGTTAGTTTTAAAATTAGTTTTATTAAAAGTGTTAAAGAAATACGTGGATTCAAATTCATGCACATAATAGATTATATTATTTCCTCTCCATTCATCATACTCTGTAGAAAAACCAGATAAGGAGCTGGCTCCATTATTATGATTTCTTTATTTCTTTTTTAGGAAAACTGTACTTACTTACTTAGGCACAGCTCCATGTTTAGAGATTTTCCCAGTATGACTTGAAAATTAAACAGTCAAATTTTTTCATTATTGTGCATTTAGTTAAAATCTGTAGGATATCCATATTTTTCATGCTCTTTTGTTAGAAATTTCACTGGGGTTTTACTTTCTCTTACAATCAACTTGTTCTTGTATTTTTATCTGATAAGATACAGGTTAATACTTGGAGAATTTATTATTAGATAAGTGACAATTTAGCATCCATTTCTTTTTTCCATACTCTATATTTGGATTAATTCCCAAAGCACCCTTTATCTTAGGGAAGTCTCTAGACTATTCCCTATTTCTCTCTTTCCATTATAAAGTCATATAATACCACTTATTTTCTAATTTCTTATTTTACTAATCTGTTCAATCCATTATATCAGGAAGGTGTCCTGAGAGAACACAGAGAAAGAGGTAGTAGAGATAAAAGAGGAAACAGCCTTGTTTACCAAGGAAGCAGGAGTAGGTTTTTTGGGTACCGATTGGTCAAATTTTGCAGTATTGGTATTTGTGTTATATAGTAAGTGGAATTACTTTGAATGCCTCAGATATGTATTATTTTTCTCTAGATTTTTTAATATTAATGTGTAAAAAAGCACTGAAATCTAATAAGCATCATCTTCTTGGTATGAAAGACATTATCTCATTCTTCCTTTAATGGATTTTGAAAAAAAAGGTATAGACCAAGGATATAAAGTAAAAAGCGCATTTTTATTTTGTTTTTGTTATTGAGTTTATTTTTTGGTCTTTCATGTTATTTACACACTTCTAAAAATCCTACTGAAATGTGTTTAATGGGTAAAAATTGAGAAGATGAGAGTCGTTACTGTTGCATATAATTTGTTTTCACTATTTTAACAGTTATGTATGGAAAACACATCCATTAGCTAACTGCTAATGTATAAAATTGGAAAATTCTCTATGTCTATAATGAAACGCTTTAAGGAAATATTCCTCAGATAAGAAGAGAGGAAATCTTTTTATAGTAATGTGCCATTATTATTTCCTTTCACTACCTACTTGTAAAAATAACCAGTCACTAATCATGGGAGAGATAGTACATTAGCACCAAAGATTTATGTGCTCCTGTTTCTTTTTCAGGTTCTTGTTTGGGACCTTCTGTGTGGCTCTGGCCAGAGAACTGTGAGAGTCCATGATGGTGAAGACCAGGTGCCTTTCTGTAACTCTCTTCTTTGCCCACAAAGATCTTGGAGGCCACATGTGCCATATGGCGCAGCCAAAGATGGAGGACAGCTGGTCTACCTAATTTGGACTATGCATGAGTGACAAATACAATTATATTTTGTTAAGCTATTGATGTTTTGAGACTTGGGTATGCTGGCAGGTAAAATTAATCCAGATTCACACATCAAATTTTATTTAAAGCATTTATCTGATTTTCAATTTTAAATGTCTCATGTATAATTCTTATAAACAAAACTTAGGAAAAAAAATGAAGACAAACACTTGGTGCCATCTAAAGTTAGTACTATAATTCTTTTGATGTTCCAACAACATTGCCCATTTATATCTCTCAAGACTCCCAGGATATGAGATTGCTGCTCCAGGTAACCATGCCATCTCTATTTTTATTTTCAAAATCTTTGCTAGTAAGAAAAGTTTAAAGTTCTCTGGCATTACTTTATTTGCAATGATTAATAGTGATCAAAATTTTGTCTTGGAATTACAAGTAAGTGATACTTTCAATTGTATTATATTTTGTTATTTTTGTTTGTTCATCCTTATAACAGGCTAATACTTTTCCTACTAATTTAGTTTTAATTGTGAAATATTCCAGAAGTATGAAGGGTTATAAGAAAAGTAAAATAAAGAATACTAGTGAACCTGTCATCCAGATTAAGAAATAATAAATGCAAAGGCCTGTTAAAATCATCTGTGTAAACCTTATAGTTCTCATTATATAATCAGCCATATTTCCCACTTGACTTTCTAAAATTAACCATGATCTTGAATTAGGTATTTAACGTTCAGATTTATTTCTTTATGCATTTGCTTCTCACATATGTAAATCATACAGTTTATGATATATCTGTGTTGATATAAAACATTAATTTACTCAAGTGTTAGTTGTGTCAAGTATTCTGCGCTCCAACTCAATTTTGTGCCAGTTCTTATCAAGTAGTGGGTATCTGATAAATATTTTTAAAATTGAATTGGAGAAATGTCATGCATTGCTTAATTTAGGAATCACAAAGTTACCTAAAATATCTGTGTTAATTTTCATCCAAGTATATATATACACCTTTCTCTTGGGATTATTTGAGATTATTTTTCTTTCTCTTCTGAGAGTGACTTTCTTCTTGCTTAAATGTACTATGTCTAGATCATAAAAATAAGAAATATTTACTCTCCTAAAACTTAAGTAACAATTATTGTTCTAACAGTCAATACTTAAGTTTATAAACTAGTCACTACATAAATTTTAGCCACAACCCATACTATATTTCAGATCCTTCAGTGTGTCAAGGAATATGGTTGAATACTACAATTTAACAATTTATAATTTTTTGTAAACTGAGATGTGATATACAATAAAGTAAGGAGCGCTTGTCTGGACATGGAGAAATTGGACCTCTCAGACATTGCTGATGGGATTGAAAGGTGGTGCAGCCACTTTGGAAAACAGTTTGGGGGATCCTCAAAATGTTAAACATACAATTACCATGCAATCCTGCAATCCCACATCTAGGTGTTTCCCCTAGAAAATTAAAAGTATATATTCACACAAAATATCTGTATAAGAATGTATGACAGTATTATACGTAACAGGTAAGACGAGAACAACTCAACTGTGTATCAACCGATGAATGGATAAATCAAATGTGGTATATCCATAAAATGGGATATTAATCAGCCATAAAAGTGATGAAATAGTGGCGTGTGCTACAACTTGGAGGGACCTTGAAAGCATCATGCTAAGTGAAACAAGTCAGAAACAAATGAACAAATATTGCGATTCCACTTTTACGAAATGTTCAGAATAAACGTATCCATGGATTAGTGTTTGCTAGAGGTGGAAGGAGAGTTGGGGATGGCTGCTAATGGGTATGGGGCTTATTTTGGGGATGATGATGAATGTTATGACATTAGATAGTGTTGGTGGTTGCACACCTGTGCGAACACTAACAGGTCATCCCCTCCTCCCATGTTGTATATTTGAAAAAACGGATTTTATAGCATGTGAGTTATAGCTCAATAAATCTCTTATTTAAAAAATAAATTTAGAACTATATCACTGAAGTGCAAAAATGTTTATTATTTCACTTATTTACGTGATCAGTTTATTGGATTATGTATTAACATATCTCTTTTCCAGTACCCATTTAGCTAATATTTGTTAGTTTATAATCAGTAAGAAGCTATGTCTTGTATAAAGGCATACACATTTATCAGCAGCTATATTTAAAAATGATGCTTGAGCCATCACTCCTCAGAGCACTGTCATTTCCATCAGCTGCGGCTCTGAGACTTATATTCCCCAGGCTGATGAGGACAGATACTGCTTACTTCACAGAGCTGCACCATCTGTCCCTAGACTCTTATTTTACATATGGTTAGATGATTTGAATCCCACACCTAAGCTTTCTAACTTTGCTCCTTAACTAATTTAATACTGGCTCAAGAAAAAGACCTTGGCGGGGAGACTACATGCCTCCGTATCACCAGAGTTAAAGGACCAGCTTCAAATGAATATTTTGGATATCACTTGTAGGCAGAGAAGTCTTGTCACTAATACATTGGAACTCAGGAACCCTAGTCCACAATATTTCCAGACCAACTTTTGGGACACCGACACTTGCTCAGAGGTAGATTCCTTCACCTGAGCTGCTTCTAGAATACAGCAAGCACCATAAGATTCTGTACCAAGAAGGGCTATTTTGAGAATGCAAAGTCCCTTAGAATGCAGCTCAGGATCTGTTTTCAGAAGCACCTGTCATATAAAAGGGTATTATCATTTATTTGATAATGGACACCAGATATCTTTTTAGAACAGAAGACCCTTGGCAGGAAGTCACAGGATACTGTAGTATTTTCAGGAGTACACACAGGTGCTTGAGTGTAGGCAAACAGTGATTCTGGAAATGGTGCACCTCTAGGCAATTCTGTGCACTTTTGAATGGCTGCTCTGTGGACTTGAATCAGTGATATCCGCTATCATGCCGCTGTCGGGGTGCTCAGAGTCAAGCAGGGCGTATATATGACTATATAAGTGAGGTGCAGGGAGGGGAAAGCTGTAATCAAAGATAACATAAACAACTAAGCAAATTAAATGCATAAACAACTACTACTTGCTAGGTGTGGAGGAGGAACACTGGAAAAAGAAATATTACTGGATGTGAGCTCCATAAATGAGTGGATAGGGAAGGAAGGGATGTTCTCATTAGAGAGAAACCAGGGCAAAGGCATGTTCATGTTTATGAACAAAACAAGTGGTGAATGTATAAGACGCCTGAGGAAGAGTGAATTTTGCAACCTAAAGCCAGGTTACAAAGGGCATTATAGATGTTAAGGATTCTCTTTCTTATTTTTGGAAGGAATTAATGGCTATTTGTAGTGTTTTTAATGATGAAAATTTTCAAACACACTGAAGCAGGGAAAAAGTTACTGCATATCTATCACATAGCTCCAGAAATTATCAATTCATGGTTAATCTTGTTTATGTATACAAAACAACAAAAACCCACGTTCTCTCCACCTCCAAGATTATTGTGAAGTAAAGGCAAGACACCAATATATTTTACCCATAAATATTTCAGTGTGTATCTAGAAAAGACCAGGACTCGGGCGCCTGGGTGGCTCAGTTGGTTAAGCGACTGCCTTCGGCTCAGGTCATGATCCTGGAGTCCCGGGATCGAGTCCCACATCGGGCTCCCTGCTCAGCAAGGGGTCTGCTTCTCCCTCTGCCCTCTGCCCTCTTCCCTCTCGTGCTCTCTGTCTCTCATTCTCTCTCTCTCAAATAAATAAATAAAATCTTTAAAAAAAAAATAGAAAAGACCAGGACTCTGAAAGAATATAACCATATCATGATCTTACTTAAAACAATAAAAATAAATTGTAATATTAACAACTCTATGGTGGTCTTCAATTGTCTCATGATTTTTTAAGTTATTTTTGGAGTTGGTATCACAGTAAAGTTCAGACATTGACATAACTGGATGTGACTTCTAAACCTCTTAAGTTGACAGGCACGCCCAACTCATGTTTTCCTTGCAATTTTATTTGTTGATGAAACTCGGTCCTCTGTCCTATAGTCTCTCTGGGGAAATCACTAATCACATCCTTGTGGTGTCCTTCAATATTCATCTCTTCCTGAATTTTCTGCAAATTGGTAGTGAGATCTAAAGGTTTAACGTGAAATCCAATTTTGGTAAGAATACCTCTTAGAGGGTGTTGTCTGCTTCCTTCTATCAGGAAACATGAATGGTTATCTTTCTTTTGTGATGAGAAACGTTCATAATGATGTTTAAAATCTTGGTCCACAGTTTCGTTAGGTGGCATAAAATGGTAATAACTTAATTATTATTCATTTGTTCATTCATCACTAATTAGCTGGGACACTTCCATGAAGAAAAACTTCTTATCACATTTGGTTATGCTGTGAGAGAGCTCTTAAAGAAAGGCAAAATAAAGGTTTGATTTTTATTTTTACTAGTTTTCAAACTAGTGAGTAGGTTCCCTAGTATCTTGACAAGGTGACAAAAAAGCTTATTTTTTCATTTGTTTTAGTATTTTTTAGAACTAAGAGATTTAAACATATTTGTGGCGTTCAATCGACTATGGTTTACACTTACTGATGTACAGATTTTGACTATTTTTGGCTGATAAGAGCCTCTTCAATTTGGCTACTGGGTCTTTTAATAAACATTTTTAATGAAAATATAAAATGCAAATCATTGAATTTTCATAAATTAGAGTACCCAGTTCAAGAAGAAAAATGTCACCAGAACCCTAGAGGCTGATGTTTGATAAGTGCTAAGTATTGAGACAGGGGTGGAGGGCAGTGCTGGAGATAAGATTTCTGCCCATTTGACAAAACCATTTCCATTCATCGGGAGGGGTGTGCAAAAAATTTCTTGGGAACAGATCAGTTAATCTTTACTCAGTAGAATTGGAAGTCTAGGGTCTTCCTTCCATTAGAACGATCTGATATTGGAATGTATTGACAGGTTTCTAAAGGCATTCTAGGACTTGGAACAACTAATAGCCATTTTTTAGGGAGGAATTTTTTCCTTTGTAACTTGTTCTTATAAGGAGAGATCCCCCTTACGTAAACTATTCTTGACAAACTGTCCCTTCTTCTATACGAGTCATAGCTCTGTATTCTAATTTGAATGTGGTTTGCTAGTCTTAGGTGTTTCAGGGAATGAAATCAGTTAAGGAATTTGCAAACAGGAAAATAAGTTGTGGTGAAATGTGGGAAACCAATATTTTTGAAACACTATTATGTTTCAGGTACTGCCTTTGGTGCTTCCCATGAGTATCACAACGAGCCCTTACCAGCAGTCTCTGGGCAAGTAAAATTCTCCATTTTATAGAGGGAAAGACTGAGGTTTTGAAAAGAGTAAAGGGACTCATTCAAGAGCACACACTGACAAGTGACTGACCCTAGAATTGAAATCCTTTAAACTGTAACACACTTTTCTCTTCCAATATACCTTTGTTCCTCTTCACCCTCAGTGGCAAGAAGATTGTACTAATAGTCTCTTAAAGTGGACTGGAAACTTGCCCCAAAGTGTTCTGATATATCTCATTGATAAAAAACTAATAAGTGTCCACATGAGTCAATTCTATTAAATTTATAATGGTACGCTATCTCAAGTTATCAATACTTGTCTATATCTATACAAGTCACTGAAGATGTAGGAAAGGCACTGAGAAATATTCTGTACAATGCTTTGTTGATACTTACTCTGCCTACAGGTTAATCATTACAAAGGACTGTGAGGCTCATTTCATTACAACTGAAATCTCAGAACCATTCTCAAGAAAGGTCCAGAAAGATGTCCCCATATGGCATGGGACATTAATCTATAAGAAGGCTGCTTCTTCTAGGGCTACTTGGAAATGAGCAGAATCATTGCAGACAATTTCTCTTGGATAATCTGGCTTCGAACGTTCATTACACACCTGGAGTTTCACTACGGATCTACGGGGAAAAGAAATAACAATCCCTCTCTGCTCTTGCTGTGGAGTCACCTATTATTCCCACTCTCAGTAGCATCCAAGACAGCGCTGCCTGAAGATACACATTGGTGGCTGAAATAACTATCAGAGAAGATGAGCATATGACCTTCCCTGAAGGCGGCTAAGCTTCAGTACTCTAGTGGCTTCCCTTCATTCCTGTGTTTGCATCCCACACTGATTTTGTCAATAATGCTTTTCACATGAATAAATCACTGTCTCATTGAAGATTTTACCAGCCATTGATAATCTTACTCTTTTTTAAATTTTATTTTATTATGGTATGTTAATCACCATACATTACACCATTAGTTTTTGATGTAGTGTTCCATGATTCACTGTTTGTGCATAAAACCCAGTGCTCCATTCAATATGTGCCCTCCTCAATACCCACCACCAGACTAACCCATCCCCCCACCCTCCCTCCCCTCTAGAACCCTCAGTTTGTTTCTCAGAGTCCATAGTCTCTCATGGTTCATCTTCCCCTCCGATTTCCACCCCCCTCCATTTTTCCCTTCCTACTATCTTCTTCTTTTTTTTTTTTTTTAACATATAATGTATTATTTGTTTCAGAGGTACAGGTCTGTGATTCAACAGTCTCACACAATTCACAGCGTTGACCAGAGTACATACCGTCCCCAGTGTCTATCACCCAGCCACCCCATCCCTCCCACCCCCCACCACTCCAGCAACCCTTAGTTCGTTTCCTGAGATTAAGAATTCCTCATATCAGCGAGATCATATGATACATGTCTTTCTCTGATTTATTTCACTTAGCATAAGACCCTCTAGTTCCATCCACGTCCTTGCAAATGGCAAGATTTCATTCCTTTTGATGGCTGCATAATATTCCATTGTATATATATATACCACATCTTCTTTATCCATTCATCTGTTGATGGACATCTTGGCTCTTTCCACAGTTTGGCTATTGTGGACATTGCTGCTATAAACATCGGGGTGCACGTACCCCTTCGGATCCCTACTTTTGTATCTTTGGGGTAAATACCCAATAGTGCAATTGCTGGATCATTGCTGGAAGAAGTTGCTTCAGCTGAGGTTGAAGAGGTTGATGCCCGTGTTCTCCTTTAGGATTTTGATGGACTCCTGTCTCACACTGAGGTCTTTCAACCATTTGGAGTCTATTTTTGTGTGTGGTGTAAGGAAATGGTCCAGTTTCATTCTTCTGCATGTGGCTATCCAATTTTCCCAACACCATTTGTTGAAGAGACTGTCTTTGTTCCATTGGACATTCTTTCCTGCTTTGTCAAAGATGAGTTGACCATAGAGTTGAGGGTCCATTTCTGGGCTCTCTATTCTGTTCCATTGATCTATGTGTCTGTTTTTGTGCCAGTACCATGCTGTCTTGATGATGACAGCTTTGTAATAGAGCTGGAAGTCCGGAATTGTGATGCCGCCGGCTTTGCTTTTCTTTTTCAACATTCCTCTGGCTATGCGGGGCCCATTGATAATTTTACTTTTAATTAGTAAAATGTAGGGTTTTTACAAAAGATGCATTTATTTATTTTAGAGAGGGAGAGAGAGGGAGAGAGGGTGCATGTAATTGGGGGAGGAGCAGAGGGAGAAGGAGACAATCCTCATGCAGGTGCTCTAGTGAGCTCGAAGCCTGACGTGGGGCTCCATACAGGGGCTCAATGCTGGGCTCCATCCCAGGACCCTGAGATCATGACCTGAGCTAAAACCAAGAGTCAGAGGCTTCACCGACTGAGCCACCCAGGCGCCCCAGTAAAATATAGTTTTTAACAAGACTAAGAGATTTTTTAAAAAAATATTATATTTATTTTTTTGACAGAGAGCTAGTGAGAGAGAGCACAAGCAGCGAGAGCCTGATACAGGACTTGATCCCAGGATCCTGAGATCATGACCTGAGCCGAAGGCAGACCCTTCACTGACTGAGCCACCCAGGCACCCCAAGACTAAGAGATTTATCAGAAACAAATTGCGAATTGAGTGTTCTGTTCCATGGGGATGATAACATGGGTTCTTGTTTACTAAAATCAGAACATAACAGGGAAGTGCTTTGGAGCAGGTGACAGAAACAGTTTTTCCTCTCAGTTTTAACGTTTGAAAAAGTCTCACCCAGGGGACACCCCAGCCTAAACAGGACACATGCATACGGCCCACTGTCTACAAAGAACAGCTGCTACCCGGTGTCTTCATTCTCCAAGGACGGCCAGCTAATACCTCCATTAGTCCTCTTCTGTTGTAATTCAGTAACTGAAAATCAATTCATCCACAAGGAAATGGAATTGATGGAACATTATCTTTTAGACCCAAATGATCTTCTTGTTTTCATTCTTTAAAGATAATCTCTGTCATCATTGCATATCCTTGCAGAGTATGTTCAAAGTGAGAGATAGTACCAGATAATCTAGGCAATTTGTCATTGGATTATCATATGTTAACCAAGAATGCAGCTGTACCGAAGAGTTTCACTGGCCTTGAGAGCATGATGGGGAGTCTGACATCTTTATTTTTCATTTATCCCCATAAGAAAGCTAGAACTTGGGCAGTGGAAAGGAAAGTCTGCAAAATCACCACCCTCTCTTTCTTACCAGTGCCATGTGACCTTTCAAGAAATTAAGAAATGGGTTATCTCTTTTCTTCACTTCGTCAAAACTATGTCTCAAAAAAGACTTAATGGAAAGGTATGCGTGACTGGTAATTATATCACACCTTCCAGAATTGTTTTTCTTTAAATATGTGCTATAACTTTAATATAAAAAGAAAGATTTCCTGAGGACTTTAGAAAATGCCTGTCCAGTCAAGGATATACTTTAGTAAGTAGCTGCCTGTTTTGTCCACTTAAAAGGAAGTTTTTAAACATTTTTAACATACACTCTTTCTGGTATCAGTCTATGCAGGGTAAATTCACCCAGGGCTTTTCGCTTATGCATTGGATTTTGTATTTCCTTTTTACCTTGCTGAACTCTAGGAAAATACAGACCATCTTCTATTGACTTACATGCATTTGCTCTTATGTTGTCTGGCCTAAGATCTGAGGTATCATAAGGACTTTCAGCTAACAGAAGTCAGAACTATTACCATTTCAGTTGGTGACATTTATGTTATCTTTGGTCTTTAAAAATAGCAATTCTAGTACTACAAAAAAGAAAGTTCCAGGTTATAGGTCACCAAATTAGGTCACTGGGTTAAAAAAAATCATATTGAATAGTTATCTAAAATCAAAACACAAATGTTAGGTTCTTGGTCTTATTGTTTTAGTTTTTTTTTTATATTGTTAATTCAATGATTGGCATTGACTTATCAGTATTTATTTAACAAGCCTCAAATTTAAATCAGGTGATGGGAAAGCAGCCTCCAAATAAGAGACTTTTTTCCTTTGCCATATGAGATAGATTGAATATTATAATATTGGAAACATATAGAAAGGTGTTACACATTTACCTTACCTATTTCCCCATGTCATTCAAATGACCTCAAAAAAATCTTTGGCCATTTTAATGTTATTTTTTTGTTATTTATTATTTTTTTGATTTATTTATTTGTTTTGATTGAAACAATTATTGTTTCAATTTAAAAATGACCATTAAATTGAAATAATAATTGGCCCTTTGAACATGTGACTCCTCTTAAAATGCACTTCCTCCTTCTTGGCATGACAGATTCTCTTTATTGTTCTCTTTTGCAAACTCTGTGAGAATGGGGTTTTCCATTGTCTTATTCATTGTTTTGTGCACAGGGTCCAGATGAGTCCAGGCAGGTAGTTGGTGGTCCGCAAATATGGAAGGATGGATGGATGGATGGATGGATGGATGGATTCCTGTTAGCTTAGCCTGCATGGATTTAAAAAAAAAAATGATAGATTTTATTTTTATAGCAGTTTTAGGTTTACAGAAAAATTTAGCATAAATTAAAGAGGATACCCATACATTCCCTCTCCCTCTGCCTTCAGGTTCCCTATTATTAACATCTTGCACTGATATGACACATTTGTTATGATTGATAAACCAATACTGATACATTATTATTAACTAAAGTCCATAGTTGTTTTTTTTTTTTAAGATTTTATTTATTTGAGAGAAAGAGAGAGAGAGCACAAGCAGGAGGAGGGGCAGAGGGAGAAGCAGACTCCCTGCTGAGCAGGGAGCCAGATTTGGGACTTGATCCTGGGACTCCAGGATCATGACCTGAGCCGAAGGCAGTTGCTTAACCAGCTGAGCCACCCAGGCACCCCTAAAGTCCATAGTTTGATTAAGGTTGACTCTTTGAGTTATACAGGTCTATGGGCTTTACCAAATGCATAATGTCACGTATTCACTATTACAGTGTCATACAGAATATTTTTATTGCCCTAAACACCTATGCTCCATCTATTCATCCCTCTTTCCTCCCTCAACTCGTGGCGGTCACTGATCTTTTTACCTTTTTTAGAATAGCATGTAGTTGGAATCATACAGTACATAGCAGTGTAAATTTAAGGTTCCTCTCTGTCTTTTTCATGACTTCATAGCTCATTCCTTTTTATCATTGAATAATATTCTACTGTATACATGTACCACAGTTTGATTATCCATTAACTGACTGATGAACATCTTGGTTGCTTCCAAGTTTTGACAGTTATGCTTCTATGAAGAGTCATGTGCAGGCTTTTTTGTAAACATTCTTTTTTTTTTTACTTGGGTAAGTACCCAGAAATATGATTATTGGATCATATGGTGGGGTTAAGTTAGCTTTGTAAGAAATTGACAGACTGTCTTTCAAAGAGACTTCCATTTTGCATGCCCACCACCACTGAATGAGAGTTCATTGTATGAAAGCAAACTTTATGATGTCTACTTTAAAAAATTTGTTAAGATGTGTTTTATTACCCAGGATGTGTTCTATATTGGTGAATGTTCTCTGTAAGTAATGTTTCTTCCTCTGGCTTCTTTCAAGATATTCTCTTTGTCTTAATTCTGCAGTTTGAATATCATATGACCAAGTATACATTTTTAGTATTAATCTTGCTTGGTGTTCTCTGAGTTTCCTAGATCTGTGGTTTGGTGTCTGTCATTACTTTTCCATTCTTTTCTTTTTTTTTTTTTTTTAAGGATTTATTTATTTATTTGAAAGAGAGAGAGAGATAGAAAGGGAAGGGGGCAGAGAGATGGGCAGAGGGAGAGAGAATTTCAAGTAGACTCCACACAGAGCACAGATCCCAACACAGAGCTGGATCTTACCTGCTTGAGATCATGACCGAAATCAAGAGTTGGACACTTAATCAACTGTGCCACCCAGGCACCCCTACCTTTCCATTCTTCACCATTATTATTTCACTTCTTTCTTCCTCCCTCCCTCCCCCCTTTCCTCTTCCTCTTTTTCCTTCTCCTTCTTGTTATTCCATTTATGTGTGTTTTACACCTTTTGCAATTGGCCCACAGTTCTTGGATTTTCTGTTCTATATATCTCATTATTTTAAATCTCTTTGCATTTCAGTTTGAGAAGTTTCTATGAACATATCTTCAAGCTCACTGGTTCTTTCTTTGGCCATGTCCAGTCTACTGATGAGGCCATCAAAGGCAATCTTCAATTCTGTTCCAGTGTTCTTGATTTCTAGCATTTCATTTTGATTTTTACTTAGTTTTCATCTCCTTGCTTACCTACACATATGGTCTTACATGTTGTTAACCTTTCTATTAGAAGTCTTAGCATATTAATTATAGTTATTTTGAATTCCCAGTCTGATAATTCCAAAATCTCTGCCATTTCTGAGTCTGGTTCTGATTCTTGGTTTGTCTCTTTAGACTATGTTTTTTTTTGTTTGTTTGTTTGTGTGTTTTGTTTTGCCTTTTGGCACAGCTTGCGATTTTTTTTTGTTGTTGAAAGCCAGACATATTGAGTAAAAGGAACCAAGAAAGACCCTTGGTGTGAGGTTTTGTGTTTATGTGGCTGGAAGTTAGTCTGTGTTTATCATGTGTAGTAGCTGTGGTGTCTGTCTGAGATTAATGTTTCCTTTAGTCTCTGTGTTTCAGTCTCCCCTGTTTCCTTTGGGTGTCCCTGGAGCCTCCTGAAATGGGGCTGAGGCTTGCAGTTCTTTTAGCTGTAATGCCCCGTTACTATGCAGAAGTCCCATCGATTGGAGATAAGAGGTAGGTGGGGGAGCATTTTTAATCTGGAGATTAGGTCCTAGTCTCTCAGTGAGCCTGAGTTGGGTATTTCCTTTTCCTCAGATCAGCTAGGTTTCAGTAGAACCCAGGCAATAGGGCTCTGGTAAAATTGTTTTCTCTGAGGGCAGACCTTGTGAAAGAGAACAGAATCCTGGGTTCATTTCAAAATTCTCACTTTCCCTCACTTCCTGTAGGATGCACTAGGGGCTTTTTCTCAGAACTTCACTCTGAGGACACAGGAAGCTCCTAGCGGTAAAAGTGTGGGGCCCCCAAAACTGAAGTTTTTAACTCTCAGCCTCCTCTGCATGGAGCCTCCTGCATTTATTCCGTTGCAGTTTAAATGTTCCTGCTCTATGCTTATAAGTCGTTTCTGCTCCTGGGCTTCCACTGGGGGAAGCTATGATTCTCTGTATGTGCATGTCTGTCTCTCCAATTGTCCAGGCAGCAGTTCGCCTGTGACCTTGATTCTCTGAGAGAGAGAAAAAGAGCTATTAATTTTTATTTCATTCAACTTTTTTCTGGTTATGGGGATGGGAGTGATGACTTCCAAGTTTATATACATCAGACCGTGTAAACACTCTGCATGGATTCTTGAGTTAGTTAAGCACCACAAATAATTGTCTTTTCTTCATTTTATTCATGTGGATGGAGTGGTGAGATCAGGGTGAGTGTACAACTGGTATCATTGTATGGAACTGGAGCCACAACTCATATTCTCCTTTGATATGGTTAACTTGCGATGAAATTCAGGAAATACGGATCTGGAAATGCTGCTGTTTAATTTTCAATTACATGTCAAAGTTTAAGATTTTATTTATTTATTTATTTGAGAGCGAGAGAAGGAAGAGCAGAGGGAGAGAGAAAAGCAGACTCCACTCTGAGTGCAGAGCCTGATGTGGGGCTCAATCTCAGGACCTTGAGATCATGACCTGAGCTGGAATCAAGGGTCAGGCACTTAACTGACTGAGCCACCCAGGTGCCCCTACATGTTAAAATTTATAAAATTGAAATTAGGTCATATTTATATATGTGTTATAGAAACACATGTTATACTCCTATGTTCATGTATATTAATATTTATATGTTTCATAGCTATGTAATATTATATATTTATTTATATATATTTAATTTCATATATGCTTATATATGCAATATTTACCACCTTCTATAAGAGGAAGACATTCTAGGAGCTATCAATAAACATATTCCATGCACTGGGTTGAACAAGGCAAGTCTAGTGCCCATTTTAGCCCTTTCCAGCCAACATCCTTGTTGGCCAATGAGTATTTTACGAATGTGGCTCAACTTGATGGAAAAGAGCACATGTTTTGGAGTAAGACAACTTGGGAGCAAGTTTTACGTCTACACCTGTGAGCTGGACAATGGCTTTGAGAATGAGTCCCTTATTGATTCAATGGAAATGTTAATACTTCCCGTGTGTGATGTGTGAATAAATGCACATGGGTAGCCTCGTGCTTAGTATGTTCTGAATACACCTTATTATTGATGTTCTCATCATCAGTGGCATCATAGTCATTGCCATTGTAGGATTCTTAGTGCTTTTTTACACTTTCTGTCACTTTTTGTTCAGCTTTAGGGGAATTATTTATTTTATTTTATTTTATTTTTAAATTTTTTTTTTAAGATTTTATTTATTTATTTGAGAGAGAGAGAATGAGAGAGAGCACATGAGAGGGGGGAGGGTCAGAGGGAGAAGCAGACTCCCTGCCGAGCAGGGAGCCCGATGCGGGACTCGATCCCGGGACTCCAGGATCATGACCTGAGCCGAAGGCAGTCGCTTAACCAACTGAGCCACCCAGGCACCCGCTTTAGGGGAATTAAAGAACATGACTGAGCAGGTAATCTGGGTGCGGTCCCAGAAGCTCCTGGCTTCAACTCACTTCAATTTCCTGGGATCAATATGTGCAGCCTAGAACTTTCTTCTAGGCTCTGGAGCCATATCCCTGACTTCTCATTATTCCTCTCTATCTGGGAGAGTAGGGAAAACCAACTCAGTAACTCATCTTTTCCCACAGATCAATTTTGGCAAAATTAAATTAGCAAAGATTTAAAAATATAATGAAGGCTGATAAATACAGTGAGTTAGTACTTCTCTATACTGCCATATGAGTTTAAATTCCTTTATTAAAGCATTTCGGCTCTATGTATCCAAATCATTCAGATATTCTTAACATTTATGTCAGTACTTTTATTGTTGGTAATCCAGCCTAGAAAAATAATCAGAAATGCGGACAAATACTAATGTACAATTTCATTTATTATATCATCTCTTTGTAGCAGGGGGAGTTATTGGATATTGGCTATATATACTTTCATAGTGTAGGAAATGCCAGCTACATAATGTGAAGTGAAGAATAGTGAACACAGTTCATCTATGTGAGTGTTTCAAAATAAACATGTATGTCAGCACACTCAACATACTCATGGGGAAAACACTGCCTTTCAAATGCCTGAATTGTTAACTATGTTATGCCTGGAAATGGGGATATTTTCAGTTGTTATTTTCTTCTTTAAGCATTTCTTTAATGCCACATTTTATAATTCTGATAAATTAAATATGAAAGTACTATAGAAAGAAAGGGTAGCCCCACAGTTTGGGAAACAGTGTTTTATAGAGACCATATGCTTTCTTAATACTTTTGTTCAAACTCGAACAGCTGGAGATTCAAACAGTATGCCCTGTGATTTGTTTGTGGTGTATTTTTAGGGTTATTATTTTCGTCTTATTTAGTGTCCCCCATACATCAGACAAAATAGTACACATTATAGCTCTCACTTTGAGAGAGAAAAGTAAAAAAAAAAAAAAAAAGGTCTAAGGAAAATGAAAGGAACAGAATATGGTACATGCTGAGCTCCTCGGATGGCCATGCCTAATATCCTTGAAAGCTTCCTCTTTGAGGCTCTTCAACTGCATTTTATTTTTTTTTAAAGATTTTATTTATTTATTTGACAGAGAGAGACACAGCGAGAGAGGGAACACGAGCAGGGGGAGTGGGAGAGGGAGAAGCAAGCTTCCACTGAGCAGGGAGCCCGATGTGGGGCTCGATCCCAGGACCCTGGGATCATGACCTGAGCTGAAGGCAGACACTTAATGACTGAGCCACCCAGGTGACCCTCTTCAGCTGCATTTTAGAGTGTGCATGGAGTGGCCATCCTTCCCCATCCCGCTGCAACTCCTTTAGCATTTCTTTCTTTCTTCTTTCTTTCTTTTCTTTCTTTCTTTCTTTCTTTTCTTTCTTTCTTTCTTTCTTTCTTTCTTTCTTTCTTTCTTTCTTTCTTTCTTTCTTTCTTCTTTCTTTCTTTCTTCTTTCTTTCTTTCTTTCTTTCTTCTTTCTTCTTTCTTTCTTTCTTCTTTCTTTCTTTCTTTCTTCTTTCTTTCTTTCTTTCTTCTTTATTTCTTTCTTTCTTTCTTCTTTCTTTCTTTCTTTCTTTCTTTCTTTCTTTCTTTCTTTCTTTCTTCTTTCTTTCTTTCTTTCTTTCTTTCTTTCTTTCTTTCTTTCTTCTTTCTTTCTTTCTTCTTTCTTTCTTTCTTTTTCTTTCTTCTTTCTTCCTTTTTCTCTCTCTTTCTTTCTTTTATTTCATCACTTTTTTTTTTTGAGAGAGAGAGAGCATGAGTGGAGGAGCAGAGGGAGAGGGAGAGAGAGAATCTCAAGCAGACTCCATGCTCAGTGGGAGCCTGACACGGGGATTGGTCTCATGACCCTGAGATTGTAACCTGAGCTAAAAATCAAGAGTCGACTGACTGAGCTGCCCAGGCGTCCCTCCTGTGGCTCTTCCTACAAAAGACAGAAGGAGCAGAGCCGGTGCTTAGCTACTGGGGGACATGAGCACTGTCAGGAGCCCAGGAAGAGAGAGACGGCAGAAGAGCCCACACAGGCACTTTATTCTCATTGTTCTCACTGGAAGACCATCCCCTGGCCACTTAGATATGTCGCTGTTTTCCTGTCACTGCTGCGGAAAGGAGGTTCTGAGAGGCTGAGTAACGTTCATGGCTAGTAGATGGCAAGGCTGGGCTGGGAGTCCCTGATGTGTAACTCAGCCTGTGCCCCTGTAATTGTTCTGTGCTACCTTTTTGGGGATGGTGTAAGGAATTCTGTCTCTAGCTCACAGCCCACAGTGTGTGCCAGCCCTCGGGAGATGGGGGCAGGGGTCACAGGAGGCTCAGGTGGTCCATGGCAAGAGGATTCACACTGGGTCAGTTTCCCCTCTTCCAAAGCCACAAATCATGAGCTTCTGGGACTGTGATATTCTGGTAACTGGTCACTGCCTTCCCCGTGGTAAACTCGATTCAGTGTTGCCAGAACACAGCCCTGAGCATGCCTTTACCTGGCCCAGAAATATGTCAGCGGCTGAGACTCTGAAACCGCAACCCAGCCTGGCATTCAAATCTCTCCAAATCTGTCCTCAGGCAACCTTCACAGCTCGATTTCTCACATATTCTGCATGCACCTTCGAAACCAGTCCAACGACATTGAGCTCACCTTCCTCTTCCCAGACCTCACCTGTTCTCCCACCTTGAGGGACTTTCCCAAGGTCCTCCCTCTGCCTGCAATGCCCTCCCCACATCTGACCTCTTTCAGGAATGAGCCGCAGCGTTGTCTCCCCACGTTGGGAAGCATGTTTTCCATCTCTTATGCTCTCCAAACATTTAATGTGAAAGCTTTCGAGGGCGCCAGGCACGTTATAGTGCCGCAGCGGGGGTGATATCAACCTAGCAAAGTTGGCTTCTGGGTTCTCAGTCTATACACAGACTTTGTCACTTGTCCCGTGTGACCCTCGACAGAGCACTTTAACTGCCCTCAGCCTTGATTCCTCGTCTGCAAAATGGAGAAATCAATATGAAACTCACCGGGATGTTGTCAGGAATGAAAGTGATACTGTCTTGTATCTGGCGTCTGGCAGATGCTCCACAAATGTAAATAAGTAATAACCCCAACATCAGTCAACGGCTCTATTCGATGTTTTCTGTGTCCTAGCTCCTCTCTTCATTACAATTCCCCTATGAGGGGATGCTGCTATCGTCAACCTGCTGGAAGTGAAGAAACCAGGGCATACAGAGACAAAATGATGCTCCCTGAGTCATGCGGCAGTGAGGGACGGGTCCACACCCACTCCTGAAGGGTTGGTGGCGGAGCCTACACGTCCCACCATGCCCAGGTGAGTCTTCCTGCAACCTCACCTGCTCTCAGCCACCTCTAACCCGACAGCCCCCAGGAGAAGGGAGCAGACAGGGATTCGTTTTATCCCTGATGGATGCGTTAGGCAGTCACTTTGGGGACCTAATGAAAGAAACCGAGCCTGCTGCCTTCTGGAAGGCATAGACAGCATGGTGGAGTTCTTTTTGCAGCCAGAATAGTCCAAGTCTGAGTCTAGACAGTAGTAGGGAAGTTCAAAGACACTCTCTGCCTGTTCACAAACACATGGGTGCCAGGTAGCATCAAAATCCTCCCCCTTATCACAGCGTCTGCTGCTTACTTATTCCATCAGGAAGGGGTAGCATGGTGACTAAGTCCTGCTCCCTTTAATTTTCCTCTTTAACTCTTTAGCTGGAAGAAAGCTCAGTGCATTCATCATCTCCATAATTCACCCTGCACGGCACTGCCTTGCTGGGCTGCTTTGGCCAACTGGCTCTCCTCCATGTCCTTCCATCCTTGCTAGCGACCAAAAGTGTCCACGAGTCTTGGTATCTCAGCCCCACGGGATATTCAGGAATCAAGCCTCATGCATTTGCTCAGGCAGAAGACATGTCACTGATGTAACTTACTCTTATGACCTTAATTTTAGAAATATGTGAATTTTTTGCCATATTTTACTTAATTCATTTTAATGGGATGACAAAGAAAGAATCTGTTTATTCTAAATATTCATATTATTCTAAATATTCATTGGCCAATAATCCAGGGAATTACAAACAAGATAAAGTAAATAAAGAAGTAAACCCATTGAATATATTGTTGGAAATACACATAGCAATACAGGAAATGGGGAAGATTTGACCTGTAGGTATGTATAAACTTTTAAAACATTATTTCCTGGAGAAGCCCTTATGGCTTGCTTCTCTTTCACACGGAGAAAAGCAGTGTGGTATCTGGGAGCCCTTGAGGGTTATCTCCCCACTCACCCCACTGGTGGTACCACAACATTCAAATACCTATGTGGTCCGTTGCAAGACCTCCAACATACTCGTTCCTCCCTCCAGCTGTAAACGCAGCTCAGGAGGCACTGGAACTTGCAGCCCCCCCCACTGCGACTAGTTGACTGCCTTCCAAAACGTCCTGAGGATTTCCATGCAGTGACATCAAGCAGCACACCCAGGGAGGGGCTCTGCCCAGCCCTCCCTGGTGCCCAGCATCCCGGCCACTCCACCAACAGTCCCGCCCTGGGCGGCCAAGTGCTTAAGGCCGCGCTCATTAATTTCTCTCTACTTATCTCAGGGTATCTGGTCTCTAAATCGACTTCCTGGGCTTGTACTTAAACCGTCCACATTAGCTTAATGCACGACAGAAATCTCATCTCGACCTCGTTCCTCAGGCAGCAGGCAGTCTCTAGGGAGAAATCAAATACCGAGTCAATTAAAAAAAAAAATAGAACTACTGCATCAAATTTATTTTCAGCACCTTGGAGATTAGAAAGGGAGAAGGGAAGAAGCCGCCCTTCACCGCGGAGTGGTGGCCTGTGTGCATACTTGCACACAGAAGTACTAAACACAGTCCTTGCATCTTACTCAAAGAAAGTGAGTGTCGAAGGGCAAAGTGTGCATTTATTTACTACACCGGGGCAGAGAATAGGTCGTAAGGTAACAATCTAAGTAATTACCTCGAAGTTATTACCAGTTCTCTCTCAAATTCCGCCTTGCCTTCATGTATATATTGTTTAAATTTATCAGTTAGATGGTTTAAATAAAGCACCAAGGTACTTTCAACGTATAATATGTCACCTGAGTTCAGAATATATTTCCCAGCGTTTCTGCCAGTTTTGGGCATACCCGCTGTTGAACTGAATAAGAATACGGCAAGAGGGGGCGCCTGGGTGGCTCAGTTGGTTAAGCGACTGCCTTCGGCTCAGGTCATGATCCTGGAGTCCCTGGATCGAGTCCCGCATCGGGCTCCCTGCTCGGCAGGGAGTCTGCTTCTCCCTCTGACCCTCCCCCCTCTCATGTGCTCTCTCTCTCTCAAATAAATAAATAAAATCTTTACAAAAAAAAAAAAGAATACGGCAAGAGGGTTAATTGGCAGGTCTGTGAGCTGTGACCTGAAATAAGAACTGTGCTGTCGGGAGCGAGCCGCGGCAGGAGCCGCGCGTGGGCTTAGGCTCGGTTCCCCTTGCGGCCGGCAGGTGGCAGCAGAGCCTCGGGATCGGCCCCGCGCCGGCCGTCACTGTTGTAAATGCCCCCCCCCGCCCATTCATCTTCCGCTGTCAGATTTTTCATAAGTGCTTTCTGTAGAACTGACCCTGAAATTGCATCATTTAATCCATAATCATATATTGCCAACATTTCTCCCTTTTACCAATTATCAGTGGCATTAATTCAGAGGAAACAGGGACCACTGATAGCTTTGGGCAACCCTCTGCATAAAGAAGATAATCATAAAAGGCAGACGCACCGCAGGGACAAGCAACTTGCCCGAGATAAATTAAGTGGGTTTTAAGGGAATAGGGGAAGCACACGGGAAAAAGAAAAGACACTTTGTATTTATTCCTTCCCTTTGCTCTTCTTTAGCACATTTTACTTTGTATTCAAAACAGATTTTATTTATGACATATTTCCTTAGATGTCCAGTTGAATATTTCCCTATATTTAATGAATCATGTCCTTAAATATCCTTTCCCAGAATATATAATCAAAAATTGCTGTCTAGGACTGAATTTCACATAGTAAAAATAGGCCCTAGGGTACCCCAATCCCTCTTAGTGATATCTTAGTGGTCTGTTTGCAAAGTAGAGGTGTGTCTGGGAAGCCATAAGATGCAAAAGTGAAAGTATTCAGCACACCACAAATTCAATTAACTTAGGGTTAAACCGATGAAGTGTAAGGAGAAAATAAACAATTATTTTCCCTCAAATCTCACTAAATCTATGGAAGAGGAAAAGAATGTTTTGCTTATTAGAAAGATTGTCATGTTCTCAAGAGACTCTAGATGGTACTACAGAATCACCCTGTGCCTTCTGCACTCCCATTTATTACAATCCCTTTTTTTTTCTGCCTTTTTAGGGCGTCTGGGGTGCTTGCATTAGAAAATGTATTAAAAAGAGAAGTTGCAGAGGAAAAAGGCAATGCTGTAAATGAAATCAATGAGAAATCTGCAGCATCTGAGAATAATGAGTTAGATGTCATACATGCATTTAATTTGAGACCCCATATTTAGAATAATTTTCAACTGAGTATAACAGTCAAAATGTTCTGGAAGTACTTAATGGTATTATGCTGCAGCATTAATGAATTATGCTAAGTTGAAATGAGATTTTCATGAAACTTACCAGCAAAATAAAATGAGACGTAATTTGTAACAAAGTAAGTGCCATGCCTCTTTTTCTTTGAGTTCACCTTATGTGTAAGTGTGTGATGTAGAGATGTGTCTGCTTGTGCATTTTAATTTCTTTCTAGTGGAGAAGCAGTTCTTTGCATGGGGCAATGCCCGTGGGTTCAGACACAGGTGTACACATACAAGCCTACACACACCTGGGCCAGGTCTCCTCAGACACCCAATGCTATATGTACTATTTTAAAAGCATGCTATTGCATCTCCAGAGAACAAAGTCGTTAAAAACATCTTTTCTCTTATTGTGGTGTATTGAGGAAAGGACAAAGAAAGCAGGTACAAGACCACAAAGAGTAAGGCGTGACTATTTACAGAGATAATTGGTCAGAGTGAGGTTCTTCTGCATAAATTATATGGCAGTGGCCCTTGGGAGAGGGTCTTCCTGCTTCCATCCTGCACCTGCTGACTGGTCCACCATTGCAGTGACGCTCCTCACAGCAACCTGAGCAGGTCTTTGGGATGTGCTGTAGAGAGTTCATTTCCATGCTCTTGATTATGCTATTTCCTATTCACCCGCCCTCCACTCACCCTTGACCACTAACAAGTTTGACATTTGTTATTTTCAACACTTTCTTTAAATTTAATCCCTCCATTTTCTATCATGGAATAATCCCCTTCTTTTCAAAACACACAAACACATGCACAAAGTCCCATTGACTGCACTGGACCGTGTGCCAGATGCCGGCATGTAATATTGTGCCACACGACCAAACTAAATCTGTACATAATTCCCCAGAAGATAACCCCACTTTATCCATAAGGATGTTGAGATTTGGAGAGGCTAAGTAACTTGCTGAAGGCTCCAAGTCACAAATAGTAGAGAGAAATGAAAATATAACCCCATCTGATTCAAAGTCCTATGCTGTTAACCAGTGTGTCATCATACTGATGAAAATCTACTTTATTGGGCGCCTGGGTGGCTCAGTGGGTGAAGCGTCTGCCTTCGGCTCAGGTCGTGATCCCAGGGTCCTGGGATCGAGCCCCGCGTCTGGCTCCCTGCTCAGCGGGGAGCCTGCTTCTCCCTCTCCCTCTACCTGCTGCTCTCCCTGCTTGTGCTTTCTCTCTTCCTGTCAAATAAATAAATAAAACCTTTTAAAGAAAGAAAATCTACTTTATTAAAAAAGAACATCAACAGAAACCTCAACAAACTAAAAATTCTTTTCTGGATCCTTCATCTGCTTCTACCTGCCTCATCACCATCACTAATTCCTTTAGCAAAGTCTTGTTGCATGCCTGTGTGCACTGGCCACTGTTTCCGGGGAGTCACAGCCTGGGGAGTTAACCACAAGTTAGCTGTCACAATACAGTGTCTGTTGAGAGAAGGCCTGCAAAGCATGCTAAGAACATTCTTCAAAGCCTAGTCTACTCTTATTTGCCACATACATTTCCTGACTCAGCTGAGCACAACCTGGCCCTTCACCAATTCTCTGAAAGTTATTTTTTCAGAGACCAATTACTTCCTAATTGTAGGTTATGGAGAATAGGGGAATCCGTGGTCAAATCTAAAATCAAAAGCTGGCCAAGTTTGAAGACACAACTCAGTTGGGTCATGGATACAGTTGGGGCAGATGAATTTCTGGGGAAAAGCAGAGTAGAGGTGTCCACTTGAAGGCTACGGGCTGCATGCCTACTCCTGACTTTGTAGGCTGTGTTGTCCAAATCCTGTTATCCATGCTTTGCAGTATTCAGGACCTCAGTTGTGGTTGCCCATGACCCTAAACCAGTGTTAGCATGCTGGCTTTGGTGGGCATTGCTTTTATCAAGACACTCAAGGAGGAATCAATAGGACCTTAATGGTTCCACCCATAATGTTTCAGTGCCAGAAGTTTCCCTCTGTCGCAAGCTTGTTGTCCGCTCTGCATACAGTTCCATGAGTGCACCTGCCCCCCTGATCTCTTGGGCAGAGTGGTGTACCACAGCCAGGACAGTTCGCCAAACTAAGTGGAGTTCAGAGAAACATCACGAGCATCCTCACCTTCCAGGCCTCCCCTGCGTCACGGAGCTAATCTGGAACTGATGAAAGCGATGTGGAGTGAGTTGTCTGTGGGACACACCAGGAGATGAAGGAAGTTGCAGGTCTACAAACTCCTCAGTTTTTCTTTGAGTAATAATAGAAACGAGTGATTATGGTTTAATAAACAATAGGACATGAGTAGATTGTGAATAAATCCAGGATATCTTGATCTTGTTTATGAAAAATGTACTATTGTTAAGCCCTGGCTACTGTTTGTCTGGCTTGATGAATAGAATTAGGCTTTTTGTTTTCCTAACCTGAACACGTGTGGTGTCCTGGTTTTATGATTTTCCTGTGTGACCCAGGGCACATGGTCACTGGGGCTCAGGGACACCAGAAGGGAGCATGGGCTTCAACTGGGACTTGGGAGTCCATGGGAGGGATGGTCCATGCAGAAGGAAGAGCAAAGCTGGGAGCAGAATTTAAGTGGAGAAGACTGAATACTGGGGGAATCCTTCAAACTCCAGGCCAAATGCTGCTGCTTCTCTGAAACCTTTCCTGATGCATACTTTGTTTTACAACATGTGCACAAGCATGTGTGTGTAGTGCATGTGTGTGCCTGTGTGCATGTGTGTGCATCCGTGCACGTGTGGGCAGGTGTGTATCCCTGCATATGTGTGTGCATCTGTGTATGTGTGCATGCGTGTGTGTTTGCATCCCTGCATGTGGCCTGTGCACGTATGTGCATGAGTGTGCATCCATGCATGTGTGTGCATCCGTGCACATGCATGTGTGTGGGCAGATGTGTGTTTCCCTGCATGTGTACTTGCATGTGTGTGTGTGCATGTGTATATGCATATGCATGTGTCTGTTCATATCCGTGCATGTGTGCGCCAGTGTGCATGCATCTGTGTATGTGTGTGCATCCATGCATGTGTGTGTGCACATGTGTACTCCTCCATGTGTTGTGTGCATCTCTGCATGTGTGTGCATCCACGTGCGTGCATCTGTGCATGTGTATGCATGTGAGCGTGGGTGTGCATGTGTGTGCATGCATGTATGTGTGTGTGTGCCTCCATGCATGTGTATATGTGCACCTGCACACTCATGTGGGGTGGCCAGCTTTACCATGGGAGCAGTAACACCCAGAACTAAGTTCCCAACATTTACAGGATTTATTTCTTGTTCACGTTATGAATGTGGTAGCTGCGGATTGACCACTGCTCAGCACTGCTTGCTGATTCACTGTGCCCCAGGCCTGGTCTGAGTCTGGTGGAAATCACTCTCTCTCTAAGCTCCTGTTCATATGTGGTATGTCATGTCCACTCATGTCCCACTCACTGGCCAAAGCATGTCCTATGACAGTCCTGCAGCTTCAGAAGAGAGGGGTATGACAGGTGATGGTGACACGTGGGGATATATGATCATCTGACAGAGAGGGAGCAAATAATTTAGAACAATAGTGTAACCTACCTCAATGTGGGCAATCGTCCTAGTATACAGTCTGTCACATGAACCCTGCTTGTGTAGGATACCCCCTGAGGTCAGCCATACAACTTTATTAGGCAGAGCAGTGCCTTGCCCGTAGGAAGCTTTCAATTAATGCTTCTTTAATTGAATTGAACTGAGCAATACTTAATTCAAGAAAACATGATGAGAAAAGCTACTTGCCCTGGTCAAAGAGCTTTGGAGCACGTGACCTGAAGATCCCGCTCAGTTCCTCCACTTAGTAGCAGTGTGTTTTGGGATGTAGCCTGATAGATGCGCTTCACTTTCCTTTTCTGGGAAATAAGTAACAAGACTTGTCTTTGAGAGTTGGTCAAAGATTAAACTCAGCAACTGCGAAGCTCAAATGCTCAGGAAACCCTTAACACATATTACTAGACTATTATTGGCTTCTTTGGAAATCCGTGTCTTCACTTCTGTGTGCATATCACCGCCGTTCATAAAGTTATGAAATGTGGAGTTTAGCATTTGGAATGTCATATATCAGGAAGATATAGATTAGAAGATACAGCTACAGTACACTTGCAGATTATATATATAATCTCCCACTTATATAAAAGATGTTCCCCAATAAGGGAAATTTATTTTTCTGTTCATCATGCCAGGTAATAATAGAACATTAACGGAACAATGGGAACTCAAGGCATTTAGGGAAAAAATGGGTGGGATATAGTAAAAAAAGGAAATTCCTGATAGTGACAGTTTGGTAAGAGATCTTCACCTAAAGGTCAAGCCATTGTCCATGAATGCCTTTATTGTCCCTCTGGAACCTGATTTTCTTCTATGAAACAATACCCATTCCAAGCTTGGGCAACATATTTTAACAGATTGCTTTGCATTGATTTTTGTTATCAGATATCAAGAGATTTGTGTTTGCTTTGAGGAAAAATTTATTTTATTTTTTATTACTTTTTATCTTTTTTTCCATTGAAGTATAGTTGACACACAATATTACATTAGTTTCAGGTGTACAAAACCTGACTCAACAAGTCTATACCTTATGTCATGCTCACCATGAGTGTAGCTACCATCTTCTTTTATTATTATTAAAATTTTATTATGAAACAGTTATATAAGACAGTGGACAGAGGGATAGAATTTCTGCCTTCAGAAATTAAATATGATCAATATGGCCCCAACCCCCATTTCCAAGGATACACCTTCCCAATCATATTCTCTGATTTCTTTTCCCTGAGAAAAATAACTTTTTCAATTTGGTGTTGATCATATCTGCACATTTTTATAATTCTATCTAAAAATACATATATCATTAAACAGTATATAATTGTATCTATTTTAAAATGTTACATAATTGATATAAACGTTTTTTTCCATCATTGTGAGGGTATGTGTGTATATATGCAGTTGTTATTCATACACTTAAAGTATGGTATACTAGTCCTTTTTGTGAAAACATCACAAAATGTGTACTCTTTCTTTTGTTAGTATTTCTGTCATTTCCATGGGAACATCCATTGTACATGTTCATTGGTGACCATGTGAAAGGATTTCCCTGGAGTGTTAGGATTAAGGAATGGATTTCCTGGGCTCTCTGGTGTTTGTGTCTTCCACTTAAGTTAATATTGCCACGTTAATCTCCAGTGTAATCGTATAAAGGTGTATGATTATCAACTATGCAAATAGTTTTGCTCCACTTTCTTGAGAACATTTAATAATTTAATTTGTGAAAAATGAATGATCATTTTTAAAAGATAGTTACCTCTGATGTTGACCTTTTCTTCACAAGTTTACTTTATATTTGGGTTGGTTTCCTTTCCTATGAACCACTTGTTTGTGTTTCCCACTCCATTTCTTCTCATGCTGGTCATCTTCTCTTATTGACCTATTATACTGCTGTTTACAATGTAGAGACTAGCTTTCTCTTTTAAGTTATTCACATTGTCAGTATCTTCCCCCAAAGCGAGTGCTATCTTTCCACCTTCTTAGGGTGTATTTAGATACAAAACTACTTTTTAGTATTCATGAAACTGAATGTATCAGTCTCTGTTGTGTAATGGTTTTAAAATTCATTTCAGGTGTGCAATATAATGATTTAAGAATTCTATACATTTCTGGGGCACCTGGGTGGCTCTGTTGGTTAAGCGTCTGACTCATGATTTTGGTTCAGGTCATGATGTCAGGGTCATGAGATCAAGCCCTGCTTTGGGCTCCGTGCTCAGTGTGGAGGCTGCTTGAGATTCTCTCTCTCCCTCTCCCTCTGTTCCTCTCCCATTTTCTCTCTTTCTCTGTCTCTCTCACTCTAAAATAAATAAATCAATCTTAAAAAAAAGAATTCTGTACATTTCTCAGTGCTCATCACGATATGTGTCCTCTTAATCCCTTTCACCTATTTTACGCCTCTCCCCACTCACCTTCCCTTTGGCAACCACCAATTTGTTCTCTGTATTTGAGTCTTTCATTTGTTTGTCTCTTTTATCCTTTTTTTATCCATTTGTTTTGTTTCTTAAATTCCACATACGAGTGAAACTATGTGGTATTTGTCTTTCTCTGTCTGACTTATTTTACTTAGCATTATCCCCTCTAGGTCCATCTATGGTGCAAATGGCAAGGTTTCATTCTTTTTTATGGCCAGTAATATTCCATTATATATATATCCCCCACATCTTCTCTATCTATTCATCTATCTATGGACACTTGAGCTGCTTCCATATCTGGGCTATTGTAAATAATGTTTCAGTAAACAAACACATATATCTTTTCAAATCAGTGTTTTTGTATTCTTTTGGTAGATACCCAGTAGTGGAATTAATGGATGATATGATAGCTCTACTTTTAGTTTTTTGAGGAGCCTCCATACTGTTTTCCACAGTGACTGCACCAGTTTGCATTCCCACCAACAGTGCACGAGGGTTCCTTTTTCTCCACATCCTCGCCAACATCTGTTGTTTCTTATGTTTTTGATTTTAGCCATTCTAACAGGTGTAAAGTGATAACTCATTGTGGTTTGTTGTGTAATATTTAATAAATATTTTCCCAAATTATAAAGATATTTCCTATAATTTTTTTCTGGTATTTTAAAGTTTTTTTCTTTTTCTTTTAATATTTTAATCTACCAGAAAATGACTTTTGTGTGGGATCTATGTACAAATCCAGTTTGGTTTTTCTCACTGTCTGACAGTCAATTGTCTTAGTATCATCACTGACACATCATTCACATACCAATCCGCAATTTCAATTCTGTCTATATGGATTTTCCACATTTATGATGAATATCTCTTATTTCTTCCCCAGCCAGAAGAAGAGGAATAAGAAGAAGAAGAAGGAGAAAGAGAAGAAGGAGGAGGAGGAGGGGAATTAAGTGATCATTTGGTTACATTTAATATAACATATTTGCATTTAATTCTTGCAACAAGACCATTTTATTTTCACCTGTATTTTCCTTTCCAAAGATCTCTTCTGCCGAAACCTTAGATTATATGTTTTGTTTTGACAAGGAGCCATGCCCTCATGGAAATTTAGTGCTTTCTTGTAACCTGATTACCCACAGCCAAATGCACAACCTGTCTGTGAGCTGGAAAGTAGGGTTCAGTGTCCTGGTGCAGCTCCTGAAAGCTGCCGGTATGATTCACATGCACTTGCCCAATGAGTAAGTGGGTTATCTGCCCAGGATGTTTTTGCTTGGACCTGCCACAGCGTTGTAATGTTTCCCTGGGAGGTGAAGAGTCAATGGCAGCATGCTGAGATGGCTATTTCTCTTCTTCTGCTTAGGGTTAACACCTTTCTTCAACCAGTGAACTGCTAAGTGGAGAAAGTACAGCCTTTCTGTTCTCAGCCTTCAGACCAATTGGAGCCCCCAGCATGTGTGGACATGGACGAGGCTACCACTTGACACCTCTGGGCTCATCGATCACCTGCACTCCTGTTACCAGAGCCAACATGCCTTTCAGCTCTCGGCTAAGGGCATGAAATAGCACGTGAGGATGTGCGCAAGTAACATAATTTGCTTGTGGTTGCTTTTCTGAGCGGTAATTTCCCCAATCAGATCTCCTTTCTGGGATTAAAAAATGAAATAAATATGAACTGATTTGTCTGATGCCAGCAAAGAAAAGTATAAAACCAGTAACTAGTCTGCGGATCTGAGAATGAAATCTCAGCAGCTCAATAAATTCTGGGGCTCGTTATTTGTTATTCATCACATGAAAAACACAAATGCAAGGCCTGACCTTTCCCAGACAGCGGTGCTGCTTTGACAATAGTCAATAGTAACAGCGAATAGTTGTGCAATTTAGGATCTGCTGTGTAATGATACATTTGTAAACACATTTTTTTTTTTCCTGGAGCAATGTGAATAGCAATCTACTGGCAGCAGATATAAAAATAAAATATCTCCTTCCTGCTGGTTGTTATCCCTCTCCTATAATTAGAATTCATGGGGGATTCATCCAGGGAGAGACGAGGCCCAGCGCTGGTGAGGAAGGGCAGCGAGAGGGGCTGAGTCCAGGCACTGTGTGTGCTGTGGGCCCAAGCCTTTAACCAACTGCGAGTCTCTGGTTCCAAAAATGTTATTTGATTATTCAGTGGAGGGCAATATCTATGTTTGTGGTGGAGGGAATGGAAGAAATATGAGAAAGTGGCGCAGATGACAGTGATGTAGGTAGAAATATAGTCTGTAACCAGGTTCACTTTCCAGTCAAAGATATCATATCTCGGTCTGTAATAACTACTTGTTACTTGTCCTACTTTTAGGCAGTTCTTCACTGTCCCTTTGTAAATATACATATACACTGAAGATCTGCTCATAAGAAATAAAACACCGGCTTTTGTCATTTCAAAGGTGCAAATTTTATAAGCTCACTAATTTCTCCATGGATATAAACTGGCAGCCCCTGTTCTGGTACCTGCACATCTGGTCCTTCATCAGGGAACTTGCCAAAACCATCAGAAATGCTTAACACAGGGTTTGGGCCAAATACATGCTATCAATTCAGAGAGCAAAACCAGAACAATAACAGGAAGGGAATGGTGCTAAATTGCATCAGACATTTAATTATCCTCCTTCTGGACATCCACACTCACCCCCACTCACATACCAGTCACTAGAAGCTTTAAGATCTAAAAAAAATCATGCTGTCTCTTCTGCAGGGCCCCCCCTTCCTGCGCTCACAAACATCCAGCTCAGTGCGGACCCCGGCCCTCCACTGAAAGATTTGCTGTCAAGTGGGAAAGACAGAGAAGTAAACAGAAAAGTATAATAGCTCCTCAAATGGACAGCTCTAGGATCTCTGAAACTTTACCTCTCAGATGCTGAAAAGCATTAGAGATGAGGCATCTACTGAGCTGAGGCTTGTCTACACTCTGCTGAAGCAGATGCAACGGTCTGAAAGATGTAAGGCTTTGGAAAGCAGCCTGGTTAGAGAGGACACTGAACATGGTCTCCTGTGTCTGGGCTTCTACCAGGCGGTGGACCCGCACTGGATGTGGCAGGAGAGGGAGGCAATGGCAGATCCTGATGCCCGCACCTGCCTGGAGGAGGCATTTGATCTATAGCCGAAGGAGGAAAGAGCGCCATGGAAAGGCTTTTGGCTTGTTTGTCTTTCTGTCTTTTTTTGGAGTCACCTCCAGTGAGTCTCAAGGGCAACAAGTTTGGAAATCCATGCTTTATTGGTTACTGTTCCCTCCTTTCGCCTTTCCACCCCCTTACAGATTTGACTGGGATTCTCTCCAAAGTGAAGCACTCACACTTACATTTTTGTCTCCATGTTGACTTCAGGGAGCCTCATCTGTAACAGTAAAGTAGTAGAATAAGGTAAGATGCAGAGCATCTCGGGTGGTGGTCTGGCTCACTGGGTTAATGGTGTTGCCATACATCAAGAATGGGCTATAGGAAGAAAAGCAAGGTTGAAAAGAAGAACTAGGGACTTAGTTTTGGGTTACGAGGAATCTGAGGAGTCCCGGAGTCATTCAAAATTGATATTCCTAACCAGCCATAAACAACCAAGGCTTAAAGGGAATTCTGAAGTAAAGACTGATATTCCTGATCCAGTAGTAGGAAGTTGAAGCCTTGGAGGAGAAAGAGGCTGCCAGGATCATGGGGGAGAACCATGGGCCATACTAACATTCGGGGGAAGAAAGAATAGGGTTCCCATAAACAAGGAAGAGAAGAAACACCACTGCAGCTGAATAGTTTAGACATAAGGATGTCATGGAAGCCACAGGAAAAGAAAACGGCAAGAGGAAGGGAGAAGACAGGGACCAAAATAGACGGTGGTCAGTTAAGATGGGGAGGAAAGACCTGCGGCCCCGTGGGAGACGTGGGGGGATTTTGACAGAGCAGCGTCTTCGGGCGAGGAGGCAGCAGTGGTGACATGCAAACATTTCACAACCATTAAGGCACAGGCTCAGACGAATCCGGGGAAATGTGGGCAGTGACTCAGAACAGGGTTCTAGAGACAAGACGCTGGGCCAGGAGCATCCTTTCCACCTGCTGGGTTATGGGGCCCTCTGGGTTTGGGAAGGAGAAAGGCCGGGGCATCAGAAGGTGTGGGGGTTCAGGGCAACACATACTTATCATTAGAATCACACCAAATCGTACTTGCTGACCATCTGTGCCCTCAGTCCATGGGCTTTCGCACTTACATGTGACCCATACATACACATGGTTGAGAAGAATGCAGAAGCAGCACTCCATGGGTGCAGGTGGCTGTTCCTTTGTGGGGGCGTGGCTGCTGATGCAGGAGAAGACACTGGCCGGGAGGTGTGCCGAGCCAGAGCAGGGCTGCTGTGGGGGTTAGAAAAGGGCAAGGAAGCCCAGGATGCCCAGTTAAACTCAGCAGAACCGCGATGATGAGAATGAGTCCATCCTGATATGAAATCAGAGCCCGCGGGAACCAGAACAACGATGTTCTATGTACTATGTGTCAACCGACAAGAAGGACTTGGTGAGAGTCAGGCTCTGTTCAGGGCATAGAGGAAATATCTGACACCCCCTTTACTGCTGGCCTGTGCCTCACAATGCAGAGAAACGTACGGATGCAGACTGTGGTCAGTTGTCCTTTTTCCTGCAAAACCTGCTTCTCCTTCATGAAGGGAGTGAGCTCAGTCTCCCCGAATGGTCATGGTCAGCCAGGCAGTCAGAGAGAGGGCAGGAGATGTATGAAATCTGGTTGAAAAGGGAAAGGGCAGGTTCCCAGGTGTGCAGGCTCCCAGGTGGACTGGGGGTCTCTCTTCTGGTCATGTAGCATCTTGGCTCGCAATTCAACTCTCAGGAAGCAGTGAGGACAGAGTGCCTACTCCAAGGTGCACAGACAAATATTGACAATAATTGAGATCCATAGGAAAAATTTAGGTGCTCAGGTTTTGTAGGGCCATTCTTAAAATTCACTTGTCTTTCTGGGAAATGGATTGTGCAGCTGCCTTGTTCTTCTTTGGGAAAGGACATCTGTGCCCTTATACGGAAGCACGGTCATTTTTCCAGCCCGTGGCCACATTTAGCAGCAATATTAATTTCGATTTCTCACAGTTGCAGCTGTGAACAACTAAGAAAGGTCATTTTTCTATTCTTGAAATATAGAACACATATTCATTTTCCAGTAGATTAACTTAATGATCAAAACTGGAAAAGAAAAGCAAACACTTTTTTTGGGAGGGGAGAAGGAAGACAGTCGTTTTCTCACCCTGAATCCGCACAGAATCCACACGGTTTTCTTCCCCGCAGACATTCTCATGGCCTCCCTAGAAATCTATACTCAGGTTTTGTGCTGCATCGATGGTGAGCAGGTGGAGGGCAGCGGAACTGTGCCCTTGGGACAAGGAAGAGCACAGCTTCATGACACATCTAGCCGATTGTATGGAGGATATCCCCACGTCCATCTTGCATGTGCTCTGGGCACGTGGAGCACATCCCCGAAGACAGTTGCTACCACTTACTGTCACTTTGCCCTTAAATCTCCAGACTCCTTCTTTTCCCAAGTCCACACCTATGGCCCAGCCACTTGAATTATTTGAAACATTTCTGCTGATGTCTCACGCTTCAGTGACTCTCTTTCAAGTTTCCAGGATGTTCAGGACGTAAATACTTGCCCCAGTCACCATTTGGAGAATGATGAAAAAAATTATGTAACCATTTTGATCAAACTCACCCACCAACCAACCATTCTTATTTAACTTCATTTTCATCTTGTCCCTTGGTAGACCTGCCATTCATTTGGGGAATTCGACCAACTCGTGGCAGATACTTATTGAGTGCCTATGTTGTCTCAGCTCCTGTACATTAAAATAAACCCTAGAAAGTAGAAATAAAGAGGTGGCATAAGTAGAGTTCGTGTAGAAAGAGTCCGTGGCATGCATAGGATCACAGAGCAGGATATTTAAAGGGCAGGCGAAAACAGCAGTGATCTGGAAAAGCAGGGGGACATCCTGGGAAGGAGGGTGGTGGCCCTCCTGTCCTTTAAAAACTCCTTCTTGCCCCTACATTTTGTCTGAGATCCTTCTATCTTCCTTTTATTTTTCTTTCTCAGACTGCTTTTAACTTAGAAATGACTGGCACATGGTTGATATCATGACAAGTTAGCTGTACTCACAAATAGCCCATAACAAGTAAATGCCTTTTCTGCTCCTAGAATACCTGCATATAATTGATCTGGTTGTTTATTAAGATTACAGAGAAACTAGAGATAAAAATACTTTGTAGCAAACCAAAAATTAAGAGTAACCACGAGGTTTACTCACAGGCTCTCTTCTTCATGTGCAGACATTGTATGTGTTTGTTTATTTGGCTTTCTAAACAGTTACTATTTTTTCTCCCTCCTATCTTCCCTCAAACCTGGTTTTACATTAGAAAATTATTGTCTTTGGGCACCTGGGTGGCTCAGTTGGTTAAGCGACTGCCTTCGGCTCAGGTCATGATCCCGGAGTCCTGGGATCAAGTCCTACATTGGGCTCCCAGCTCAGCGGGAAGCCTGCTTCTCCCTCAGACCCTCTCCCCTCTCATGCTATTTCTCTCTCTCTCTTTCTCTCAAATAAATAAATAAATAAAATCTTTAAAAAAAAAAAAGAAAATTATTGTCTTCAATAATATTGCCTTATTTACTGCTATACTTTACATACTGCTTAACTTTTTGTAACTGAGATGTGCATATTATCTTCAGTTTACAGCTATGGTCCACAAAAAAAATAAAACCCAAGCACTAAAATTCCCTTGTTTACGATTGCAAGCACCACAATGTTTGCATCCTAAATTCCATTATAGGTCTTTTGTTTGGTTGGTTGTCAATTTTGACCAAAAAAAAAAAAAAATCCTTCTGGGATTTTGACTGAGATTACATTGATTCAATTGATCATTTTGGGGAGAACTGGCATCTTAACAATATTGAGTCTTCCAAACTCATGGAATTCCAACATTCGTGGAATATTTTATATAGGTTTTCTTTATGTTTCTCAGCCAGGTTTTACAATTTTCAGTGTTCAGAACTTTTGTATTTTTTTGTGATATTTGTTGCTTAGTATTGCATTATGTCCATGCTATTATACGTGATATTTTATATATTTCAATTTCCATTTGTTAATTTATATTCTATAGAAATACAATAAAGTTTTTGTTATTTTCTACTCTGCAACTTAGCTTCTTTATTAGATCTAGTGCTTTATTTGTAGATTCTATCAGATTGCCTGTGTGGATGATGTTATCATGTATGAATAAAGATCATTCTATTCTTCTTTTCTAACCTGGGTGCCCTTTATTTCTTTTTCGTGCCTGATTGCACTGGCTGGAACTTCAGTGCAATGTGGAATGTAAGTTGTCAGAGGGATATCCTTGTCATTTTTCCGTCATGGAGTGTGATGCTAGCTCAGGTATTTGTGGATGTCCTGTATCAGGTCGAGGAAGCTCCTTTCTATTCCTACTTTCCTGAGAGACTTATCAGGAAAGACTGTTGGATTTTCATCATATACTGTACATGTTTTACTGTACGCATTGCAGTGACACGTGTGTTCTTTCTATTTTATTTTATTTTTTAAAGATTTTATTTATTTATTTGACAGAGAGAGTGCACAAGCTGGGGGAGTGGCAGACAGAGGCAGAGGGAGAAGCAGGCTCCCCACTGAGCAGAGAGACTGCTATGGGGCTCGATCCCAGGACCCTGAGCTCATGACCTGAGCTGAAGGCAGATGCTTAACTGACTATGACACCCAGGTGCTCCTCGTTTTTTTTTCTTTTTTTTTAAATACATCAAATTCCATTCTTAGATTTCTGAATATTAAATCAACTTTGCATTCTTGTAATGGACCATACTTA
Source organism: Neomonachus schauinslandi (assembly GCF_002201575.2). Lineage (NCBI taxonomy): Eukaryota > Metazoa > Chordata > Mammalia > Carnivora > Phocidae > Neomonachus > Neomonachus schauinslandi. The sequence continues at coordinate 4,227,561 of NC_058410.1, forward strand.
GGATATATTTTCCTTTTTATATATTGTTTGATTAATTTGCTAAAAGTATCATTTTTGTTCTGAGAGAAAAGAGACTGCAGTTTTCTTATCTTATAATGTCTTTTTCTGGTTTATCTGGCTTCTGGCTTCACAGGACCTGAGAAGAACTCCTTCCTTTTCAATTTTCTTGATGAGTTCATGTGGAATATACTCTATTTTTAGGTGCATAAATATTTAGTACTGTTGTGGTTTTTTTGAGCAATTGTTATAAAATGACCTTCTTTCTTCCTGGTAGTATTCTTTAATCTGAAAACCTTGTCTGGTATTCATGCAGCATGCCAGATTTCCTTTTGATTGAGTTTAGCCTGATACATCCCCTTCCATTCCTTTCCTTTCAGCCATTTTAAAATTTATATTTAAAATGCATTTATTGGGCGCCTGGGTGGCTCAGTTGGTTAGGCGACTGCCTTCGGCTCGGGTCATGATCCCAGGGTCCTGGGATCGAGTCCCACATCGGGATCCCTGCTCAGCAGGGGGTCTGCTTCTCCCTCTGACCCTCTTCCTTTTCATGCTGTCTCTCATTCTCTCTCTCAAATAAATAAATAAAATCTTTAAAAAAATGAAATGCATTTATTGTAGGCAACATATAGTTGGGTCTTGCTTTTTTATCCACTCGGACAATTCTTACTTTGTAACTGAAATATTTATATTATTCATATTTTATGTGACTATTGATATAATTACATTTAAGTCTATCTTTTTTCTATTTTTGAGTTTTCCTATTTTCTTCTATTTTTCTCCTTACTCTTTTCTTTTGGATTGAATATGTTTTCATGAGTCCCTTGTATCTCCTTGTTGGTGTATTAGCTAAAACTCTTTGTGTTCTCATTTTACTCATCCCTATAGTGTTTACAATATATCTCAAGATGTCTTCATTTTCCCTTTGTTTTTGACAAAGATTTTCTCTGGATATAGATTTCTAGGAGGATGGGCTCCTTCCAGAACTCCAGGGATGCTGTTCTCATCTCACTTGCAGTGTGGGATGCCTGTAATATTTAACTTCCCTGCTCTCCACGCAGTGTTTCCTGTAATATTTCCTGTGTTCACCTTAATCCATTTGGATGATTCTGTCCTCGGCATCAGGTAGATTTTCATACACCTGCACTAATTAGTACTCTGCTAAATACTTGAAGGGACCCTCTACTGATCTCCAGGTTTCTCTCTCTGCCTTTATCTTTGTCTCTACTCTCTCTCTATCTCTGTTCTCTCTCTCCCTCTCTCTCCCTCCTGTCTCTAATATTTAGTCCTCTGAACTCCACACAGCTTGTTCTCCCAAAGCTTCTGCTCTGTCATTTCATCATGGAACCCACTGGATTCTGCAGAGATTCCCTTTCCTGGGCTGTGCCCTGCATACTTCTCAGGCATTAAGCTGTGGTGGTTACAGGGTTCACCTCATTTGCTTCCTGTATATTAGGGATCACTATCTTTCATTCTTTCATTGCTTAATGTTCTGCATCTTGAAAATCATTGTTTCAAATATATATATTTTTTAATTGTATCAGGTGGGATGGATCATCTGGCCTCTGTGTGCCCTGTCCATCTTGGTCAGCTACAAAAGGACCATTATAGTTAAATTTTAAAATTCATTTTGAATGTGAAATGTCTTAATTGATTTGAAAATTATGAAGATTTTTAATTCCTTCAATTGGTTTTGCTTTTGATCAATATGCATTGAATCTGACAATTGATACAATTGTTAAACATACATTTTCCTTGGAATCTGTTTTTGAAGATTTATTTACTTATTTGTGGGGGCAGAAGGAGAGGGAGAATCTCATGTAGAGTCACCAGTGAGCACGGAGCCTGACATGGGACTGCTCCCAGGACCCTGAGATCATGACCTGACCTCAAATCAAGAGTCAGATGCTTAACTGACTGAGCCACCCAGGAGCCCCATCCTTGGAATCTTTTAATTCAATCAAAATAATAGCTATTCATAAAGAAACATTTATTATCTTTCTAAATTTCTTTGGGACTATAGAATATGTTTATTGGAACTTAAAAGGAGTGCAAAATATTGATTAAAGATACTTTCACTTAAATTTCTGTTGAGGTCTAGAAAAACATATGACTGTTTTGGTTATCTATCGCTGTGTAATGAATGCTTCCAACACAGTAACTTTAAAAAGCAATAATTATTTTATAATTAACTCCTATGGTTCTGGATCTTGTCTAGACTCTAATAGATGGTTTTTGCTAGTGTCTCCCAGGCAGGGCAGACAGTGGCTGGGCTGAGGTCATTTTGAAGCTCAGTCACATGTTTGGAGGTTGATACTGGCTGTCATCTGGCACCTCAACCGGGGACTGTCTCTTGGAATGTTTACATATAAATGCTTCATATAGCCTCCCTACTTTCCATGGCATGGTAAATGGCCACCAAAAAGGAGTGTCTCAAGAGGACCTGCAGAGAATTTATTGCCTCGCTCCAAAAGTCACAAAGTATCACTTTCACAGTAGCCACAAACCTATGCAGACACAAACTGAGTGAACTCTTGATGGTGGGGGTGCCCAAGTCACACTGTACAAAAGACTTGTATGTGGGCGATCTTCTGTGGTCTTCATGGAAAGTATAGTCTGCCACGCTGACCATCATTAAAATTCTTGAATACGCCAATGGATCATCATATGTGGTACCATGAGCACAAAGGTCCAAAAATAAAAACAACAAAAATATGTAAGCTCACTCTGAATTTCTTGGATAATGAACTAACTAAGACTGAGATGTCCTCCTCCCATAGTGTTAGGTCCTGGTGTCAGCTGAGCCTCTTGTGGAACAGGGATTTTCTCTCCATCCTCCCATGGAATACAGGTTTTCCTCCCCAGCCCTGGGGCTTCACCTTTCCACAGGCTCTGTTTGCCAGGTGCTGAGTGACTGGTTTTCCTAGATAACTCCTATAAATAGTTGGTATCCTTATCCAGACTGCTGAGGGCCGGGCAGCTTGTGAAATGTTCCACCGACACGATACCTCATCTTGCTTCCCTCAGAGAGAGGCAGGGTATCATGGCACTGTGCCCTTCCAAAGAGTGGAGCACTTAGCCTCAACTTCTCTCCCTGTGCATGAGGGGGAAGCAGGAGGCTACCTTTTCTTCTCTCAATATTCTTTGGCCTTTTAAGCCTTCTTTTTTCTCTCTAATAAATCCTTTTCTTTAACTTCTATTATGTGACTTTGTGAAAATTGTCCCATCCTTAATACACAATTGGCAGAAACTCAGAAGGAAAGTATCATGGTACACCCATAGGAAAGAGTAAAGGAAGACACCTTATATGGATTCATATATCTTACCAGCAGTAGATGGTGAACAACGAATAAAATTCTATGTGTTTCCTAATTTCACTCACATTTACTTGCTAGATTACTGATACCTGTGCAATTTAGCAATGCATAATATGGACTTGTCTGGCATAGGGTCGGTTTCAAAAGAGCAGTGATAGTAAACACCTCTCTCGTTTAATGTGGTACCTGGGACACAGCAGTGGTCCAGTGCACTTTGTTAAATGAATGAATAAATGCATATATAAGAATTTTTTGGTCATTCTTTTTAAATTTAACTTACTTTGTTTCAATTCAATCAGTTAACATATAGTGTATCATTAGTTTCAGATGTAGAGTTCAGTAATTCATCAGTTGCATAGAACACCCAGTGCTCATTCCATCACGTGCCCTCCTTAATGCCCATCACCCAGTTACCCCATCCATCCATCCTCCTCACCTCCAGCAACCCTCACTTTGTTTCCTATGATTAAGAGTCTCTTATGGTTTGTCTCCCTCACTGATTTCATCTTATTTTATTTTTCTCTCCCTTCCCCTATGATCCTCTATTTTGTTCTTAAATTCCACATATGAGTGAAACCATATAATAATTATCTTTCTCTGATTGATTTATTTCATTCAGCATAATACTCTCTAGTTCCATCCATGTCAATGTAAATGGAAAGATTCCATCCTTCTTGATGGCTGAGTAATATCTCATTGTACATATATACCACATCTTCTTTGTCCATTTATCTGTCAATGGACATCTGGACTCTTTCCATAGTTTGGCTATTGTGGACATTGCTGCTGTAAACATTGGGGTGCAGGTGCCCAGAAATGGACCCTGAACTCTATGGTCAACTAATCTTCAACAAGGCAGGAAAGAATATCGAGTGCAAAAGATAGTCTCTTCAACAAATGGTGTTGGGAAAATTGGACAGACACATGTGGAAGAATAAAACTGGACCATTTTCTTATACCATACATGAAGATAAACTGAAAATAGATGAAATATCTAAATGTGAGACAAGAATCCATCAAAATCCTAGAGAAGAACACAGGCAACAACCTCTTTGACCTCAGCTGCAGCAATTTCTTGCTAGACACATCTTCAAAGGCAAGGGAAACAAAAGCAAAAATGAACTATTGGTACTTCATCAGGACAGAAAGCTTTTGCACAGCAAAGGAAACAGCTGACAAAAATAAAAGACAAGCTATAGAATGGGAGAAGATACTTATTGGTCATTCTCACTGCTTAAGTACCTATTTGGATGGCCCCAAGAGGCCACCTTGCATTTTGTGATGGGTCCTCAGTCATCTCAAATTATGGTGCAAACATGAGTTTTCTTGGTGCAAAGTTGACAATGTCTCATAGCCAGGACAATGCCCTAATGTCTGTTGGGCACAAGCTTTACCAAACTGATGACCTACCTACCCTAAAAAACTGGGGCTTAAAAAATTCCTTAAGTGTAAAACTGATTTCTGTATAGATGACAAAAACTATTAATATCTTTAATGTTTAAAATACCTTCACCAATCAATAAGAAAAAAAAAAACCCACTTCAATAGAAACAATGGATTAAAGTTACAGATAATCTTTTCTCTGTAGAAGATACAGAAAAACAGATGAACATATGCAAACATTGTTGATGTTCACTACAATGTATGTGACTAGTCAAATTGAGAATGATAAAAATGAATTATACACATTATTGATGACAGTGAGGTGAAAAATGAAATGTTACGAACTTTCAGGAAGATGGTAAATTGATGCAAATTTTCTGGAGAATGAGGGGGGGAAGATGGCGGAGGAGTAGGGGACCCTATTTCAACTGGTCCCCAGAATTGAGCTGGATATCCACCAGACCACTCTGAGCACCCACGAAACCAGCCTGAGATGTAAGAAGATCTGGATCTCTACAAACAGAATATCGCAGGTGGTTGGTTTTGAGGTACGAAGAGGGGAGCGTGATTCTGCGGGCAGATATCGGAGGATAAACGGCGGCAGGAGGGTGCCTGGCCGTGGGGATCCTACACCACCGGTGAGCAACAGCCTCGCGCGCTGCGGATGGGCACAGACTTGCAGGAGCGGCGGGAAAGGACTTTAGGGCAGCCCCCAGGGTGGAGGACCAGACCGGCGGGGTTGCGCCGGTGAACTGCAACCCCCGGGGGTGGGAACCCCGAGCAGCAGAGTCGGCGCGCGAACTGGGAGCGGCTGGTGGTTTTAGAAGCACAAAGGGCAGAGACATGCCCCAACCTGGAGGCAGGACTCGGGGCGCTGCGGAGGGGCGCACAACCCAGGCCGCTGCAGTTTATAGCAGCAGGGACAGAAACGGAGACGGTGTGGCCTGGAGAGCTCACTGAAGAACAGACTGCGGTCTCTCTGCTCTGAGGCAGAGGGTTGGAAACGGTCTCTTCTGCTCTGACTCGCGGAACAGACACGGAAAGCCACCAGGGAAAGGCGCCAGAGAACAAAAGCCCCAAAGACTGATCCCCACTGAGCGCATCCCCCGCCAACTCCGCCCAAACAGGGTTGCCTGAGTAACAGTGCGGCAGGCCCCTCCTGCAGAAGACAGGCTGGGAAAACAAGAGGCCAGCAACCTTAAGGTCCCAAAAAAACAGGTGCATCTTGCTTGGGTTCTGGTCAATAATTTGGACTCTATACCTTCCCTCAAACACCCATCAACAGAATGACTAGGAGGAGGAGCCCCCAAAACAGAAAAGACTCAGAGATTATGACTTATGCTGCAGATTTACAAATGGATGCAGATATAACCAAGATGTCGGAGATGGAATTCAGGCTAGCAATTGTGAAGACAATGGCCAGAATGGAGAAATCAATTAATGGCAACATAGAGTCTCTAAGGGCAGAAATAAAAGGGGAATTGGCAGAACTTAAAAATGCTATCAATGAGATCCAATCCAATCTAGATAATCTAACAGCTAGGGTAACTGAGACAGAAGAGAGAATAAGCGATCTGGAAGACAGTATAATAGATAAAAAGGGAAAAGAGGAGGCCAGGGAAAAACAACTCAGAATCCATGAAAATAGAATCAGAGAAATAAGTGACACCATGAGGCGTTCCAATGTCAGAATCATTGGAATCCCGGAGGGACTGGAGAGAGAGAGAGGGCTAGAAGATGTATTTGAGCAAATCGTAGCTGAGAACTTCCCTAATCTGGGGAATGAAACAAACATTCGAGTCCTAGAGGCAGAGAGAACCCCTTCTGAGATCAAGGAAAACAGGCCAACACCCCGGCATGTAATAGTAAAACTTGCAAATCTTAGAACCAAGGAAACCAATTTAAGGGCAGTTAGGGGGAAGAGATTCCTTACATACAGAGGGAGGAACATCAGAATAACGTCAGACCTATCCACAGAGACCTGGCAAGCCAGAAAGGCCTGGCAAGACATATTCAGGGTACTAAATGAGAAGAACATGCAGCCAAGAATACTTTATCTGGCAAGGCTTTCATTTAGAATGGATGGAGAGATGCAGAGCTTCCACGACCAGCAGAAGTTGAAAGAATATGTGACCACTAAGCCAGCCCTGCAAGAAATATTAAGGGGGGTTCTATAAAAGGAGAAAGACCCCAAGAGTGATCTACAACAGAAATTTACAGGGACAATCTATCAAAACAACGTCTTCACAGGCAACATGATGACAATTAATTCATATCTTTCAATAATCACTCTCAACGTGAATGGCCTAAACGCTCCCATAAAATGGCACAGAGTTGCAGATTGGATAAAAAGGCAGGACACATCCATATGCTGTCTACAAGAGACTCATTTTGAACCTAAAGATACATCCAGACTGAAAGTGATGGGATGGAGATCCATCTTCCATGCCAGCGGACCTCAAAAGAAAGCTGGGGTAGCAATTCTTATATCAGACAAATTAGATTTTAAACTAAAGTCTGTAATAAGAGACACAGAAGGACCCTATATCATTCTTAAAGCATCTATCCAACAAGGAGATTGAACAATTGTAAATATCTATGCCCCCAACATGAGAGCAGCCATATACATAAGCCAACTGTTAACAAAAATAGTCATATTGATAACAATACGTTAATTGTAGGAGACCTCAATACTCCACTCTCAGCAATGGACAGATCATCTAAGCAGAAAATCAACAAGGAAACAAGAGCTTTGAATGATACATTGGACCAGATGGACCTCATAGATATTTACAGAACATTCCACCCTAAAACAACAGAATACTCATTCTTCTTGAGCACACATGGAACTTTCTCCAGAATAGACCATATACTGCGTCACAAATCAGGTCTCAACCGATACCAAAAGATTGAGATTATTCCCTGCATATTCTCAGACCACAATGCTCTAAAACTGGAACTCAACCACAAAAAAAAATTTGGCAATCACAAAAAAAAATTCGGGATTTTTCTGTTTTTTTGAGTGAGGCTTTCCATTGATGGAAATCAATGAGAACGAAAACACATCGGTCCAAAACCTATGGGATACTGCAAAGGCGGTCCTAAGGGGGAAATACATAGCCATCCAAGCCTCACTCAAAAAAACAGAAAAATCCCGAATTCACCAACTAACTCTACACCTTAAAGAACTAGAGAAAAAGCAACAAACGACACCTAAGCCACGCATTAGAAGAGAAATAATTAAAATTAGAGCAGAAATCAATGAATTAGAAACCAGAAACACAGTAGATCAGATCAATGAAGCTAGAAGTTGGTTCTTTGAAAGAATTAATAAGATTGATAAACCACTGGCCAGACTTATCCAAAAGAAGAGAGAAAGGACCCAAATTAATAAAATTATGAATGAAAGGGGAGAGATCACGACCAACACCAAGGAAATAGAAACAATTATTAGAAATTATTATCAACAACTATATGCCAATAAACTGAGCAATCTGGATGAAATGGAGGCCTTCCTGGAAACCTATAAGCTGCCAAGACTGAAACAGGAAGAAATTGACAACCTGAATAGGCCAATAACCAGTAAGGAGATTGAAGCAGTGATCAAAAACCTCCCCAAAAACAAGAGTCCAGGGCCTGATGGATTCCCTGGGGAATTCTACCAAACATTCTAAGAAGAAATAATACCTATTTTACTGAAGCTGTTTAAAAAAATAGAAACAGAAGGAAAACTTCCAAACTCATTCTATGAGGCCAGCATTACCTTAATCCCCAAACCAGGCAAAGACCCCATCAAAAAGGAGAATTCAGACCTATATCCCTGATGAATATGGATTTCAAAATCCTCAAGAAAATCCTAGCTACTAGGATCCAACAATACATTAAAAGGATCATCCACCACGACCAAGTGGGATTTATCCCCGGAATGCAAGGGTGGTTCAACATTCGCAAATCAATCAATGTGATAGAACACATTATTAAGAGGAGGGAGAAGAACCATATGGTCCTCACAATTGATGCAGAAAAAGCATTTGACAAAATACAGCATCCTTTCCTGATTAAAACTCTCCAGAGTATAGGGATAGAGGGAACATTCCTCAAGCTCATAAAATCCATTTATGAAAAACCCACAGCGAATATCATCTTCAATGGGAAAAAGCTGAGAGCCTTTCCCTTAAGATCAGGAACACATCAAGGGTGCCCACTCTCACCACTGTTGTTCAACATAGTACTAGAAGTCCTAGCAACAGCAATCAGGCAACAAAAAGAAATAAAAGGTATTCAAATTGGCAAAGAAGAAGTCAGACTCTCTCTTTTCGCAGACGACATGATACTTTATGTGGAAAACCCAAAAGACTCCACCCCCAAATTACTAGAACTCATCCAGCAATTCAGTAATGTGGCAGGATACAAAATCAATGCACAGAAATCAGTTGCTTTCTTATACACTAACAACGCAACTGTTGAAAGAGAAATTAAAGAAACGATTCCATTTACAATAGCACCAAAAACCATAAGATACCTCGGAATAAATCTAACTAAAAAGGTAAAGGACCTATACTCTAGGAACTACAAAACACTCATGAAAGAAATTGAAGAAGACACAAAAAGATGGAAAAATATTCCATGCTCATGTTTCGGAAGAATAAACATTGTTAAAATGTTTACTCTAGCCAGAGCAATCTATACCTTCAATGCCATCCCGATCAAAATTCCAATGACATTTTTCAAAGTGCTGGAACAAACAATCCTAAAATTTGTATGGACTCAGAAGAGACCCCGAATCGCCAAGGAGATGTTGAAATAGAAAAACAAAGCTGGGGGCATCACGTTGCCCGATTTCAAGCTATATTAAAAAGCTGTGATCGCCAAGACAGCATGGTACTGGCACAAAAACAGACATACAGACCAATGGAACAGAATAGAGAACCCAGATATGGACCCTCAACTCTATGGTCAAATAATCTTTGACAAAGCAGGAAAAAACATGCAATGGAAAAAAGACAGTCTCTTCAATAAATCGTGCTGGGAAAATTGGACAGCCACATGCAGAAGAATGAAACTCGACCATTCTCTAACACCACTCACAAAGATAAACTCAAAGTGGATGAAAGACCTCAATGTGAGACAGGAATCCATCAAAATCCTAGAGGAGAACATAGGCAGTAACCTCTTTGACATCGGCCACAGCAACTTCTTTCAAGATACATCTCCAAAAGCTAGTGAAACAAAAGCAAAAATGAACTTTTGGGACTTCATCAAGATAAAAAGCTTCTGCCCAGCAAAGGAAACAGTCAACAAAACAAAGAGGCAACCCACAGAATGGGAGAAGATATTTGCAAATGACACTACAGATAAAGGGCTGGTATTCAAAATCTATAAAGAACTTCTCAAACTCAACACCCAAAAAACAAATAATCAAGTCAAAAAGTGGGCAGGAGAGATGAACAGACACTACTATGAAGAAGACATACAAATGGCTAACAGACACATGAAAAAATGTTCATCATCATTAGCCATGAGGGAAATCCAAATCAAAACCACACTGAGATACCACCCTACACCAGTTAGAATGGCAAAAATGGACAGGGAAAGAAACAACAAATGTTGGAGAGGTTGTGGAGAAAGGGGAACCCTCTTACATTGTTGGTGGGAATGCAAGTTGGTACAGCCACTTTGGAAAGCAGTGTGGAGATTCCTCAAAAATTTAAAAATAGAGCTACCCTATGACCCAGCAATTGCACTACTGGGTATTTACCCCAAAGACACAGATGTAGTGAAAAGAAGGGCCATATGCACCCCAATGTTCATAGCAGCAATGTCCGCAATAGCCAAACTGTGGAAAGAGCTGAGATGCCCTTCAACAGATGAATGGATAAAGAAGATGTGGTCCATATGTACAATGGAATATTACTTAGCCATCAGAAAAGATGAATACCCAACTTTTACATCAACATGGATGGGACTGGAGGAGATGATGCTAAGTGAAATAAGTCAAGGAGAGAAAGTCAATTATCATATGGTTTCACTTATTTGTGGAACATAAGGAATAACATGGAGAACATTAGAAGAAGGAAGGGAAAAATGGGGGGCGGGAATTGGAGGGAGAGATGAACCATGAGAGACTATGGACCTGAGAAACAAACAGGGTTTTAGAGGGGAGGGGGGAGGGGGGATTGGTTATCCCGGTGATGGGTATTAAGGAGGGCACGTACTGCATGGACCACTGGGTGTTATATGAAAACATGGATCGTGGATCACTACATCAAAAACTGATGATGTAATGTATGGTGACTAACATAACATAATAAAATTAAAAAAAAATTTTCTGGAGAACAATTTGGTAATATTTATTAAATTTGTCGACCAAACAACTCTACTTGTATAAAGATAGCCTAAAGAAATATTTAGAAATATTTTCAGATTTTAAAATTTATTTATCATTTCAGAAGATTGAGATAACTTTAGTTTATCAAAAAGAATTTAAAAAATAACAGCACATTTAGCCATGGAATTTTATGTACAGAGTTAAATATTATAGAATAATGTTTCATAACATGTATATCTGCTATATAAAAGGCACATTTCAAAACACTGTCTACTATTTAATCTCTCTGAAAAACAATCAAATGCTAATAAACAGGAAAAGGATTTAGCCTATCATAATAAACTGCAGAGAGTGTCCTTGGTAGGGTTGTGAGTGATTTTTATTTTCTTACTATTGCTTTTCTTTTTTTTTTTTTAAAGATTTTATTTATTTATTTGACAGAGAGAGACACAGCTAGAGAGGGAACACAAGCAGGGGGAGTGGGAGAGGGAGAAGCAGGCCTCCCGCAGAGCAGGGAGCCCGATGTGGGGCTCGATCCCAGGACCCTGAGATCATGACCTGAGCCGAAGGCAGACGCTTAACCGACTGAGCCACCCAGGCACCCCTTACTATTGCTTTTTTGTATGTTCTCATTTATATGATATAAATGTATTAATTTTGTATTTGGAAAGAAATCATAATAAAAACAAATAATGACTGGCACTGTTAGAACTGGAGGTTCTACTATCTTTTTGGATAGTGGTCTCCTCACCAGGTGAAATAGCAGGAAAACCATCTGGAGATGTGATTTTGAGGACAAATGCACTAAAAGTCTAAAAGCTTTTTTGAATTCTCTTCAGTTTCACTTAGATAACTTACTGCAATCCAAGATAGGTAACTAAGTGATTTCTCTCCAGTTACAGGTTAAATCATTTGCCTGCTTCAATCAGAATATAAATGATTACTAACTAATTAGCTCATCCATTCAACACATAACCAACATTCATTGACTTTCTGCTGTTAGATGAGGCATCTGGGGCTTTCACGATAAATATGACCGGATACCTGCCCTACCAACACTTGGTATTTGCATATCCTCACTAATCATTTTTGCACATCTTGACTGCTCATTAAAAATATATTTTGAAGTAAGGTTAAGTTGGCAGTTGTCCTAATAATTAGCTGCATTGTTGCCTTGAAAGTGCTGTGTTTGTTGTTGTTGTTTTGTTTTGTTTTACTGTGGATAAAATCTTTTTAGAATAGATCTTCTAAAAGACTATTGATAAATGGGTATTCATGATATGTGTAATTAACCTTTTATAGATCTTCTTACCTAATGAAGAGGACACTTGGCAGGACTCTTACATTACCCTTAACTCTTTCCTCTTACATACTGCTTTGAGTGATCTTCACATTTTCTGTTTACCTATAAGTGGTGGAACCAGGACACGTTTTCAAATATTATAAAATAAAAAAATACTCAATATCGAATGAACAAAATTAAAGCTATCATTTTTAAATAGAGGCGATCACATTATTCATAAGCAGATCTCAGGAGATACAGTACATTTGCCTGGGTAATGTGCAAGAGAAAGTGTGTGAGACAGTGGTAGAAACACAGGAATTAAATTATGAGCCAGACTCCTTCCTGGATATGAAATATAAAGTTCCTTTAATATTCCCTGTTATCTTTCTGTATCTCTGGAAACCTCCTCTCTGATTTATATGGTGAGGTGAAAATGTCCGTAATATACCCAAAAGTCTGATGCGGGTATATGAGATCAAAGATTTTCTTTCCTAAGCCAAGAGCTAAGATGAGAGGAATCTTTCTGAGTTTCCTGTTTCACCAGAGCGGCTAGGCAGTGATTATGGCCAAAGGCTGTCTTCCTCTCTTTTTGTATTCAAGAGATTTAAGTCACCATCTCTCTAATCATAGCACTGAGTACTGTAATAGACTTTTCTAAAAGAAGGTAAAAAAAAGATTCCCTTACCCTTTTTATGATACATATTCAGTGCCATATAGAACTAGAAATACTTTTCAAGCTTCCTGGAGAAGTTCATCCTCTGCAGAAGGTGAGTAATTTGACATGGCAGTAACATATTCTCTTGGTAGAGAGAATGATTGAATCCTACTATACTCTGCATTGGAGATAATCGTATGGATCTACCAGGCTTTATCTAAATGCTGTCCAGAAAATTACAATAATGAATGCCTGATGCTAATTTAACATTTGGAAATCCATTGTTTTGACTTTATATGATCACAATTTCTGAACTAGCTTGAAACAAACCTCTTTAACACTGTTGTTTTCTGTGTGTGAAGGAAACCGTCGTTCACCATCCTGAGTTAGTAGAAATGGTGGTTAAGGTTTGAGACGCAGATATACTGGACTTCCACTCTGTGTGCCTCCAATGTACAACCTGCACGTTGCAGTTCAATTGCTTTTTTTTTTTTTTTTTAAAGATTTTATTTATTTATTTGATACAGAGAGAATGAGAGACAGAGAGCATGAGAGGGAGGAGGGTCAGAGGGAGAAGCAGACTCCCCGCCGAGCAGGGAGCCCGATGCGGGACTCGATCCCGGGACTCCAGGATCATGACCTGAGCCGAAGGCAGTCGCTTAACCAACTGAGCCACCCAGGCGCCCTCAATTGCTTTTAATTACAAACTCTTTGTCATGTGATTTCCTTGCTGAGAAATGCATGCTAAGGCCCTTCATTTGTCAGCACCATGGCTAGATTGTGACAAGGAGGACAAGATGCTTGACATGAAGATATGGCCAAGGCTGGAAACAGTTTGGACAGAACTGAGGAAGCTGATGGACAACTCAGGGTATAGACAGTGAGGAGTCCTTGAGCTCTGCAAGTGATGGAAGTCAAAGTTAAGATAAGCGGTGAGCCAAAAGCAAGGCAGGAACACAAAAGCCAATTAAATAGTACAAGCAATGGATCCCCAAACCAGAAGCACATAGAGATCAAAGTCACTAGTCAGGGAGAAGAAATGGGCACCCAAGAATTAAGTTGACAGTCACAGATCAAAGAGTCTGGAAGAAACTGGGGAAAACACAGAGCAATCTTATCTATTTATATTCTAATGCCATTTTCTTAAAAGAGAGATGAAAGTCAAGTTACTCCAGTTATTATGTCCATAATGTTATGGACATAGTGTTATGTCCACAGCATTATATCCATTAAGCATAGTGTTATGTCCATCCTGGTTCCGTAAAAATGATGATAACCATCATGAGTTTAAGGAGAGAAGAGGACCAGTTTTTCAATCTGGTGGAGTTCCATATCATGTTCATTTGACATGTTAAGATTATTAGACACTTGGATATAAAGTGTTATATAAATATTATTTGTACTCTAAGCCTAAATCCTTTTAATATATGAAATAAATATATAGAGACATACTGAATTAAAATGTTTGCATTTAAGCTAGGAATCTCTTATGAGAGTCAGGGGAGAAATCTAAGAGACATAATTGGGTAATAATGCTTCTACAAGTCTGGGCGTGGAGAGATAAGAGAAACAGCCTTGCACAGATGAGATCCCTTCAATTTATTTTCTTTAAGAGATTTTTACATTTCTAATGAATAATTTCCAGTTTCCAGGGGGACAAACACCAGTTCGTAAAGAAACATGATGGCCATAAGTTTCTCTCTGTAAAAATTGTTTCAAAGAGGTATATAGGGTAAAACCTGCATATTAAGCTAAATAAAATTGTACTATAAATTTGTACTATAAATTTATTTTATATTAAATATTGTTTAAACTAACTGGAGGTTGGAAATAATTTTGACCTCCATAAAATGGTTTAATTAGTGGTGTTTAAATAATTGCTCTTATGATGCCCCTCCTGTCTTAGCCTACTCACCTAACTAGCTTTGGTTTTTCAGCCATGTATTGAAGTATCGTAGCTGAAGGGGCTGATGCCTACTACCAGCTCCTCTCCACTTTGCCATTTGGAGCAGAGCCGCAGGTGTACATTGCAGCATTTATTACCATTTGAGTCATGGTCCAGTAGTTGTGCAGGTCCTGATGTTTTCACCCACGTTAATCTTTAAAGTGATTGAATGTGATGAGATCCAGATGTGTTTCATAGGACCACCCAGGGTTCCAAAAGCACCATTGGTTTTTCTTAGTGGATAAAAAGCCTTTGCCTTCAAGGTATTCCAGTTTTGCTGGCCAGAATCAGTGATGAAGATGAAAGGGAACAATGATTTTCTGAGTGAGAGGAGAGAGGAATACAATCGTACTCACTGATCTCTTCATACAGCAATTCAATCTTGCTTTGCTTTCTTGTAAATTCCCCTAAGCTGTGTCATAGATGTTCTCTGTGACAGAGAATTTAACCTCTTTATTTCTTTGGACAGCAAAGGCAGTAGCTCTAGCCTTTTTGATCTTAGATTATAAACTTCTCAGGGATATGGACTCTCTTAGTTTAATTCACCTCAAATCAAGCATAGCACCTTTACAGAGAAAACTCTATCCTTTTTATAGGTGACTTTTGACCACTGTTATTCATTATATATACGTTCCTTCTCACGTCTAAGCTTCAGATTGAGGTGATACCTCCCTCACTCTTTCGAAAGCCACCGACAGGATAGTTGTTCCTCTAAATGACCGCACATATAACTGATTTGGCAACATAATGGTTCCTGCATTTCCAGAGGGTTGTCTCAGAACTCTTTCTTGAATGCCTGGCCCTTTAACCACCTGCTGGTCTTTCCACGTGAAGTTGAATTTAAGTCAAATTGGATATTATAATACTAGAATGGCTTATATATCTTTGCCTTTGGATTCAAAGATGCTAATGGGGTAGCCAAGAAATCAGGATTTTTAGGAGCATGGTGGAAGTGCTTCAGTGTTGCTGTTGGGCTCTCATTAAATAAGTTGTTGGAAAGAACGAACCTAGTTTACAGCTCTGCCTTTAGATTTAATGATCCGACCAAAGGCTTTTCTTTCAAAGAGCAATTGACCTCATAGGGCTGCTAACCAGAATGAGTTCTGGGACAGCTTCCTAGCCCTCTACCACCTTGCTACTCAAAAGTGTGGGCCATGGGTTAGCACCATCAGTATTACCTGAGAGATTGTTAGAAATGCAGAAATCCAGGCCTTTGGGCTCACTCCAGACCTGCTACAGCAGGCTCTGCCGTACAAGAATCCTGGGGATATATATGCACATTGAAATTTGAGAGGCTGGACTCCGTATGTGGTCATATTGTCGGAGATTGTGATTTAGTGGCTCTTTTGGTTTTGCTTCTTGGGATCAGATACCCTGCTTCAACAGGGCCCTGCTGAAGTGGCTATTGGGGTTCATCTTGTGCCCCTGACAGGTCCAGTAAGAATACCTCATGGAAAAGAAGTCTTCAGGGCCACAGGACTTCCCAAGTCTTGGGGCTTTGTTATTGGTGACTTGGTCTGGTAGCCACTCTGTATCTTGTATTAATGCCACTGCTTCTCTATTTATCTTGTTGTTGACACAGTACACTAGAGAATAGCCTTTGTTCCCCTAAAGGCTTCATGTAACTGCCAGTAACAAGAGATATCTAAGAACTGAGCCCTACTTCACTGCTTTGACACCTACATGTCCCGATGCTTAAAACTGATGCAGATGTTGCTTTAAACTTCAGAGCAGAGTGCTCCAGAACTCTCATTTAAAATTAATAAATACACCATTAAAAAGGTCAGGCAAATATCCTGAACATTGTCATTGGCATGACTTTATAATTAACTGGACTCTTGGGGAAATTTCTGGGTAAAGTTCAAAGAGGTTACATCATATTTTCAACCTCCCCTTTGTTTTACCCACATGGAGTATTCATCTATTTGGGATTTTTGGGCTTCCTGGGATATAGTCAAAGAACCCCTGGTATACAAGAATAACAATCCTCATCCACTGTTAATATTGCTCATGATTTTCATTTGAACAACAGTTTTTATAAAATCTCAACTACAGATTCTTAAATGCTCCAGGGTTATGTATGTGTGGAGTGAAGTAGGGTACATGGATC
Organism: Neomonachus schauinslandi; assembly: GCF_002201575.2. Classification (NCBI taxonomy): domain Eukaryota; kingdom Metazoa; phylum Chordata; class Mammalia; order Carnivora; family Phocidae; genus Neomonachus; species Neomonachus schauinslandi. The sequence goes on from NC_058410.1 coordinate 4,244,581, forward strand.
CCACCAGGATGCACTTGTCATCTTTACCTCAGTGACATTGCTTAGCAATAGTTTGCCATTACCAAAATAAGTAGAAAAGTGGTAAGTGTCTGGTATATTGCCAGGTCTGTCCATAACTCTCTCATGCAGGATAATCTTTAGCCTGCTTTATTTGGAGTCTAGTTGGTTGGGCTGGTGATTTCTCTCCTTTCCAAAGTTAGAGTTTATTTTTAAGAGTTTGGCTTTCTGCAAAGAGCTCCCTGTGATAGGGAAGTTTAAGCAATCCTTCAGTGCCACTTAATGCAGAGGGAGGCCTCCAGCACTGTCACGCTAATCATCGCTTACTCATGGCTCAAGGATGATCATAAAACACTCACTATTATTAGTAAGTATCGTCTCATATGTTTTGCGACACAATGATTATTTAACTATGGCCATTTCTGGATAACTCTCTTCCATACTTTTGGTACTTCTAGTGGAACTTTGCGTTTCCCAGATGTCTGACGTATACTCTGATATCTGGTTCTCGGTCTCTTGCTTCATCACGGGCATGGATGGCCCATGAGAGAAAGCTGATTTATATAGTGATTTTTGTTTTTTAAAGCCTGGTATAACTGTTATTTGCAGCTGTAAATAAACTCCTTGGAATAATCAGTTATTATAGATGGGCATCAAAGCCTACTGCTCAAGTTAATATTTGCATCATCTAGAGGCCTCCAGAGGTCACCATTAACTTATTAAATGTTGAGGGTCTACTGTGTGCCAAGCATTGTTATGAACTGAGGATACAACAGGGCAAATTGACACAACCTGTGTCTTCATGGTTCTCACAAATAAGTGGGCCAAACAGACATCAAACCATCATAAAAGTATAATTTCACTTATGTAGCTGACAGAATTCGTACTATTAGTACTACTATCTCTATTAGAGATAGAACCCAGAGAATCTTAGGGACCTTGGCTAACGTTTTGAGGGAACTCACTAGACAGATCACATCGAGCTTCCCTCATAAGACTAAGGCAACACCCTCTGGGAGGTGTGTGCTTCTTCCTCAGTCCCAGCCCGTCCGCAGAGCCACCGCACAAAGGTGGAGGGAAGGTGAATGCTGTTATGTGTAACTGTTGGTGAGTTACATTTTCCCACACTATAAACTCAAACTGCAGTCTCTGAGAATTCATCTTTGTTGTAGCAAACAGGTTGGAAAGTTAAAACATGGAAAGTTTTTGAGGAAAAAATAAGCATCTGTGCAACTCAAGTTGGTGAAATACTGCGTGGAGACCCAGCTTGAAGAGACATCCCTATACAGAGGGGGCTGTGAGACTCAGAGAAACAAAGCCTGCTCCCTGGGACAACTGTGTGAGGATTGGAAAACTAGGAGCAGCATAGAATCCCTGGTCACATTCCTCTCTGAGTGTCTGGGAAAATGCACTCTAGGAAGGTTGGATGGGGTGGAATCCTGAGGGGGATCACCCTCTGAGTTCTTGGTGGGTCTTGAAAAAGTGCATGGCTGCTTTTGTGGGGGAGCGGGGGGAGGGAGGTGCTTCAAGAGAGATGCGAACCTGAGGGAAGATTTTGTGCTCTGAGCTCAGAGGGTGCCAAGAATCAGTTTCCTTTAAAGAATTTAACTTCCTAGGAGCTTTTCTTTGGGTTCTGAAGAAAGTCATATTTAGCACACATGTCTAGATTTCTCCTTCAGAAAGAGAAAAAAAAAGTCTATTCATTTATGCCAGCCTTTAAGCCCGCCCCCAGATGTGTATACAACACAGTCTGCTCTGGTCTAACGGTGACACACCAATGACAAAGCAGCAATGGGAAATAAACCTGCTGCAAACCCACACAGGGCGACGCCCTATTAAGGTTGTGGGTTCCCAAAACCTGGGTGATGGATGAGGGGATAAGGGGGGATGGGGGACACATAAGGGAGCCCTCCTAATGGACACCTCAGAATAATGTTGAATCAATTATGTCCATTTACTGCCTGCATATGAAGAAGCTGGCTTCTGAATGATTCATGGTGGTATGTGGTGGTGAATAAAGGAAGATGTTTAGAGTTTAATCGTTAGCTGTGATATTTCCAGGGAGAGATTTTGCAGAGATGGTTGTTTTTGATTGCTCGGCTCAGATAATGTTTATTCGAAAGTGTATCACTGAAGACTGGAAAAGAGCTGCCAGAGAGGAATAAGGAACTCTTGGGATTTGTGGTCTCCTAAATGTCAAGAGATGAGAGTATTTCAAAAAAGAAGTAGTTGGCAGGTGTGCTGAATGCAACCGACAAGTCAGATAAGTACTGAAAAGTGTCCATTGGATTTGTCCACAGGAAAGCCACTGGTGACTTCACCCAGACTAGTTTCCATTGGACAGATGTCTATGCGCATGGAAAACAATTGGATTTGAAGAAGCAAAGGCATGTTATACACACATGCTCATCTGTTTTCTAAATATCGATAATTTGGAATGTTGAGTAATTCATTCAAGGCTCTAGTTGTGGAGGCTTGTATAAGAATTTCAGTTCCTTATTTGAAAATCTCAAAATCTCAGTAGAGGTACGTTAGACCCTGGAGTTTCTGATGAAATTCTAATAGCATTGGTGACTTCGTCAGAAATGGGGTAGAGGTCTGTTGGCTGATCCCAGACAGACAGATATTTCCATTGAACATTCTCAGGGGTATGTCTACTGGTCTCCTGAGCCTTGTGTCTCATAGATTGAGCTTGTTAGTTTGAGCTGGGAAGTCCCACATGATTTTTCCTGGGTAACAAAGAACATCAAAATAGTAACTGATGCTCTATTCTTTCCCTCACTTAATTCTCAACCTCAATCTCAAATGCAAATTGTTTGGCACAGGATAATAGCACTAAATGTTTTCATCACTGTCTAATTGGTATCAATCACTAATAGTAAGATAATGTATTTAAACTGTCTAGCACAAGGGTGGTGCTTAATAAGTAGAATCCCTTAATAAATAGATCCATACTAGTAATATTACTATTGGAAATAGAGGTAAAATAAAGCCTTGATTTACTTACATACAGAAAGGAAGATGAACTTGATTTTTTCCTTTTATCATTTGTACAGAAGATTCTATCAAATTTGAAAGAATAAACTTGTCTCATGCCTCTTCTCTTATAACCTTGAATGAGGCTGATACATGATTATAACAGGGATTCTTGGATCTACACCTCTAAACCCCTAGCCATGGTATCACAGAGCAGATTCAAAGAATCTTGGGTGATACTTGGAAACAACCACAATTATGTTACTCCTGTTAACACTCCCAGGTCAGAGCTTTGAAAGCACCTTTGAGGTCGTGATGCCATGATTATGTCCTCTCCTCTCTGCACAGCACAACGCTGAATGTTGGAAGTTTATTTATATAGTTTCTGGAAGGTTTGGAATCAAGAACTCAGTATTTACAGAATTCCATATAACTTCCTTATTCTCTTCAAATATACTTGAAGCGACTGTATTATCATTACTGCTGTGGCACTTTTACCTTCTCAGCTACCAAGCTAAGACTTAAGCTAATTTAGAAAACAGGACACATACTAAAATGTATCAGCTAAATCAATTTATCCTTAGATGCATTCTGTATGAAGCATTTTAAACTCTCAAAAAAAACCTCATATTACATAAAAAATGTGGGACTTCAGGTCAAATTTGGGGATCACAGCACATTTCATAAAGGACATCATTTTAGTCAATAATGAAGACAATATTATATTTATTGACAAGTGCTTATTCCATGCATGACTTTTACTTTTTATTTATTTATTTATTTTTTAAAAGATTTTATTTATTTATTTGACAGAGAGAGACACAGCGAGACAGCGAGAGCGGGAACACAAGCAGGGGGAGCAGGGGAGGGAGAAGCAGGCTTCCCCCCCACCCCGAGCAGGGAGCCCGACGCGGTGCTCGATCCCAGGACCCTGGGATCATGACCTGAGCCGAAGGCAGACGCTTAACGACTGAGCCACCCAGGCACCCCCATGCATGACTTTTAAACAAGAAAGATATGTTATTTATTTTGTCTGGCAATCCTGTAAGGCAAAACTATTTTCATGTCCAATGCCCATACCAGAAAAAAAAAAAAAAATGTAACCTGCCTACTTTCACACACTCAGGTAAGTAGCATAACTAGAATTTGGAGCCATGTCTGTCTGCTTCAGGGACTCTGCTCTGCTCTTTGTATTACACGGACACTCTAGAGCAAATATTTATTCTTAAAAATGTTTGTATTACATCATTTATTTTCTAGGTATTTATACTCTGGAAATAATCATCAATGTACTCCAGTAATTATCTATGAGCATGTTTGATTTCACATTTTAAAATAACAAAATATTGAAAATAACCCAGTGTACAAAAATAGATTATCAATTAAATAAATAATTAGAAGCCATGTTATTTTATTTTATGGAGACAATATAAATGAACATTTTAAAGCTTTGTAAGAAATGCTCTTTTAAACTGAAAAATTGATGTGGTTTTCTTTATATCTGTTCCTTAAAGTTAATAGAAAGGATCATTATACAAGTTTTTCTTTAGGTCAGAAATATGGCCATTTATTCAAATAGGGGCATAACATCCCTGGATTTTATTCAACGTCAGGTCGTTTCTGGTCTCCTAGAAGCCCAGTCTCCCACACTGTCCGTCCTTCCCCTCTCTTCTCCGAGACCTCTGTGCTGTGCTGTCACTGTAAGGTTGAGTGGACTCACCTGGTCTGTGCTTGCACTGATAGCTTCTTGATTCCAGCATCTGATTTCATCTCTATTTTTAGCAAGTGCCGTAGCAACCGAAGCATTTATAATAGTGTGTCTCAGGGTACAAATCAAGCTCAATAACTTTTAAGTCAGACAAGGTGAAATGTTCTGTCAAACTCGACCACTGTGAACTTTCATAGACCCAAAGCTAGTCAGGGAGAGAGACTGATATTGATTGTCTCCTCCTTACTTGGGAGGTGATTGGTCTTTGTGAAGTGTTTACAGGAAGGAACTAGTGGAAATTTAGCTACAGTTCCTGACCGGTATTGGACTCTTGGCAACTAATAGGTTCTTTGGGGAAATCCCGTGCTCCCCTTAGTCCCAAAACATATTTGTCCCCATTTTAAATGCTGTGAACTGTCTTACACTTCGGTTCAATGTATCCTATTGCAAATATTGAACCTTATGCAGCCAAACACAGAAGTGACATGTATATGAAACTGTGCAAAAGAGGCCTGGGGAAGCTGACTATGGAAGATCCAAGGACCCCTGCGTGTTTGGGACAGGAGCCCAGCACTCCGCCTGCATTCTTCCCATCAGTTATAGATCAGCAGCACTGACCGCTCATCTGCTGAGGCCTGGTGCTGCACCAGAAGCTGGAGGAGCAAAGTGGGATAGGACAAAGGGCCTGCTTCGAGGAGACCCTTAGACACCTCGTTCCCATGAGCTGGAGTCTGGGAGTTGTCTCCGTGAGATTTCAGACAGTCATCCAACCAGCAGAATCGTGCCCCTCAAGGTTTTGCGCGCTCGCACACACACAAAGTACCTAGGCAGTGAGCCTCTTGCCATCTATAGTGATAGGGACAGAACCACTTTCTCATTTTACTCCTTTCTGTTCCTGCCATTTTCACTCCCCTCATGCGTTAGTGCAAATCCTGATTCCGCCCCTCCAACCTGGTGGACAGCAATGACTTCCTAATTTCCCTCCTTGCTCCAGCTATGTTGCCTGTAATAAATCCTTTGCCACGATGTCAGATTATTCTTGCTAAGATGCACACCTGATCTTGATTAGTCCTGCCTGAAAACATCTGATGATTTCCCACTGTCCAAGCATGGAGAAACTGCAATTATTCTTTACATATGTGTGTGCCCACATTCACACAAGCACACTTGGATAGGGTTCATTTTCTACATACCATTTTGATCATGATTTCAAGAGATATTTTAAATATTTTTCATTTAATTTAATAATCTTCACATAGATAAGATTTTTGAACCAATGTGTGTTATTCCATCTGTAACTATACTACAATATATTCAACCAATCCATTATTGTTGGGCATTTATTTTATTCCAATTTCCAATAGTATAAATAATGACTAATAAATATCATTATATTAAAACACAGAAATCACATACAAATCTTTACTTAAGTAATCTGGTCATTTACCAGGATAGACTCAATGGAACAAAGAAAGTAATTATTTTGGTATAACCCTGCATCTGTCCATATACATGTTTTCTAAAGTCAACATTTAGTATGATAAATGTGTAGTGCTTTTCCTTTGAAAGTTCTGTGTCTGGAAATCACCAGAGAAGCATTCACTTTCAAGTATAAAAACACATGCTTTGGGGCATGGGTGGGGGAAGAATCATGCAGATTTTAGCATTTAATGCAAAATCTTGAGGTAATATTAAATGTTAATTTGATTGCCTATAGTAGATAACATGATAAATTCTCAAATTGCATTTTTTTAAGGGAAATTACAGAATAAAAATTTTGAATGTGTTTAATCCTCCAATTGCTTCTTTTTAGAGGAATCACAAAATAAGAATTTGGGGTATAAGAAAGGTCTTGAAGATGATAATATTCACTAGGAGAAGCAGAAGCTCTTGAGCCTCCCTGCTGCTGTCTACAAAAACAGCATGCGAATACCATCTTAGTGTTGCAGGTATCCACTGAAATGGCATACATGGGAGAAGTGGATGGAGAGGATCTTGGCAGAGTAAATGGATATTACGTGTTCGCTGGCTCTCTCCTTTCACTTTTTCTTTCCCAAGCTCACTGAAGAAAATATTCAGATAAACAATGGTGTCTTTAGCTTTTAGCTTCTAGTCTGACTTGCAGATGAACAACAAAAAGATAATAAATAATATCGTGAGAGGGAATTGGTGATGAAAATTCACTTCTCTCTGTATGCATCGTTTGGTCTTTTCTTTTCTATTCTACTGAAGAAAAAGGAAATTCATTGGGTAGTTGCTATGCTATTAAAGATTCAGGTTGTCTAAGATTTTTAATAGAATCTAGTATTGGTTGAGAAAGCAGGACCGTGCATACTATTGTAAAGTATATTCTTCCTGAGAAATTATTTGCACACTGGGCACCCTGCTCGCTGATAAGAATGGGGGCTGTGTTCTGTGCCAAGTGAAACATATTAGACAGGCATGGAGAAAGGACAAATTTGTTGAGCTGGAGCCATGGATACATGAATCCCTGGGAAAGGAAAGTTGATAAGTGCCTTGTGTGAATGGTCAAAAATAGCTATTTAATTAATTAATTATAGGAAGGGAATGAAAATATGCTCATATCTTGTGGGTTTTAGATATTGGGAATTTTGTTTATTTTTAAATATTTTATTTATTTGACAGAGAGAAAGAGGGAGAGAGCACAAGCAGGGGGAGTAGCAGAGGGAGAGGGAGAAGCAGGCTTCCCTGCTGAGCAAGGGAGCCTGATGCGAGGCTCTATCCCAAGACCCTGGGATCATGACCTGAGCTGAAGGCAGATGCTTAACCGACTGAGCCACCCAGGCACCCCTAGATATTGGAAATTTAAATATTGCATTGAACTTATTTCACTAAGATTTTTACGTTCAAGTTTAGTTTTAAAATAAGAAAATATGTGTCCACTTCAAAGCCTGCAAATCTCTCTTGCTTTTGTAATTTATCTTAGGTACTTTATTTTTTGTTTGCTTATTTTTTGTTTTTACATAAGAATAAAATAAAAAAAAATGCCTGAAAACATGTCTATTATCCTGGAAGAAAAAAAAAAAAGGAAAAAGATTGGATTGTTATCCCATTTGTCCATGAACAACAGAGACCATAAATGAGATAACTTTTCAAATACATGTGGATTTCTCAAGGATACATTCATTTTCCTTGCTGTACAGACTCAAAGATGATGAACTTCAAGAAATTATACTCTTTCTAAGCATGTTGCTATATACACCTGTGACAGAAGAAAATCATCTGGTATTTTTTGCTACGTTTTGTTTCACATACGCCTCTACACATTAACATAGATATAGGTCTATATGCTGTCTCATAAAAATGAAATCATTACCTGAGAGTTGTGTTTACAGCTCCATTGTTAACTAAGTCAATCTTCCTTTCCTGCCATTCTCCCTTCCTGCCTGCCTGTGAGGCTGGGACATCTGTATTCTGGTCTCGGAATGCTTCAGCTACCCTGGTTCTCAGGCCTTCTGATTCGGACTGGAGTTACACCATCAGCTTTTTTGGGTCTCTAGTTTGCAGATGGCAGATCATAGGACTTCTCAGCCTCCACACTGAGTAAACCAATTTTGAGTGAGAGAGAGGGAAAGAAAGAGGCTATTGGTTCTGTTTCTCTGGAGAATCTTGACTAATACATTTATTTTGCAAAATCCAATTTTCACTTCACACTGTCTCACATGATATCTCAGAAGCGTTTGAACTGGTTGATTCATTCATCCTTCTTGAAACACCAAACCTTTCTTGACCTTACAGTTTGTTTTTTTTTTTTTTTTGGTTTTTCTCTTACTAAGTGTGCCATTTGCAATTTCATCATCAATGTATAAGAATTTTAATTGCTCTTATCAGTACTTGGTTTTATCAATTTTTCTTTTCCATAATAACAAGAGATATAGGGCTCTTTTTAATATATTATTTGATATCCATTTGCCATCTTTTTGAAGTGTCTGTTCAAATATTTTGGGCATTTAAGAAAATGAATTGCTTGGCTATTATTACATTTTGAGAGTTCTTTATATATTTAGGAAACAAGCCCTTTATCAAATATGTGATTGGCAAATATTTTCTGCCAGACTGTGGGCTATCTTTTATTCTCTAAGAGTGATTTTCAAAGACATAAGTTTTTAATTTCAATGAGATTCAATTAATCAATATTGTCTTTAATGGGTCATTTTTTTGGTGTCAGGTCTATGAAATCTTGACCTCACTAAAAGTCACAAATACTTTCTTCTAGAAAAGTTTGACATTTCTATTTATGATCCATTTTGAGTTAAATTTTTATAGCATGCAAGATATGGACCAAAGTTGTTTTTTTTTTTTAATTTTTCCTGTAGATATCTAATTCTTCTAGCATCATTTTTAGAAAAGGCTATCCTTCCTCCAACGAATTGTCTTTGCACTTGTATCTAAAATCAAGTGATGCTCTCTATGGTTCTATTCCTGGACTATCAATGCGGTCTCTTTGATCCTGTATGTAAATACTGTCTCCAAATATACTGTCTGGATTGTTTTGGTTTTACAATAAATACTTAAGATGCCATAAGTTCTCCAACTTTGTTCTTTTTCAAAATTGACTATTCTAGTCTCTTTTTATTTCTGTATAAATTTTAGAATCATCCTGGCAATTTTTTTTTTTTTAAAGCAATCCTGGCTGAACAGCAGCCTGGACATTTTTTTTTTTAAGATTTTATTTATTTATTTGACAGAGAGAGAGAGACACAGCAAGAGAGGGAACACAAGAGGGGGAGTGGGAAAGGGAGAAGCAGGTTTCCCGCCAAGCAGGGAGCCCGATGCGGGACTCGATCCCAGGACCCTGAGATCATAACCTAAGCCGAGGGCAGTCGCTTAACCAACTGAGCCACCCAGGCGCCCCATCCTGGCAATTTATACAAAAATTTCCTCTAATATTTATCTCAAATTGAATTAAATCTATAAGTTTTTGAAGATTGATGGTTACGATATTGAGTCTTTCACTCAGTCAGTGTGATGTTTCTCTCCATTTATTTAAGATTGTCCTTGACTTTTTATTAGTATTTTGTGGTTTCACTATACAGATCTTGCACACATTTTGAAAGATTTATACAAAATGATTTCATGATGTTTGGTCTATTTTAAATGGCAATGTTTAAATTTTTTTTAAATTGCTCATTGCTAGTGTCCCATTTGAAAGTTTACCTTACAATCTGTGCAATCCTTAAACTAACATCATAGTTCTAGTACTTTCTTCGTGGTTCTTTATGAATATTTAACATAACAATTATGTTGTCTGCAAAGAAGACAATTTTATTTCTTTCTTTCCAATCCACATGCCTTTTGCTTCTTCTTTTTGCCTTACTACACATCCCAGCTCTTCCAATAATTTGTTGAATAAGAGTTATATGTGGACAACCATGCCTATGTCAGATTTTAGTGGTAAAATGTTCAGTCTCTCACCATTACAAATAATGTGACCCATAGGATTTTTGTAGATAGCTTCTACCAGGTTGAGGAAGTCTGTTTCTATTCCTAATTTGCTGAGAATTGTAACCACGAATATAAAAAGAGAAGAGAAGCATGGTCAGGATGTTAGGAGATAGTCCAACACTTGGGGTCAGGAAGAAAAGAGTCCAAGAAAGACATCTTAGCAGGAGCAGCAACTGAAGGAAATGTCCAGGAATCCAAAGGAAGGATGTTGGAAGAGGTTGAGGCAGATGGAAAGAAACCATTGGATTTTACAACATGGAGGTGGTTTTTAATCTTGGCAAAAGCAGTGTCAATGGCAGGAAGACTCAGGTGTGACAGGAGCAAATTGGAAGTGTTAAATAGACAACTACAAACTCTTTCAGGCTTTCTTTCTGCAAAGGTCAAGAGGAATGGGGAGATTTCCTCAGACAGAAGTGAACGTAAGAGCATTTTTCTCACGGTATTATAACACAGCATGTCTTCATGCCAAGGGACATGATGTAAGAAAGTGAAAACAAATGGTGATAAAAGAGAAAGAATGAGAACTATGGATGTGTCGAAAGTTCATAAAAAACAGAAGTAAAGCCAATGAATCATCACAGTAGTAATCAGTCAAAGTTTATTGTGCACACACCAAAAAGACAGTTTGCAAACTGGGAGCACTCAAACTGAAGCATAGAATGAGGCTCAGGGGTCTATATATAAAGGAGCTTATATAGTGAGAAAGCACTGACTGTTTATTTTTCACAGGGATTGGTTATAATATCAGAATTTTCTTAAGTGTTAGGGAATTGGTCAGTGGTTACCTCATGTCAACCTTGGAAAACAGTTCGAGTTTTGCTTATGATTTCCAGAGGCAGAGTGATAAATGTTTTGGGTCAAATTGGTCTTGCAAAATGAACTAAATTAAGCTTTGTTTGTATGACTAAACTGGTTTTATCAGTTCAGGGAATTTTCAAGGCTTGCCTCTGTTCATTTTTTTATTTTAACAGATGTAAATTCATGAACAGAGCAACAATGAACAGGAGTCAAAGCAAAAATTTAGGAGGTCCTGGTCTTTGAAAAGTACAGGGACAATTCTGGTTTAATATAAGTGACAAAGTATTGTTTTTTCTAACATGAAACAGAAAGAACTCATAAAATAAATAAGGGGAAAACGGATATCCAAATAGGAAAAATTGTGAAAGCAAAGGTACATAATCCACAAAAGAGAAAATATATAAATAACAAATAGAATCATTTTTAAAAACCTCTTTATAATGGCAAATAATAACAACAATAATCCTTTAACTCTCACTGAACTCAACTATAAAGCCTGGTAAAATGTAGGTGCTATTGAGAATTCTGAGGAGTGCATGTGGTCAGGTGGATGAGGGATCACCAGAACTCAAGTACAACCCAACAGTGATAAGGGGACTCTTATTTTCTCTGTAGTATCCCCCAGCATGAACAAAACAGAAGCTCAACCAGATGTGACCATGCAGTGCAGGTGGGACAGATCCAGGAAAGACTTTCTAGTTCTTGCTCATGGGGTGGAAAAGGAAATTTCTAAAGCTCAGAAAGAATGGGGGGAATCTTCTAGGATTTTCTTCTTTCCATTTTCTCTCTTTGTTCATGCCTCAAACTCTGGGCATGTCCCAAAGGGAGGGCAAAACTGCAGGAACAAAGCTGCAGGAGTCAAAATTCCCAGGAAGGGAAACTTCCTTGGTTGCGTGGAGCTATGATTCTGGGAGGGCAGCATCAGATCCTGTGGCTTACATCCCTCTCCACACATTGTCTCACTGCTTGGTCCAGAGAGAGCACAATCATGGAAGTGGAGAGTTTCCAGCAGAATTAAAAAGGGAGCTACAGGAAAGGTAAAGCACTGAAGATACAAATGATAGAGAAGGAGCAGCTTGGGAGAACGGTCCTGTGAGTAAGTTTATGAACTCCAGTGCTTGCTCCTCTCTGGGTGCATCTTAGCTTAATGAACATACCTCAGATGCCCAGCACTAAGCTGAAGGGTGGACTTCTGGCCAGGCCCCAGACTGACCACTGGACAGCACAGAACAGATATCATTGCAACGGCTTTGAAAACAGAGTTGACATTTCAGCTGCAGCCCACAAAAATGTTGAGATTCTCCATAGAATATAAACAAGACCCAGAATCCCGTAAGATCAAATGTCCGAGATACAAACCAAAATTATTCAGCATGGGAGGAACTGCAAAAATCTCTATTCACTTAGGAAAAGATAATTAAAATAAATAAAAAGAAAGAGATAAAAAAATGAAATAGTAAAGTATCTACATGGAATTATATAGTAAACTTAACTCTTTTAGTGTATCTAGTGGGGAACTTAAGGCCAATTCTTAAAGTCAATAAAAATCGATAGGGCTTTTTAATATCTAACCCCTGTTGTGGACTAAACTGTGTCTCCCTGGAATTCATATGTTGAAGTTCTGACCCCTATGATGTCAGAATGTGGCTTATTTGGAGACAGGGTATTTAAAGAGATGATTTTGTTAAAATGAAATCTTTAAGTTGGGACATAATCCAATATGATTGGTATAAAAAGGGGAAATTTGGATATAGATACGTGCACAGGGAGAATGCCGTGTGAAAGTTGGAATATGCTGTCATAAGACAAGGAGCCACCAGAAGCTGGAGGGGAGGCAAGAACAGATTCTCCCTCAGAGATCTCAGAATGAATCAGCCCTGCCAGTTCCATGATCGTGGGCTTCTGACCTCCAGGACTTGGAGGAAATGCATGTCTGTTGTCTGAGCCACCCCTCCTGTGGTGCTTTGATATTCTTTGTCTTATAGCAAGCTAGGCAAACTAACCTGCTTTTGGTGGTAAGAACTTAGGAAAGAATTAGTGACATTGGTCTTGAAGAGAGAAATTTGTTAGAAGCCATGAAGTAGACTTATGTTTCCCTATTTCTCTGCTAATTCCAAATACATACTATGGCCTTATGTATAAAACAAACATAAAGAGACCCTGAAAGGTGGAGAGTCAGAAAAGGGGTCAGGGACCTCAGGACCAGGAAATGATGTGGTAGTAGGTTCTGAGTTTTTTTTTTTTTTCCTCATCATATCCCCCAGACATGGAGCCAGGAACCTGGAAACAACAATAGGTGCACACACAGAAAAAGCAGTCAGCTTCTCTCAGCCAAAGGACCAAGAAAGGGATGGTCCTGAGTGATCCTGGTGGCCAAGGAAATCTCTCTTAACTGTCAGTATCCTGGTTGTGAGATTGTTCTAGGGGTTTGCAGGGTGCCACCATTGGAGAAAACTAAGGAGGGTATACACAAGGTCTCTGTATTATGTCTTAGAACTGTATGTGATCCTAAAGTAATCTCCAAATAAAAAACTTAGTGAAAAAAGGAAGAGAGGAGAGTCCAGAAGAGGAGGAGAATAATTATAAAAATTGTGTGAGAATGCATAGGGTCTGTGATTTAATAATTTGTAGTCACAGTCTGCTTCCTGTTTTATGTAAATGGTGAGCATTTTGTCAGCTGTCCCTGTACAAGAATGTGCACACGGACTATGGAACCAAATTTCATGGGTCCAAATCCTGGTTGTAGGGTTTCCTAGGCAGGCGAGCTTGGGCAGGCTGCTTGCTCTCTGAGGTTCAGTTTCTTTATCTTTAAGATAGTGATTAAAAACAGTGCCAGACTAAATGTTTGCTTCCTGGGTGGCAGGGATGAAATTAGTGAATGCACATCGAAGCCTTCCATCAGTGTTCTCCATGTTGTCTGGAAATGATCTGTGGAATACTCTTTGTTTTGTTTTTCTTTCAGTCATCTCTCTGGAAGCAGAGACTCATCTCTCTTGGAGTTTATGATGTAGTGCATGTCAAACCACGTTAGGAGCAGAAAACATTTGTTTAATTGAAATTAAAATATGTCTTTAATTTCAAATAGTTGGATTTTAAACAATAAAATGATTTGTTCACTGTGTCTAACTCTAAAAATGTCTCTTATACCCAGAAGAATAAAACTAGTATGAAAACAGTTTTTGTCTATTCTTAAATTATTCTGTTATCTTGTATGTTGCAAAGAAATATGCAACACATTTGTAAGAACTAATTTATTAATTTTTACTGGTAAACAATTTTATTTTACACAAGGCCGAGATATAATTCCAGTTAGTATGATTTACCTTATTCTTTATTCCTCCTAAAATCAGTGACACTAGATTTACCTGCACTTACTGGGGTAGATTGGTGAGTATTATCCCCCAAAAAGCAATTCTGGGTTTAAATTGATAAAGTGTCAAAACATATGCATCAATTATATCTAAAACATTATATATTTTTTCCTGCAGTTTTGTGACTAGTAAGTATTTTATACCAGATAGATTCAGTTTCCTGATGCCAAGGTAGACTTTACATTTTTCTCACAAAATATTTATTATGTGGTTTTCTCAATTTGCATTTGCTTATAAAAGTGTTTGATTCATTTTGATAATGTTACTGAGAGATTTCTCATATGAAATTCAGTCTACCAACTCCAATTTAAACGTGTACAAAATATGACTTCGCTTAACCATTTTATTCTATTCATAACTGACCAGTAATTTGAGCCACTGTCCCAAGATTTTGTGTCACATAAGTTAAATTTAAGTCCATGCAGGAAATGTTTTCTGAGTTCCATCCTGTACATGAAAGGTAGGTTACTAGGTGCTGCAGATACAAACACAAGGGAAAGAGTCTTGAATTCTGGTATCATAGGGGAGGGGAATCTATATTGAAAAGTAATCAAACAATTATAATACTATAGTTCAGATAAATGCTAGTATGGGGGGGAAGCTACTATGAGACAAAATAAGAATATTTAACTGAAAACTGGGGATTGGGGTAGGGGAAAACATGCCTGCCTGAGGAAGTAACAGTAAAATTGAGCCTATCAGCATAGAGAATATAGTCAGTGGTATTGAAATGGAGTTGTATGGTGACGGGAGGTACAGGCTTCCAGTTATGGAATGAATAAGTCATGGGGATACAGGGTATAGCACAGAGAATATAGTCAATGGTATTGTAATAGTGTATGGTGACAGATGGTAGCTACACTTGTGGTGAGCACAGAATAACATATAGACTGTGTTTCACACCTGAAACTAATGTTACATTGTATGTCACCTGCACACAAACAAAAAAAAAGTGAGACCTATCAGATAGGTCCTGTAACAGTCATTCAAGCAAAACATTTGGGATGAAATGGGGAAAAAAGTATACCAGGCAGAAGAAATAGCTCAGACATGAACACAGAGCAGGGTGCTTTCAGTGCTAGGATTGGACAGTGATTTGGGCAATCACTGACTGAGAAGTTAGCAGATGCAAGGTGTATAAACCATGAGAACATGTAAGGGTAATGGGGAAACTTTGGAAGATTTTAAAAAGGAAATGTCTTAATAATTGTGCTTTAGTTTAGAAACATCACTCTCAGTGTAGTAGAGCGAACGTTCCAGAAGATGACCAAATCTATGTCTTTTAGGCCAAACTAGATCTCAGAGGCCTGAACCATGGATGGTGGCAGTAGAAATGGGGAGAAGTTGATGAAATAGAGAAGGTCAGAACCTAAGTTTAGGAAGATTGGAGATTGCTTCTCTGATGGATGACAGAGCATCCGTGAAAGGTGACACACATGCCTGTGTCAAGCAATTTGGATGCTGGCTCTGCTTCACCTTCTAGAGGTTAGAGCTATTGCTCAGAAGTGGCGGCCTGTCGGGGAAACCCAATGTCCACCCCCCGGCATTCATGAGTAGTTCTCAGCAGTGGAATATACACGGAAACGATGCGAATTATGTCTAGGCTAAGGAAGTAACATAGTGGTTTTGCCTTCCCACTTCCTCATCTGTTATTAGATGGATGGAATGTCCAGCATGACCATGGGATACAGGTGACAAATATGGCAGGTCCTCTTTCACTTAATTATCTTTCACTCCATTTAACTCTTTAATTACCCAAAAGAGTAAAAAATGGGTGTCTTGAGGTGAAGTACAACCATAATAGAAATCATCGTAGTGTTCAGAAGGAAGACCATGAAGAAAGGCCATATTTTCTATGCAGTGGCAAAACATTTGATAAAATGTCACCTATAAAAATTTGAAAAGCAACCCATATGCCTGTTGTGGTGTAGTCTAGGGGAAGAGATTGGAAAGAGTCAAATATGGTATAACTTAACTTCTACTTTCTGCATTTAGCAAGGCATCAAAAGAAAGAGGTGAGCTTAGACAAAAACCACTTGAGAGAAGAAGTAAAAGAAAGTTAATCAAAACCATTGGGACTTTAAAGGGTTTGAAAATTCAGTTGCCTTCTAATCCCAACAGGAAGAGACAAAATGGAAAAAAAATGGTCAGGACAAGAAGTGCTCATTAGGATATACAAGTTATCCACAGAGATTCATCCCTGAATATCTTCCTCTGCTCTAAGCCTAATTTCAGATGGTCTCAAGATAATTGACATTAAATTGAGAGAGAAAGGCTTGGGAGAAAGAAAAAAAGCAAAGCTTGAAAATTATGTTGGGAAAAAAGGTAGTTACTGGCACATGAAGCTGACTGGAGGCAAGTAAATCAGAAACTAACTAAATTTTAAATTTAATTATAGTATTAAGAAAAATAAAGCTATATTTGGGCCCCCAAAATACATCAAAAGAAGGCCCACAGAGGCTGTGTAGCCCCCAGGAAGGACATACTAAATAGGAGTCCATCAGATTTTGCCATGGAGAATGAGGAGCAGAAAGAAGAATTCTTAGGAGTGAACTGGGATCACAAAAAAAAAAAAAAAAAAAAAAATCAAGGAACAGAGAAGGTGAGTGGCTGGAAAATTGGTTTTAAGGTGACCAACTATCTTGATTTGCTCATCATTTTCCTAGTTTCAGCACTGAGAGTCCTGTATCCTGGGAAACCAGTCAGTTTCAGGCAAACTGGCATGGTTGATCACTCTGCAATAGTTCTAGGAATGAGTTTTTCCAGGTAAATGCTATGATAGAACAATGGGGCATAGTTGGAGATACAAGTAGAAATATGGCTATAGTGATGGATTCTGAGTCCAAGCCAACTGTGGAGGGAAGGATAGTAGGAATGTCTGGCAGGGAGTGGGGAAGGGACTAGAAGTCAAGATGAAGTCCAGGTGTAGGCACAGTGGTTTTTTGATGTAAAAAGCTATAAATCATAGTATAAGAAATCATGAATAAGAACGCTGAGGAAAGATGCCTGGTTCCTATAAGTGATTTATTTGTTTAACTTCAGGGTCTAATTTATATTGAGACCCGAATTCAGTGAAAGTCTGGGTGGGCCAATGTATTCCTTTGTCTTTCCCTGACTTGTCCCACCGACGCAAGTGTGATGAGAACAGGAGAGTATAAGGGCATTATGAGTAAGCATTTCTGTGCATTTTAGTCCTAGTTATTCGATCTAAAAGCCTCTATGAAAGTGTGAAGTTCATCTTGGTTAACATCCTGGCTTCAGTCCCAACACCTCTCCTTATTGGTACTAAACTAGAAGACACTAAACATGTGTGATCTATGGGGTTCTTTCTTTAACAATTTGGGTGGGTTGGGAAGAGTTAACCAAAAAAGGAGTTACCTCCAGAAGACAGAGCAGAAAGCAAAAATGGCTTTTGTTTTATTTTACTGTATTTACTTACGATATACCTGATGTTAATAGGTTTGAAAGAATGCATGGGGTTATGGAGTGTGAATTTTAATTAAATTCAAAGTATATAAAATGTAAGATTACAAATAATGTGCAAAGAACCAGTCTTACTGGTGGGGTTAGGAGAAGAGCTTGGAACTAAATTCCATTGTTTAGGCTATTATATTTTCACATTTGTGTGAGACAGAAAGAATCAATTCTTATTGACAAGACATATTCTAGGCTGTTAGCAAACGGGCACTCACTCACTCTGATTTATGGTTCTCTGTGTGGTAATGTGATTAGAAAATTTTTGCACAAACCATATTGCAAGCAGCAAGTTGAATTAAGCAATTGTCTCTATCATCTGTGTCTCAAAACAAACAAACAAACAAACAAACAAAAACAGTTAAACTAGCCACTTTTCTTGAGTTACTCTCTAATGAGATGGATAAAAATGATTTTCAGCACTAAGTGAAGAGTAAGTGTAACTTGTATAGTAGTGCTCATAGCAGAGAGAGCAGCCTGAAAAGATCAAGAGCAGGAGGTAAATGGTTGCTCTGTATTATCAATGTCCCCCTGTAATGACTGTGAACTACCTTATAAAGGACACTTAGGGCACCATTTAACTGGTTCCTTGTACTTTTAATTCATTGTTTAGAGGCGTTGAAGCTCATCAAGCTAAATCTACGGCTGGCAGTTACCAGGAGAAAATAGCAGTATTATGTATCAGTGTTTTGATTAAATAAATCAGCTAGCTTTAGACTCTGCAGAACCTGGAAGAATATAGCATAAGCCTCATTAAGCATAACAGGTGAATGATCATGTTATGGTGGGCTTCATTACCTTCCATCATTTGCCTGTATTTTTGTAGAGGGCGTAGGTTATTAAAAGACTGTCAAGAGAAACGGGACTTACCAGGAAGGAGAACAAGTTTGATTGTATCAGTCTTATTATTTGGCTTTGGTTAACCCAATTTGAGTTTCTTTAATTATCTGAAATGCCACAGATAGATCTTAGGAGGGCAAACAATAGGAAGATATGGGCAATATACTGGAAACTTTCTTCTGAATTCTTCAGAAAGGTTTTGGGAAGATTTCTCCCTTCAAACTAGTGGGAAAAAATATTCTGTTCTTGATGTTGTTGTGATTGTGGTTATGGTTGTTATTAAGCAGGCCCCACTGAGAATCAGGTGGCAAAATAACTTTGGCCCCACTATTTCTGAAAACACCAATTGTCTTAGAGGGGTAAAAGAAAAAGAAAACCTCTCACAACCCCTACTTCTATGTAGAATAAAAATTTCTTTCAAAATTAAATTTGAAATAAAGATATTTTCAGCCAAACTAAACCTGAGAAACCCTACTACTAGCATTTTTTCTTTTTTTTTCTTTTAAAGATTTTATTTATTTATTCATGAGAGACAGAGAGAGAGAGAGGCAGAGGGAGAAGCAGGCTCCCAAGGAGCAGGGAGCCCGATGCGGGACTCAATCCCAGGACCCTGGGACCATGACCTGAGCCGAAGGCAGACGCTTAACGACTGAGCCACTCAGGCGCCCAACCAGCATTTTTTCACTAAAAGAACTATGAAAGGAAGTTCTTCTGGCAGAAGAAAAATAATACCAGTCAAGAAGGGAAAATATACAAAAGCAAATAAAGAACTTATGAAATGGTAAGTATGAAAGTAAATATAGAATTATTTGTTATTTTAAATGACTATAATAAATAATTGATTATCTTAAGCAAAAATATTAATGCTAAACTTTGAGGGTATCTGAGAGGGTAAAAGGTATTTCAAAAATAGCATAAATGAAAACATATAAATGTACTATTATAAGTTTCTTAAGTTATATCTTCTCCCCCTCTGTAGGTTGCCTTTTAGTTTTATTGACAGTTTCTTTTGCTGTGCAAAAACTTTTTATCCTGATGAAGTCCCAATAGTCCATTTTCGCTTTAGTCTCCCTTGCCTTTGGAGATGTGTCTAGCAAGAAGTTGCTGCAGTCGAGGTCAAAGAGGTTGTTGCCTGTGTTCTCCTCTAGGATTTTGATGGATTCCTGTCTCACATTTAGGTCTTTCATCCATTTTGAGTTTATTTTTGTGTATGGTGTAAGAAAGTGGTCCAGTTTCATTCTTCTACGTGTGGCTGTCCAATTTTCCTAACACCATTTGTTTAAGAGACTGCCTTTTTTTTCCATTGGATATTCTTTCTTGCTTTGTTGAAGATTAGTTGACCATAGAGTTGAGCAAATGACTTATCAGATAAAGTGCCAGTATCCAAAATCTATAAAGAACTTATCGAACTCAACACCCAAAAAAACAAATAATCCAGTCAAGAAATGGGCAGAAGACATGAACAGACACTTCTCCAAAGAAGACATACAAATGGCTAACAGACATGAGAAAAAATTGCTCAACATCACTCGGCATAAGGGAAATACAAATCAAACCCATGATGAGATAACACCTCACACCGGTCAGAATGGCTAAAATGAAAAACTCAGGAAACAACAGATGTTGGTGAGGATGTGGAGAAAAAGGAACCATCTTACACTGTTGGGAATGCAAACTGGTACAGCCACTCCGGAAAACAGTAGGGAGGTTCCTAAAAAAGTTAAAAATAGAACTACCCTATGACTCAGCAATTGCACTACTAGGTATTTATCCAAAGGACACAAACTTAGTGATTTGAAGGAGCACATGTATGTCAGTGTTTATAACAGCAAAGTCCACAATAGCCAAAATATGGAAAGAGCCCAGATTATGTCCATCAACAGATGAATGGATAAAGATGTGAAAGAAGATGTGAGATATATATATATATATATATATATATATGGAATGGAATGGAATGAAATATTCCTCAGCCATCAAAAAGAGTGAAATCTTGCCATTTACAATGACATGACTGGAACTAGAGGATACTATGCTAAGTGAAATAAGTCAGTCAGAGGAAGACAAATACCATATGATCTCACTCATTTGTGGAATTTAAGAAACAAAACTGAGGACCATAGGGGAAGGGAAGAAAAAACACAGTAAGATAAACAGAGAGAGTGAAGCAAACCATAAGAGACTCTCAACTACAGGAAACAAACTGAGGGTTGCTTGAGGGGAGGTGGGTAAGGGGATGGGGTAATTTGGTGATGGGCATTAAGAAGGACACTTGATGTAATGAGCACTGGTGTTATATGCAACTGATGAATCACTAAATTCTACCCCTGAAACTAATAATACACTATATGTAAACTAAGTTGAATTTAAATAAAAAATTTTAAAAATAGGTTTCTTAACTTATATATAAATTGGTTAATGATTTAGAAATATAAACCATAAAATAAAATATATATTGAAAACCCTATGGCAACACAAAGATATTAGAAAAAGAGGCATAACTAACAGACCCATTGTAGAGAGAAAATGGAAACAAAAAACACTCAACTGAGCCAAAAGAAATTTTAAAAAGTAAATCAATCAATCAATCAATCAGTCAATCAATGGAAAAGGGAGAGACAACTTGCAAGATGGTAGATTTAGATATAACTATATTGATAATTATGCACAATCAAATCTTACAAAAAAACAATGCTGAAGCAATTAGGCATCCTTGTAAAACAATAACTATTACCTTATGCCAGCTACAAAAATTAACCCATAATGGTTTATGACCTAAACATAAAACTTAAAGTATAGAATTTCAGAGGGGAAAAAAAACAAAACCAAAAAGGAAAACTAGTACCAAATTTTGCAACACTGATTTAAGACATTTATTAGATACAACACAAAACACTCAAACCATAAAAGAAAATTTGATAAATTTTATATCATCAAAATTTAAAACTTCTATGCCTTGAGAAACACTGTTAAGAAATTTCAAAGATAATCCACAGACTTGGAGACATGTGTATAGCATATATTTTACAAAGAACTTGTCTATGAAGATAATAAATATATATATATATAAATAACTCTTACAATTCAATAATAAAACAAATTTTAAAAGTTGGCAAAATATATAAACATACATACTTAGCCAAAGAGAGACATGGATGGAAAATGAGACACGAAAAGCATTCAAAATTATTAGTCATCATGGAAGTGTGAACTAAAGCTACAAAGAGATGCTTCTCTCTCTTTTTTTAGAAAGATTTATTTATTTATTTTAGAGAGCGAGTGTGGGGGAGGGGCAGAGGAAGAGGGAGAGAAGCAGACTCCCTGCTGAGCATAGAGCCTGACTCAGGGCTTGATATCAGGACCACGAGATCATGACCTGAGCTGAAATCAAGAGTTAGGCACCCAACCAACTGAGCCACACAGGCACTCCTGAGATATTTCTAAATATTTGAATAGCTAAAATAAAAATTCAATATTCTATAATGTCAAATACTAGCAATGTTGTGTAGCAACTTGGACTCTCATCAACTTCTTGTGGAATTAATAATGGTATATGCATTTTGAGAAACAGCTTGGCAGGCTCTTAATTTACTTTTACTTTTAAAATTGTAGTTAAAAACACATAACATAAAACTTTCCGTCTTAACCATTTTTAAAACATAGTTTAGTGGTAGTAAGTACATTCATATTGTTGTGCAACCATCACCATTATCCATCTTCCAAACCCTTTATATCCTGCTATACACAAGCTTTACACCCATTAAACAATAATTCCCCTTTCCTTTCTCCTCATAACCCCTGGAAACCAGCATTCTACTTTCTGTCTGTATGAATGTGACTAATTGTTGTACTTCATATAAGTGTATTTCAAAAATATTCTTAAGTTTCATTAATGCTGTAGTTGTATAAAAATTTTCTTAAGTCTGAATGATATATTTTTTTTATTATTATGTTATGTTAATCACCATACATTACGTCATTAGTTTTTGATGTAGTGTTCCATGATTCATTGTTTGCATATAACACCCAGTGCTCCATGCAGTACATGCCCTCTTTTAATACCCATCACCAGGCTAACCCATCCACCCACCCACCTCCCCTCTGAATGATATTCTATTGTATGCATATACCACATTTTTCTTATCTATTTATCTTTTGATGGACACTCGGTTTATTTCCACCTTTAGGCTATTATGAATAATTCCTCTATAAACATGGGTGTCCAAAATCGCTTTGAGACTCTGTTTTCAATTCTTTTGGGCACATATTCAGAAGTGGATAACATAGTAAAGGTATTTTTAATTTTTTGAGGAAGTATCATACTATTTTCTATAGTGACTGCACTATTTTACATTCACACCACCAGTGTACAAGTGTTCTAATTTCTCCATATCCTTGCCAACACATTATTTTCTAGTTTTTGTTTTTTTAATAGTAGACTTAATCTGTGGCCTAAACATATGATCTTCTTGGAGAATGCCGCATGTGTGCTTGAGAAGAATGTTTACTCTGTTGTTGTTGAGTATGGTGTTCTGTAAACGTCTGTTAGATTGAGTTCATTTATTGTGCTGCTCAAGTCCTCTATTTCTTTTTTTCCCCCAAGATTGATTTATTTATTTTAGAGAGAGAGAGCACAGGAGGCAGGGGCAGAGAGAGAGGGAGAGAGAGAATCCCAAGCAGACTCAGTGCTCTGAGTCAGAGCCCAAGGTGGGGTTGATCCCATGACCATGAAATCATGACCTGAGCCGAAATCAAGAGTGGGATGTTTACTTTTTTATTTTTATTTTTTATTTTTTTAGGATTTTATTTATTTATTTGACAGAGACAGAGACAGTGAGAGAGGGAACACAAGCAGGGGATTGGGAGAGGGAGAAGCAGGCCTCCCGCGGAGCAGGGAGCCTAATGCGCGGCTCGATCCCAGGACCGTGGGATCATGACCTGAGCTGAAGGCAGACGCTTAATGACTGAGACACCCAGGCGCCCCAAGAGTTGGATGTTTAGCAGACTGAGCCATCCAGGCATCCCTCAAGTCCTCTATTTCTTTACTTATCTTTCTTCTATTCTATTAATTACGTTCTATTCATTATAAGAGTGTGGTATTAAAGTCTCCAACTATTGTTGTAGAACTATCTATATCTCCTTCCAGTTTTGTCAATTTTTTCTTCATATGTTCTGATGGTCTGTTATTATGTGCAAAAATGTTTATAATTGCCGTATTTTCTTGCTGTATTGAAACTTTTGTTAATATATCCTTTGTGTCTTATAATCCTTTTTTATTTAATATCTATTTCGTCTGATATTAGTATAGCCACCCTGATTTCTTTTGGCTACTATTTGCATGAAATATCTTCTTCCATCCCTACACTTTCAACCTTTTTTTTTTTCTTTGGATCTAATGGGAGTTCCTTGTAAAGAATATATCATTGGATCATGTTTTTTCTTTGTTTTGTTTTGTCCCCCATGCCCTCTTCAGCCAATCTCTGTCTTTTGATTGGAGAGGTTAATCCATTTACATTTAAAACAATTACTATCAGGCTGGGAATTCACTTCTATCAGTTTGCTATTTGTTTTCTATATGCCTTATAGATATTTTGCTCCCTGTTTTCTGCATTACTGTCTTTATATTTAGCTGACTTTTTAGAGTGAAACATTTTAATTCTCTTTTAATTCCCTTTTGTGCATGTTCTTTAGCTATTTTCTTTTTGGTTACAGTGGGGATTATAATTAACATCCAAAGTTACCACATTCTGAGTTGATACCAGCTTAACTTCAATAATGTACAAAAATCTGCTCCTTTAATAGCTCTATCTGATCACTTTTCAGTTATTAATGTTACAGAATTACATCTTTATACATAATGTATCTAAGAACAGACTAGTAATTTTTATGCATTACTTTCTCAAATCATTTTTGAAAACAAAAAGTGGAATAACAAACCAAAGTTAAGTTACAATAATGCTGGCTTTCATAATTGCCCATGTATTTACCTGAACCAAGATCTTTATTTCTTCTTTTAAAGATTTATTTATTTATTTGAAAGAGAGAGAGGAAGAGAGTGAGTGAGGGGAGAGGCAGAGGGAGAGGGAGAGAGAATCCCAAGCAGACTCCCTGCTGAGCACAGAGCCTCATGTGGGCCCCAACACAGGGCTTGATCCCAGGACCCTGAGATCATAATCCAAGCTGAAATCAAGAGTTGAATGCTTAACTGTCTGAGCCACCCATGTCCCTCAAGATCTTTATTTCTTCAGATGGCTTTCATTTACTGTCCAGTGTCCTTTTATTTCAAATGGTAAAACACCTTTAGGCTTTCTTGTAGGACAGATGTAGTAGTGAAAGTCTTCCTTAGCTTTGGTTTATATGAGAATATCTTCATTTCTTCCTCACTTTTTGAAGAACAGTTTTGCCAGATATAAGTTTCTTAGCTGACAGTTTTCTTCTTTAAGCACTTTGAAAATATCAGCCCATTTCTTTCTGGCCTCCAAGATTTCTGGTGAGATGTTTACTGATAATCTTACTGAGAATCCCTTGTATGTGATGAATTGCTTCTCTCTTGCTGCTTTCACGACTCTCTTTGTCTTTTGACAGTCTGATTATAAAGTGTCTTGGTGTGGGTCTCTTTAAATACATTCAGTGTGGAGTTTGTTGAGCTCCTTAGATGTTTATATACATGTATTTTATTTCAAATTTGAGATACTTTGGTCATTATTTTTTCAAATAATCTCTCTGATGCTTTCCATCTTCTTAGAAGACTCCCACAATGAAAATTTTGGTCCGCTTTATGGTATCCTGCAGGTGCTTAGGCTCTGTTCACTTTTTTCCCCCCAATATTTTAGGCATGAATAATGACTTTCTAATTTCCTCAGTTGTTTTTGAATGTCCAAGTCCTTAAAAGTCAGGCTCCCAACAGAGAAAAAAGAGAAAAATGAAGAGGAAAAAATATGTGTCATCTCTTTAAATTCTCTGGAAGTCACTTCAGCCAAATGGGGCAGGGCTTTCAACAGTAGGATGGGGGATTGTACAATGATGGTTACCCATCTCTGCATCAGCACTCTGTAATCAGAGGCTGCAATCAGAAACAGAGCACAAATCCCTAATATTTGGAGGGCAGGGTCCTTTTTGCCTCACTGGCTTTTCTGCAAGCTGTGTGTAGATTGCTCCAGGAACATGTGAACAGATGCCACCCACAGACTTAGGAGTGGTGGATGATAGCTGATACTGTACTAAGAACTGAAATTGACTGAAACTAACCACAATTTACCACCCAAGTCTTCCCTGGAAGCCATAAGTCTTAAATAGATGCAATTTCCAAAATAGTTACATCAGATGGATTCTTCCAGTACAGTTGTTGTTACAGTGGAGAGACAGATTTCTGGTGCTTCTTATTCTGTCATCCTCCCAGAACTTTCTTCAACATTTTCTTATTGAGTTAAGTTTGCACTTTTGTCCCAACAATCTCACTTCTAGGTATTTACCAGAATCAATTAATATATATATCCACAAAATAAAATGTATGTGAATATTTTAAGGGCTTTTAAAAAATCATCTCCCAAAACTGGAAAAAGTCATCTCCCAAATAACATTCAGCTTGTAATGGTAAAAAGCAAAAACAAAAAGCAAGCAAACAAACAAAAAACCCAACTTGCTATAGCCATATATTAGCATACTACTAATCAATCTTCTGACCAGAGATTTTGATGTAGACTCATCTCTCCATCCTCCATCCATAAGTATACCTACAATGCAAGCTACATAACACAAAAGATGATCAAATGAGAACTCTGAAAGACAGAAAGAGGAAAGCGAATTGGTTAGAGATACCAAGACAGGAGGAAATGTATGGTGGTCATTCTTCTTAGGATCCCCACCCTATCCAACAAAAGAAAATGGCTCAGACCTGGTAATTCTGACCCCTAATTTAGCAACAGAATGTGTCCCATGTATGATTATCCATCCACCAGATCAAACGGGAGTCGATGAGAAGACCAGGAGACGACAGCAGTACTAGTAAGAGGTTTTGGCCAGAAGCTTTACTGACAATAAGTTCACAGGGGAAGCAGTCTCCATCTCCACTGGGCTGAGATTCTCTTCCCCTAGCCAGAGAAAATGCCCAGCTTGGGAAACTGGTAAGAGGGATCCTGCCACAACAAGCACCAAGCCCAGGAAGAACTCTGAAAACAGAAAAAAAAAAAATAGACTAAAAGCAATAAATAAGAGGACCTGAAGGACCTGTGGGGCAATAACAAAAGATCCAACCACCATATCATCAGCATCCCTTGAGGGAATAGAAAGAGAGTGGGGCTGAAATAGTATTTGAAAAAATAATGGCTGAATATATCCCAAATTTGATGAAAGATAAACTCACATAACAAAGAAGCTTAATGAATCCAAAATAGGATAAACTCAAAGAAATCCATGCAAAGATACACTGTGATTATGGAAAACTAAAGATGAAGAAAAAATCTTGGCAGCAAGGAGGAAAGACACGTTATCTATAGGGAACACAAATTCAAATGACAGTGCATTTCTCATCTGAAACCTTGGAGGTCAGAAGAAAGTAGCACATTTTCAAATGATAAAAGAAATGTCAGGCGCCTGGCTGGCTCAGTCAGTAGGTAGAGCATGTGACTTTTGATCTTGGGATTGTGAGTCTGAACCCCCTGTTGGGTGTAGAGATTACTTAAAAAAATAAAATCTTTAAAAAAATAAATGTTAATCATGGATTCTATATCAGGTGAAACTGTCCTTCAAGAATAATGGGGAGATAAAGACATTGTCAGATGAAGTAAAGCTAAAATTATTTGTCACTCACAGACCTACTTGTAACAAACGGCTAACGTAAGTCATTCGGACAGGAAAGAAATGCTAAGGGAAGAAATATTGGAGAATCAGGAGGAAGACTGAAGGAAAGAGCAGAAATACTGGTAAATGCATTAGACTATCCTTCTCATGAATTTTTAAAAACCATATATGATGGTTAAAAAAATTATAACACCATCTGATACTTAAGATGATATTTATAAGTGGGAAAGGTAAAAGAAGATAAATGGAAGTAAAATTTGCACACAACTCAAAGTGGTAAAATCTTGATTATCATTACATACAACTCTTTGAAAATCTATAATCTTTTCAAATGTTTAATTAAAAAAAAAAACAGCATGAGTGAACAACCAATCATGCAACAACAATGATGGTTCTCAAATACATGATGATAAATGAAACAAGCCAGACTCAAAAGGCTACAAAATGTATGATTTCATTTATAAAGAGGTGCTGGAATAGGCAAACCTCAAGAACAGAAACTGCATCCATGTTTACCAGGGTCCCTAGTGTGAGAAGGGGATTGATAGCATAGGGACACAAGGGAATATTTGTGGTTATGGAAATATTCTGTATCTTGATTTTGTGGCGGTAACATGATTGCACGTGTTTGTCAATGTGCATAGACTTTACACTTGGAAGGGTGAAATTTACTTTGTAATTTATACTTCAAAACCTGAATTAAAAAATGTATTTATTTTTTATTATATCAGAATGTCTAGATAGCCAAATTTCCTTATCACATCTGTATCTGGCCTCTAAACATATCTATAATGAAATTATTAGAAGAGGATATTTTAGTGTCTTTATTTGGTCTTCTGGTTTCCAGTATACTTCCATTAAATCATCTCCTGTAAGTCTTTTTCCTCTATCCATTTTCAAATGTTATTCTAGACTTACTTACATGGTTTATTTAAGTGTACCAGTCATGATCAATTCTTTGCTTACTGTGTGCCAAGGGTTGTGCTTAGTGCTGGGCTTAAGGGTGTAAGATAAACAAAACTTGGTCTTTACCTCTATAAGTCCATTCCTTGTCTTATATGATAATGGGGCAATCCCAGGTACCCAAATTGGAAACCTGGGTGTGACCCACAGATTTTCCCTTTCCTTTCTTGAATGTTGTAATTGAACCCCAATCTTGTCTATTCTAATTCCTTGTCTGCCTTCACATAAATTTGTCTTGTTCATTCCTCACTTCTTTTTCCTTACATGAGAGCCCTCTCACCTTTACTTTGAACTACCACAACCATATCTAACTGACATTGTACCTCCAGTTCTATACTCCTCTAAGCTGTTTACTGACAAATATTCTGTATTCTTCTTCTCCTCCTCCCCTCCTCCCCCCCCCTCTTTCCCCTTCTTCTTCTGATTCTTCTTCTCCTCCCCGGTCTTCTCCTCCTCCTCCTCCTCCTCCTCCTCCTCCTCCTCCTTACCCTCCCCCTCCCCCTCCCCCTCCTAATCTTTCCAAACACCTTGCTAAGTCCTTGTGCATAAGGGGCAGGAGAACATAGTCTCTGCTTGAGAGGATAAGGGATAATGAACTAGGCATTGGAAGACCAATGATAAACATGAGCTACAGACATTTTTAGACAGATAATAAAAGCGTTCTTATATAAAGATTTGAAACTACCCCAATTGAGCAACTAAAAACTAATACATATGAGGGTATGGATTCTCCTCTGTGCAAACAGAAGCAGAGAGCACATCAACCAGGGCATTCTAATCACCAAGTTCACTTAGCAATAAACTCTTAGCAATATGTTTCTGTGAGTCCATGTTTGCTTTTTGTTATAACAGACTTACTAATTTTATTCTTATAAAGGACTCTATTTTCAGAATAAACATACTTTTGAAACTTCTTTGGAAGTGCATCATTGGCTCTGTATGAGCCATGAAATACAATTAGTTATTCCTTCAATTTTTATCAGAAAAGGATCAATTTAGCTAACAATCTTATATATCAACCTGGGCTCTAACTTACAAATTCCATGAGGGCAGGCTGGGAAAGTTCCTTACTAATCAATATACCTCCCATTGTGTCTGCCACTTAGTATACTCCATTTATCACTTTTTGAGGAATAAAATGCAATAAAAATCACATTTTGTATTGAATTGCCATGATTCAGAATGTTCAAAACAAATCCTGTAGGTTTTCAAAGCTATTCAAAATGAAGAGCTCAAAGTCCCTTAATGATATCTCACTGGATAAGCTTAGTGTCTCCCAAAAGGTTGCCTTACCAGTGAGCACGACCATATGTACACATAGCTCTGAGAGTTTTTTTTTTAAGCCATTACCCTGTAATAGGAATGATAATGGCCAGCATGTGTTGAGTACTTCCTTATTTTCAGGTGCTCTTTCACATATGTCACTTCTATACTTTCAGTTAATGTTTAAACCATGATTATCCTATAAGAAAGATCTTACTAGTATCCTGACTTACAGGTGAGGAAACGGAAGTACAAAGATGTTAAATAACTTATCTGAAGTCATACAAGTAGCAAGCAGTAGAACCAGATCCATTCTGAATTGTGCTCAACACGGTGGCATGTCATTTGCAAGGTACCGGTAAATAAAAACCCCAAACCCTGCAAAATAAGTCTTCCACCTACTGACTGCTTGCATGCCAGATAATCTAGTCACTGTTATCTTTCTAATTATATTATTATACACAACTAAATAATACAAGATGAATCTGTGACTGTCAAGTTCATTGTTTACAGCTTGAGGTAGGAACATGTAAGGATTAGAGATTCTGTAATGGAAAGATAAGAGTATTGAGACCAGAGGAATAATTTAAGATTGTAGTGTCCTGCCACACCGTCATAACCTCATGGTCATTTACATCACATTAGGATTAAGTATTGAGGAATGTCATAACATCAGCAGCAATGAATACACAAAGGGGAGCCTTGAAGGGCTTTAGCTACTATGAAATCTTTTTTTTTTTTTTTTTAAGATTTATTTATTTATTTTAGAGGGGGGTTCAGGGACTGAAGGAGAGGGAGAGAGAATCTTAAGCAGACTCCATGCTGAGTGCAGAGCCTGACCTTGGGCTTGATCTCATGACTCTGAGATCATGACCTGAGCTGAAACCTAGAGTTGGATGCTTAACTGACTGAGTCACCCAGGGGCCCCTACTATGAAATCTTAATTAGCTCCTCAAACCATCCTAAATAAACATATGATCTAAGACCCATGCTATGCAGCTTCAAGTAAAGTTCTACCAACAAGAATTTCTCTCTCAGGCCCCCTTTGTGTAGAAATTTAGGAGCCAGTACTGATGAGCAATATGAAAAATGTGAAACATTTCTGGTTTTCATTCTTCATCCATCCATTCCTTCCCCTCTTGTACACGCATTCACACACACACAGCACACCCCTTGTGGAAAATAGTGTAATATCATCATATAGCAGAATTAGGAATATATTTCCAGTGCACCTCAGTCTGTTCTGGTTCTCAGGATAAATCTTGACTTTTTAATCTGACAACTTTCATATGTGAAAAATTTACCTTAAAGCACACACAAATAGTATTTTATGATCATTCTGTATTTAATATTGCTCCTGTTCTATAAAGGCTGAATGGGACTCACCCACGCTTTCATCCATACACATACAATCACCACTGCTAGAAAATTGTATAGGAGAGACCGTACCTATCTGTCTCCACACACATTTTTATAGACTTTATTAAAATCCCTTCCTTTGCCAATTATATTTCTCTGTGCCTGGTTACTCAGGCATCCTTTATGTCACATCAATGCCTATGAAGGTCAGTCTACATGCTGTCAGGTAACGTTAGAGAGACTTCCAATTTCAGTTCTATATAGATTCCTCCTGAAGTCCCTATCATGAGACACATTTGCCTGTGGAGCTTCCAGTCGGGCACATTGGGGTTTATATCGCTATGACAGGTCACTAAAACTTGCCACTGCCACACTGACACTAGCCTTGCATTTTGCTTTTACATTTGTTTTAACCTTAATGAAGCCTAGTGCTGGAAAGATAGACTGGCATAGCAATGAAGAATGAGTCATTACAATCCTCTGCAATCCAGAAGGAAATGTCAGTGAAGCAGCTCAATCTTCATCTCTTTTTATATCTGAGTGCCAGGTGGATTTTAAATTTCTTTAAAATACATTCACTAATCAAGGTTCCATTCCAGCCTTCCTTCTTCTTCGAAATCTGCAGTCTCTTTCCTTTCCCTTCCCTTCAATTTAGAGAAAAAAGTAATTATTTCAAAAAAAGTATTTGTACTGAATGTTTGTTTTGATTTCCCAGAAAATCATGAAAAATGTAGTTGTGCATAAACTGGAGACATTTAAGCCTAAAGTGATACAGTTATGAGACAAATTATTAATCTTTATTATAGGTGAAATACAGGAATTAACATAGAAGAAATTAAAGTGTATTGAGTTGTAAGAGTTTACATATTTCAGATGTATGCTTATTGACACAGGTGTTCTTTTAAAGAATTTCTTTAAAAAAACAGTTTCTATGGCAACCAGATTACATTTAAGACCAAAAAGAATTACCTTTAACTCAAACTGGAAAATTTCAAGGTGTATTTAGATAATTCAAATAAATTGCAACAATGTAATCTGTACTAACACGCTAGTGTTATTCAGTTCTTCTCTTTGTCTCTCTCTGTTTTTGGTAACACATTTAAGTATGCCTCTCTGACTTAGTGAAGGCTCAGGGTATAGAATCCAGATTGACAGGTTTTTTTTTTTTTTTCCTTTCAAGGAAAAAAACTGCCTAAAACGGTAATCAACCATGAGTACACAAGGATATATATTTCCTCACACCTGCTAACTGGGATGTAAAACAATGAATTTTACCACTCTAATGAATGGAAATATTAACTCTGGCTTTGTTTGCATATTCTGTAATACTAGTGAAGTTCAAGAATATTTCATTATTATCAGGTATTTTATTTCCTTTTTTGTTACTTTGTTTTTATTTTTGGCTGTCTTTTTAAAAAAAACTAATTTATAATTTTTATTGTTTTCCACTAGATTCTTCCTTTGTTATGTATGTAGAAAATATTTTCTACAGGTCTTTATCCTTTAACTTTCTTTTGAGGACATACAAAATTACTTCCTTTTGATGAAGAGCATCTCTCAATCTTTGTTAAGCTTTGGTTTAGGGTCTTCTTTATGAGGACCTTCCTCGCTGTCTTAACCCATTTGGGCTACTATAACAAACTACTACAGACTGAGTGACTTATAAATATTAGGAATTCATTTCTCACAGTTCTGGAAGCTAGAAGTCCCAGGTCAGTCCCAGGGTTCTGGTGAGGGCCTGGAGGCAGACTTCTCATTCTGTCCTCACAAGATGGAAGGGACAAGGTTGTCGTCTGGGTCTTTTTGATGAGGGCACTAATCCCATCATGCAGGACCCACCCTCATCACCTAATCACCTCTCAAAGGTCTACTTCTTAAAACTATCATGTTGGGCATTAAGATTTCAGTGTATGAATTTTGTGGGGACATATTCAGACACATTCTCTTACAACTTCATGGAAGAATATATATCTTCATTTCCATACTTCATTTCCATACTATTTAATACAAATCCCACACTATTTTAGTAACTTGAAATGTAAAATATATTTTCATATCTTAAAGGAAAAACTGTTCATTCATTATATTCCACAATAGTCTTGGCTCTTGTGCATATATTGCATTATATACATTTTAGGATCATTTGTCATGTTTTATGAAAAAAATCCTGTTAAAACTTTGCCTGTAATCATGCTGTATTTATTGACTAATTTTGGAGACTGGTTATTTTTGCCATATTGACTCTGTGCCATGGACATAATACTTCTTGTAATTCAGGCCACCTGTATATCTTTAGTAATATTTCTAATTTTCATATTAAATGTTGTTTACTGATTTGTTATTTCCTAGGTATTTTGTGTTATTTTGTTTACATTCTTACCACTATATTTTATCATTGTTGTTTGCTGGCATAAGATATTTACATTTTGGTCTTATAGCTGACCATTTTTTGTGACTATAGTTTTTCAGTTGATTCTCCTGAACTTTTTAGATAGACCATCATTGTCTGAGCATCCTGACCATTTTTCATTTATATTATAGTCTTTATATTTATTTTTATTTTTCCTTATTACTTCCCCTCGACACCTATCATCCCTTTTAACTATTTACATTTCCTTCCTCCCCCATGAATTCCAGACATACATGATCACTTCATCTCTGATGTATTTTTCTGAATTCATAAACTGTCTCTTTATTCTTCATGTCATTTTGAATTGTTAAGGCATGACTTTTTAAAATGCGGCTATCTCTTTTTTCATTTAAAATTGGTTTTTAAGAATTTTCTAACCTTTATATCTTGTTTGATAGTGTTCTTGTTTTAATTTTTAAGAGATTTCAGAACAGATGTTTCCAAAATTACTTTTTAAACTTAAAAATTTAGAAACCTATTTTTCCCTATTTATTGATAATTTGATTCTTTTTACAATGCAAAATAATTTCAAAGACTCATGTTGGTTTTCATGCTTGTTAATCATTGAGCAAAGAGAGCCTGTGGTTGATGATGGTAATTCCTTGACTTGAGTGTGAGTATGGACCCTCACAGTTCATTTGATGCTGTTAGAATTTTTCCTTGGATCTTAAGTGGAGGATGAGATAAATGATAAGGGCTGAGGGTGTTGGATTTTCGTGAATCTGAGCAGAGTGTCTTCCCTCCATCTGAATGATACCATTATGCCAAGACCCAGTTTCTTTACCTAGTTTGATCTTACCCCATGAATCTTATCCCATAATCTAACTCACCTTAAGAAATAGCACTTATAAATGGCAAGATTTTGTTTTTTTGGGGGGTGGCTGGGTGATGGACATTGGGGAGGGTATGTGTTATGGTGAACGTTGTGAATTGTGTAAGACTGATGAATCACAGGCCTGTACCTCTGAAACAAATAATACATTATATGTTAAAAAAAAAAAAGAAGATAGTAGGTAGGGAAAAATGAAGGGGGAGAAATCGGAGGGGGAGATGAACCATGAGAGACTATGAACTCAGAGAAACAAACTGAAGGTCTTAAAGGGGAGGGGGTGGGGGGATGGGTTAGTCTGGTGATGGATATTAAGGAGGGCCTGTATTGCATAGAGCACTGGGTGTTATACGCAATGAATCATGGAACACTACATCAAAACTAATGATGTAATGTATGGTGACTGACATAACATAATAAATAAAATTAAAAAAAAAAAAGAAATAGCACTTATATCAAGCCAGTTGCTCAAGCCAAACCTAGGAATTACTTCTGACATTTACCTCTCCACTGAAAATCCTGTCATTGTAAACTCCAGGATATTTCCCAGAAATACCTATTTCACTCCTTCTTCATTGTCAATACCCTACATAAAGTAATCATGATGACTCAATATTGTAGAATCACTTTACTTGACCTCCCGTCCAGTGCATTCTCTCTACATCACTCAGGTCATTTTTAAGCATGTAGATTGGTTATGGTGGTCTTTTCCATAAAATATTCCAAGGTCTGCATTTAGTACTTTCTTTAAAATTCAATTTCTGAAATAGGGTCACCATGACTTACCATCTAGCCCTTGATTCAGTTTCCAAAGTTGTTTTAAATCATTTTTTCCTCCCTGGTAGTTTGAGAGACTCTCCGTCAGGTCCCAACTATATCATCACTTTCCCAAAGAAGAACCTGGTATGTTTTGGTTGATTTGCCTGGTTCGTACTTATTCTCCAAAGTAAGTGGCTGCCTTAACAGGGCTGCTTTAACAAAGTGCCACAAACTGGGTGGCTTAAACAACAAAATGTGTTAGTTCATTGTCCTGGAGGCTAGAAATCCAAAATCAATGTGTCAATGGGCCATGTTCTGGCAAAGCCTATAAGCAGGATCCTCCTTAGCCTCTTCCAGCTTCTAGATGTATCATTCCAGTCTATCTCTGTTGTCACGTGATACCCTTGTCCTTTCACTGTGTATCTCTGTCTTCTCCTTTTCTTATAAGGATATCAGTCATATTAGATTCAAGTCTACCCTAATTACCTCATCTTAACTTGACTATATTTGCAAAGATCTCATTTTCAAATAAGGTCACATTCACAGGTATCAGGGGTTAGGACTTCAACACATGTTTTTGGGAGACACAACTGAACCTATAACAAATGGTGTCTATGGTTCTTGAAAACATTTTTAACTTATTTAAACGTAATTCTTGAGAATGAGGCAGAGTCAAAAATAGTACAATTTAGTGCTCAAAGCATGATATAACCATATAGTAATAAAACTGATTTCTAGTATGTCTGCTAAATTCCCCTAAGAAGAAAAATTTAAAAGCTATTTAGCAATGGCAGCATCATTTCAATAAGTATATAACCTCTCACATGGTCTACTTTATTTATAATTTCTGACAGGTATGATAATACCTAAACCTCAATACATCTTGTTACTTTATACTTACAGTACACATATCTAAGTCACTTCTAAACTATTGGTGGTTTGAAATTTATTCCTGTCATTACAGAGAATCCAAATATCCACTTTCTTCTACTGGTGCTAGTGCACTGAGTGGTTGGTCTGTTTATATTTCATATTTACTTTGGCTTAAAAAAATAAAAGTTCAGGATCTCGTCAAGAGTGACATCACTTGAAACATTGGATACATAAAGGTGACTCTTTAGTTACCAGAGCTGCTTGACAACTGGTCTGTGTCTCTTTGGTCTCCTGCTGTTGAAGACGCAGAGGACTTGAGGAATCGAAAAATTGCACCATGTCTAGGAAACCAAGGACAATGAAAATAAGCTCCGAATAGCGATTGCTGTAGAATTATGCTTTTTTGTGAGCAGTATAACTTCCTATGTATCCAGGGCATCAGGAGTTCCTAAAAGAGGCATACTACCTTACTTAAGCATTCACATATCGGATGCTTATAGAAAAATTTTGACTGAGGTTAAATGTATGTGAATGAGTAAAACTTGGGCAATAAGACTTGGAAGGGATATTTTCCATTCCCATCTTGTAAATTTTTCTATCTGTCCATTCAGCTGTGGGAAAAGAAGTTCAGATAAATATCAAAATGGGAACACCCACTCTAGGTTGCTTAGGAGAACACTTTTTCTTCATTTGTTCTGTCCTTCGAAGTTGTTGACATTTGACAGCAAACACCTATGTGAAATCATGTCCACCTTTTTTTTCCAAACAAGGAACGTTTAGTCCCTGTCTAGTGTAATAGTTAAAATTCTAAGAGCTTTGAATATCTTCTGGGTAGTCACTCTAATTTGTTCTGACTATGTCATAGGTGACACATATCTGGCTGATGATCACTTAACTCTTTTCCAACAAGAATAAGACAGTACTCTGTGTTCTACAAAGGTTATTCTGACTAAGAAATATTATTTAATTTTCTAGCCCATTCAAAGGAAACAAAACTGTGGAAGAAAGTAAAACCACAATCTTGCAAGACAGTGTTGAATATTCTGTTATATGCTACAGAAATCTTCTTGACTTTTGACACTTACTAAATTTGTGGGGATTTCACTGAGGTAGTCAGCCTCCATTGCTGACTTATTTATGTCAATAAAATTGAGATTAATGGACATTCATCTTGTGCTAGAATGAAATTATACTGTTTCTTTTTAATTTAGTAGCTACAGCACACAGTGATGAAAATAAAAGTATGCCATTGAATTGGCTGACTAGAAAAAGGATGTTTCTGCATGGCACTTTATATATATCTTTTGGCATTTTATTTTTAACCTGGGATATCTTAGGCCTACGTCAGAACAATGACATATCTCCTGTGACCTAATTTTCTTTTCCCATAGATTGTAAATGGGTAAAAAATATAATAAGCCATACTTGTTTTATTCCTAGTAACTGGAATCAAAACAAAAACAATCTGAGCTCTTGGACTCAATGGGTAGGCACTGACTGGTTTTGGTTAAGAATGGATGTCACTAATTAGGTACAGTTATAGCAGACATCAATTGTCAAGTAGTAAGGATTTTGTACTTGAGTCTAACCCAAACCTGTAGTGACATGAAGATTAGTTTGTGATGGATGATAAATACGTTTTCATACCTTTTAAAAAATTCCCTTTTTTCCTTCATAAAAATTCAATTTACCAAACCCCCCAGTAAAGCCAACTCTTAGGTCTAAAGGTATAATTTGTGTCTGAAAGTATACCATTAGATGTGACCTCTTCAGATAATTTCCAGCTCTTCAGCACAGTGATGGTAGGTCTCTGAGGCAACTTTAGGACATCTTAATATGATCCTTAATCTGTCACAAGTGCACACAGATCACTCTGTGTGAACTGTAGCTTATAAGGGCCATATTACCAGTGAAATCTTGTATTTGTTTTTCCGCTGCTGCAGCATCAAGTCCAAATGTCCTGTCATGACAGATGCATTGTAACCTAATTTTGTACTTCATATCCTACCCATTTCCTTCAGCATACTGTGCTTTGACCTCACAAAATGTCCTGGTATTTCCCATATGAACACATCTGCCATGTTGTACATGCTCTCCCTCTACCGTGAACTTTCCTCTCTTAATCACCCTACAGGTAAACAACTTCTTCTTCTTCTTCTTTTTCTTTTTCTCTTTCTTCTCCTTCTTCTTCTTCAGAGAGAGAGAAAGAGAATGAGCGGGGGCGGGGCAGAGGGAGAGGGAGAGAATCTTAAGCAGGCTCGATGCTCAGCGTGGGCCCCTCACATGGGGCTTGATCTCAGGACCCTGAGATCATGACCTGAGCCAAAATCAAGCCTCAGACGCTTAACCGACTAAGTCATCCAGGTGCCCCATAACTTCTAAGTGCCTTTTAAGCCACTGCTTCATGAGAAGCCTCAGACACGCTTAAGGGTAGTTAATCACTTCCTCCTCTGTGATCCTGCCATGTATGAGAAATAGACTAACTGGTGATAGAAATATTGGGCTTATTAGACATGAACTTTAAAATAACTGGGATAAACATATTTCAAAAAAGCACATGAAAATAAATATAAATTTACCTGTAATCTATGTCAATCTTCAGATGGAATGTCTAAAGGTGAAAAGCTCATAACTGAAATCAAGAGGTATTGAATAAATAGTTTTAACAGCCAATGAGTTGAAATTGAAGAAAGGACTAGTGGTCAGTAGAAATATATTGTTTAAAACATGAAACCCTTTGCAGTAGGAAGGATTTTTTTAAATAAGATTTAATGAATGCAAGTCATAAATAAATATTGATACATCCAGCTACAGTGAAAACAAGAATTTTTGTACATTATAATTTTTATCTCATTTCCATAGTTGCCACAATAATTTTATTTATTTATTTATTTTATTTAAACAATTTTATTTGTTCACTTGAGAGACAGAGAGAGCACGAGCAGGGGTAGGGGCAGAGGGACAAGCAGACTCCCAGCTGAGCAGGGAGCCCAATATG
Source organism: Neomonachus schauinslandi (assembly GCF_002201575.2). Taxonomy (NCBI): domain Eukaryota; kingdom Metazoa; phylum Chordata; class Mammalia; order Carnivora; family Phocidae; genus Neomonachus; species Neomonachus schauinslandi. The sequence continues at coordinate 4,283,464 of NC_058410.1, forward strand.
GGACTCGATCCCAGGACCCTGAGATCATGACCTGAGCTGAAGGCAGATGCTTAATCAACTGAGCCACCCAGGTGCCCTGCCACAATAATTTTAAGGAACAAGGGACTAGGGGGTCAATATCAGCTGATATCAGATAGTTACCAAATTTGGAAATCAGATTTAATCTCAGGTCTACCTAATTCCAGATTTCTTGCTTTCAGTGCTATAATTTGTTCCTTCCCCCAAATAAGATGTTAAATAATAATGTAATCAATTGCATTTTGAGAACTACCTTTGAGAACAACCTGCAATCTTGAAAAACATGTATGAATAATATAACCTATATTCACACATAAGTAAACAAAAAATCAAGTATTACAGCTTTCATTAAAATGAATGAAAAAAAAGTAATTTATAATAAAATCATATGCCTTTTATAATGTAAACTCTTGGGGAACCAATTGGATGAAATTGATGTATTAGAAGACCTGCTGACATAGTTGAAGCCTCATCCATGTAAATTTATATTCAAGAGAAGACAACTCTTAATTGGGTGGAGCCCATACTTTTTCTGTAGTTTAGACATTTTGAATTAAAGCATAAATAAGACTATTCTTATATACAAAAGACACTGTGTGCATTTTAGTTACAAATACAGATCAGCACAGGTATGTTGGATTAGTGGTGCATATCATGAGAGGTGTGGCTATTGCTATCTTGATTTTTCTGGAACTGTGAATAAACTTTTGGTAAATGAACAAAAAAAAGTAGACTCTTCAACTTTCTTGATAATTAGGTTTTGGATAATTCCGTAGATATTAAAGCTCAGCAAAAAAATGTTTTAAGCTTCCAAAAGAGTATGAAGAGTATCTAGGCTCAGATATTCATCCATCCAAAAGATATTAGTAGGACATTTGGTTGTCAAGTAGGAAGGACTGAATAACTTTTATTGTGCAGGGCTGTCATATGAATTTCAGTATATCTAACTCACGTGGATTCAGCCCACTAAAACGCAGTACCTTGCTGCTTTTTATGACAGTGCAAAATATCTCACATATTTCCAAATGATTTTTGAGAACCCTGTTGAGAATCACTGACTAGCTTATCCCAAGCTTTGGATTAATTGAATTAATCCTGACATTATAATATTTAATAGAAACAACAAAATAATAAGTCCTTGTGTTGGTTCTGTCTACAACTTTGAAAGTACTTTCTACATCAGTCTTCTCAAAAACTGGAAAAAGCATGTATTTCTACTTCTCAGATAAATTCAGCTTGAAAAGGTTTAGTGATTTACTCCAAGTCACACAGCCGTGGGTGGAAGAATGGTCTTGATTCAGCTGTACGTTAAACCATCTCAGCCCAGAAATGGAGTGGATCTTTCCCAGAGTATGACACATGCCATCTTGGCTGCATTCAGCAGAGGAAAGCATGACGGTGTGTAGTGGTTCTCTGTTGCCATCTTTCGTGGCTTTTTTTTCCAGGAATCCTGCAGGAAGCAATTGTTTTCCCTGGCCTGGACTTCACAGTGCAGCCAGCCTCTCTCTGAGATGTGCACCCAGCATTTCTTGAAGTCTATGTGATATATTAAGAGACTGTGTTCACTGTTGAAGGCAACCATCTGTTATGAAGTGCTGACACATTTGTCCTGATAGCAGCGTTGGGAAGAAATCTAACAGCGCTGCAGCTGGGTGCTGAGGACAGCAGCTGACAGCCCCAAGCCCAGTAAGGACACCACAGAAGGCTCTACGGCAACTGAGAGGGACCAAAAAACTCTCATGCAAGTGACCCCTAAGATACCATCCAAAGCACAGAGCAGACACAATTTTCTCTACTTCTCTCCTAAGGGGTATGTAGGGAATGCGGGGTCATCCTGCAGAAACATATCCAAGCTTTTGCAAACTTGTCCCCCCCTTTTGGAATAAACAATTCTGGTGTAAAAAGACTATATCAAATTCTGTGATTAGAGACCCCCTCCTTCTTTTAGGCATAATGTAAGAACTGACTTCTTCTTTGCTTCTGAACAGCATGATGGTGCAGCAGGTGAGAATGTGCATGTCAGGGACACCCTGATGGGCTTTCATGGTAGTGAACACTGAAGCAGGCACAGAAAGGGGGTGTGTAGGCAAAATAATGGACCCCCAAAATGTCCACATCTGAATCCCTAGAACCTGTGAATTTGTTATGTTCTATGGCAAAAGGGAATTAAGACTGTAGTTGGAATTAAATTTCCTAATCAGGTAACATTGAGATGGGATTATACTGGATTATCTGGATAGGCCCAGCATAAGCACACAGGTCCTTTTGAGTGATACGGGGGGCAGAGAAGTGTCAGAGGGCTGGGGTGTGGGACTCAGCCAGCCATGGCTGCCTTTGAAGATGAGAAGAGACCCCCAGCCATGGAATGCTGACAGCCTCTAGAAGCTGAGAAAAGCAAGAAACTGGATTTACTCCCGAAACCCCCAGAAAGGCATACAGCCCTGACGAGACCTTAATTTTAGCCCAGTGAGACCCATTTCCAACTTCTGACCTCTGGGCCTATGTGATAATAACATTGTGTTTTTACAAGTCACTAAGTTTTTATAATTTTTTATAGCAGCTATCGGAAACTAATACCGGGTTCTAGAGCTGCTGGTGCCTTTCACTTTTGTGGCAGGATGTAGCAGCCTCAGAGCAGCAGGTTGGTAAATTTAGCAGCAGTGACTTAGTGGTGAGAGAGAAAGATGTTTCATGGATGCACATGTCTGCATCACGTGTCGAATTCTATCATAATTGGAGCTCTCCCAAGTTAGAGGCAATAGAAACTATAATCAAATGAGTTCCTCTTTGGGAATAATTCCAGTTTTCTGCTGAGAAGAAATTATAAATGGTGTCCAGGCAAATTAATTTTGGCTACAGCATGAAGGATTTTCTATCACACATTGTACTTCACGTTTGTCACAGGTATAGTAACACTGAGAGGAGAAGAGCTGAGGAATAATGCTTCAAAGAAGTTGGTGAGATTAGTAGAGGCCAGTGAGGCCAGCTAGTGCCCTCTTTTGCTTTATTCATTCATTTGTAAACATGTTTTAGAAGCTGTGTTCAGTGTGGAGATGACAAAAAGATGACCAAACCTAGTTTGTGCTCTCAAGAAGTTAATTGCCCAGTGAAGGAGACAATCCTACGGATGATTAAAATCCAGCATGGCCAATGTTTCCCTGGAGGTATGAGTAGGATGCCCAGAAACAAGGAGGGGCATTCGAGTATAACTGGGAGAGAATAACCAGCAATATTTCACAAATGATCATTTTGCTTATGCTCTCACTCTATGCCTGAACAATCTATTCTTGCAACTGACATCATTTTATATTGTTCTAATTATTTACCTATCTTCCTTGGTTGCTTTTGTGTCTTTAAGGAAAAGGGCTATATCTTTCCTTATATGAATTCCTGGCACCTACCTTAGGTTTTGGCCATTCTGATGATGCTCAATAAAGTCATTCCTTTGCTGGGTGGGTAAATAAATTACTGAGTGAGCAAATGAATGAGTGAGTAAATGAGAAGGTAAATGAGTGAATAGGCGAGATTTGACCTGATGGATCTTAAAGTAGAGGTAAACAGTCTGTGGGCTGGGATGAAAGATATTGCTGGTAAAGCAAACTGTATTGTATTGTTTGGATCCAAATTCCAAAGACATCCCTAACACTGCACTATTCATGCCTAAAATGCCACCTAAATCTGGGAGCTATCAAATCCGGAAATACTAGACTAGCTCTGGTGGCCAAGGAGGTGAATGAGTAAGCATTCTGTCCTCTTTCTCCCAATACACAGTCACAATAGTTCATTCTAATGACCTAGAAACAGTCCTTGATGTCAAGGCTCTAGGAAATGGAATATGGAAAAGCCTTCCTCATTTTGTCCCTGGGCTCTGCTACCTTTGTCACCTTCTGTCTCCCTATTCTTACCTTTCCTTGGTTCTTTGCTTTGTTCACATTAGCTCCTGCTGAAACCAAAATCACTCTAAGACCCAGAATTAAGTAATTCAATGTAAGTATTTTCTTGCTTCTAATGGGCTAATGGACCCTAACACAATTAGAACTAGAGTGATCATAAACCGTTCTTACTACTTCCAGAATTCACATCTCTAGTGTATCATGTGTTTGTTTGGGCTCACTTTTCTCTTTCTTAATCTTTTGTAGGCACAATTCTCTCACCTTTCTTCCTCCAGAAAAATTAGAGAGGGCAAGTTAACAGGACCAAAGATCAGAGTGGGAACGGGAATGAGATGTTTATTCCCCAGTGCTGTGACAGGGCTTGTCAGAGAAGAGAAGTTTGGGGCCAGTTGGTTTTTGGGAAAAAGTTGTGACCAAACCTGTGTACAATTTTCCCACTGATCACTGTGAGTCGAGGAAATTTTTGTTTAAATATTCATGTAACAAAGTAATTTAAATTGCATTTTTGGTGGTAACATACTGTGGGCACTAATGAGCTTTTATGGTGATAGCTAATTATAGGAGGTGTTTCAGATGGTTTAACAAGGTAATTTTTGAAATTTTAATTAATAACTAGCATGTATATGTCATCCTTAAAATACGATTTTGCACATATTTTATTGGAGAAGAGAGAAGAGTTTCTGTAGTTCGTGAATTTTATTAGGAACATGATACTTGTTATATGTCTATATATCCAAACAACATACAACAATTATCTCTTGGACTTTCTTATTTATAATATTAGTCACCAGTTTACAGACTTGCAGAATCATCACTCCTAGAGTTATAAAAATGCAATTTTATGCCCTGCTAGTTATTTTCATATAAACACTTGGCTGCATTTTGGGGTTACATTGGAGTCTATCTATTGGTAACACAATAGAATTTGCTAGAAACAACATTAAAACATAGTATAAAGTCCCAGTACATTTTATAGGTGACTTTTGAACTAAGGGACAAATGTTGTGACATAGATTTGGAGCTGGTACTGATTTCTTAAATTTATTATACCCATTATTATGAATGATTTTATAGAAATACATAAATAATGTATACATGTTTATAGGCTAATATTCTTAAAAAAGCAATGCCAAAGTTTCAGGAGAGAAGGATTATATGAAACCACTGATATAAGGAAGTTACCCATTAAATAGAACAGAATGAGATCAAGCCTCAGAGTCTTGACTGTATGAGATTTATCAGGTATGCACACCATCGTACACTCAGTACAGACTGAACTGAAAAAGGGTAAGTAACCCAGAATGTCTTAATATAGTGTCCACATAACCAGGATGAAATATGCAAGTATTATGGGAAGAAACACTATAAAAATCCTCATAAGACTCATGAAATTTACCATGTAACTTTTGAAATATGTAATTGTTACATTTTTTGAACACTAAAAATTACAAATTTTAGTTGAGATTGAAAAACACAAATCAGATGATCTCATGGAGAGTCTTGAAGCTATTATGTTCATATATTCCATGCTACACTTGATAGATGATAGATAGATAGATAGATAGATACATACATACATACATACATACATATCTTATAGTGTGAATGGGAGATTGGAGTCAATGACATATTTCTCCCTGTACTAAAGTTCCTTGATACTATGTTTTTAAAGCAGCTACAAAATTATGATCTTATTTTTTCCTTTCATACAATTAGCAAATGATCTACGAAATGGGAAACATATATCAAGAAAACTCTAACATCCAACATTCTTGAAAAAACGGGGCTTAGAGGAACTATCAAGCTAAACTCTAAAGATAAGTAATCTTTTTGACCTTCTTTGACTACAAGATTCGAATCTGTTTGGATGTGACCTTAAGAAGTTCTATCAGAGTCATTTACACATGAAGCTTGATAGCAAATGGCAACAGAAGATCAATAAGGAGGAGGTCCTGAAGCAATGAAGCCAGGCATCCTGATACAGATGTGTCTACAAGATGATTGACAGCATGACATCTGAACAACTCCTGAGCATCTCGGATGAAGTAGGGTCACCCGGGCAGCATGATTTGAGAGCTGGCACATTGACATGTGGACTCACTCCTTCAGGTAGAGTGGTAGCAGCAGGTGTGTATCAATGTGCCAGGCAGCAACATAAGATGGGATGATTCATTTTGGGCAAGAAAGGCAGCCCTCCGAGGGGCAGAACCTTAGAAAATGACAGGTCTTAGAGCTGAGGCTACCACTGAGCTCCAAAGAATATGTGTCTGTTATATTAAAATAGCTGCTATGCACACTGTCAGTAGTGACATTTTAGAAAGCACTCAGGGAAGGACAAATTCTTTGAGATGGCAGCTTCTGGGTTGTTGTCAATACAGTGGACACAAACAGTGTCACTGCAACAAATTTGATAAGAATAATTTATTAAGGAATTGAAATGATCCTTCAAGTATCTTAGTGACTGATGGTAATGATGTTGATCTCTGGGGAGGTAAACAATTAAGATTAGGAAAGGAAACCGCAGATGAAGATAAATAAAGCTCCCCCCCCCAAAAAAAACCACAAGTTCTATACATTTCATTATCAGAATAGGGTTTAAGATATAAGGTTGACGAGTAGTACCATGAAAATACTGACAAAATGAGGTTTTACTTCTTACACAGAGTTTTACAGACATTTTTGAACATTTCAGTGGGTATGAGGCTTCAAACAATGGACCTCTCTGACACATCTTTAATACCATAGGCAATTTTGGAAATACATGATGATATTAACACAGTCCCCTGAGAAGAGAAATGCTTCTCTTTTGATGAGAGCAAATATCTTGACTGTAGCATATCCATCAACATTTTCAAAGTATTTGTAAAGTACCATCAGGCATCTTTCCATCCCTCTGGAGAAGACAATCAAGGGAAGCAGTAACTAAAGCACATTGTGACAAATGCTATCATTTAATTTATAAATAGTGTGAAATAGAACCAGAGAAGAGAAATGCTTTTCATGGTTTGGGAGAAGATAAGTCTGTACTGATTTAAGTAGTAAGGAGAAGATGGAAAAGCTGTGTCTTGACAAACACAGAAGAGTTTGGCCATTTAGAAGAAATTGGGGAGAACTGGCTAAGGAAAAGTCCTGGAGGAGAGACTAGCTTATTAAGTTTTCTGTTAGGTCGAGAAGTGTGACATTATTATTATCCTTTCCAAATAGTTTAGTCTCAGGATTTCTTTACACTCTTATTGAGAATACCAAGAAGCTTCTGTTTATGTTAGTTATATTTGTCAATATTTACTGTATTAGAAATTAAAACAGAAATTAAAAATACATTCATTAATCTATTTTAAAATAAGAACAATCAACTCACTGTTAGCATAAACAACATATTTTATGAAAATTACTGTATTTTTCAAAACAAAAAAAGCAGTCAGAGGAGTGACATTGTTTTACCTTTGAAATCTATTAATATCTGGCATAATAGAAGACAGATGGATTCCCATCTGGTTCTTTATTCCATCTATTGCAATATGTAGCTGTAGTTTGAGTTTATATGGAAAAATCTAGTCTCACGCAAATATATAGATGGAAAAGGAAGTAGTATTTTTAGTAGCTTTTCTGGACATAGTGGATAATCTTCTTTGATATTACTCCAAAATTCAACAAATGGTAGTATCTCAAATTTTAGTTGCAATGTAGAATCTCAAACAATATCAATGAGCTTCTGGCTTATTCTATCTTATACTGATCTACCTTGTACTTTCAATGGATCTTTTACCCAAGCATGATTTGGGTCAATTAGAAAATACTGTTTTATTGAGCCATTCAAATATTGCCTCATTTTATTGTATGATATTTTTAAAAATCACATTTATTAATACCATTAATTTCATGTATCTATCATTGTTGATCTTATTAGAAAATTAGAAATATTGGGAAGTTTTTAAGGCTATATTGATGGATATTCAAAAAACTATATTTCATTTGAAAGCTAAAACTTTATCTTATTTGTTAAATTAAAAATATTTCTTTTTTGTTTGTATATTTTAATGAGATTGTATATATTTAAGGTGTACAACATGATGATATGATATACATATACACAGTGAAATGTTTACTATAGTACAGCTAATTAACTATCATCTCTTCATGTAGTTACCACTATTTTTCAGATGAGTGCACCTGAAATCTATTCTCTTATCATAGGTCCGGTATCCAATACAGTATTGACTATAATCATCATCCTTTACATTCAATCTGTAGACTTATTCATCCTACATAACTGCCACTTCATATGCTTTAACCAAATTCTTCCCATTTTCCCCACCTCCCCAGCCCTGCTAACCACTGTTCTAGTCTCAGTTTCTACAGTTCAACTTTTTTTTCACAGGTGAGATCACATAGTATTTATCTTTGCCTTATTTCACTTACCATAATGTCCTCCATGTTCATCCATGTTGTTGCAAATGGCAAGATTTCCTTCTTTCTCATGCCTAAATAAAATATTCCATTGAATCTTCTTTATCCATTCATCCATTGATGGACACTTGTGTTGTTTCCATATCTCAGCCATTGTAAATAATGTTGCAATGAACATGGGAGTGCATATATCTCTTTAGGTTAGCAATTTTATTTCTTTTGGATATACACCCAGAAGTGGGTTTGTGGGATCATATGGTAATTATGTTTTTAATTTTTCAAGGAACTTTCTTACCATTTTCCAATTATATTCCCACCAAGAATCCTGGCCAACACTTGTTATACTTTGTCTTTTTGGTTAATAGTTATTCTAATAGATGTGAAGTAGTAATCTCCTGATTTTGATTTCTATTTCACTCACGATTAGTGATGTTTAGTATCTTTTCATGTATCTATTGGCCACTTGTACGTCTTCTTTGGAGAAATGTCTATTCAGGTCCTTTGCCTATTTTTTTTTTAAAGATTTATTTATTTATTTTTAGGGAGGGAGGGGCAAAGAGAGAAGGAGACAGAAAATCCTCGAGAAGACTCCCCACTGAGCTTAGAGCCTGATGAGGGGCTTGACCCCAGGATCTTGAGATCATGACCTGAGTTGAAACCACGAGTCAAACACTTAACCAACTGAGCTATCCAGGCGCCCCCCTTTGCCTATTTTTTAATCAGCTTATTTTTGTTACTGAGTTGTATATTTGCAAATATCTTCTCCCATTCAGTAGGTTGTCTCTACACTCTGTCGATTATGTCCTTTGCTGTGCAGAGCGTTTTAGTTTGATACCATTATATTTGTCTCTATTTGCTTTTGTTGTCTGTGCTTTTGGAGTTATATTCATAACTATCATTGCCCAAAACAAGGCCAAGAGCTTTAGTTTTGTATGTTTTCTAATAGTTTTACGGTTTCAGATCTTACATTTAAGTCTTCAATCTATTTTGAGTTGATGTTTGTGTCTGGATTGAAATAAGGATCAAATTTCATTTTTTTTCTGCATGTGGAAAACCAGTTTTCCCACTACCATTTATTGAAGAGACTGTCGTTTGCCCATTGTATGTTCTTGAAAAAGCGAATTGACCATAAATATGTGGATTTATTTCTGAGCTCTCTATTCAGTTCCATTGATCTATATGACTGTTTTTATGCCAGTAGCATCTGTTTTAGTTACAGTAGCTTTGTAGTCTATTTCCAAATCAGGTAGTGTGATGATTCTAACTTTGTTCTTCTTGCTCCCAATTGTTTTGTATATTCATGGTGTTTTGTGGTTCTATACAAGTTTTAGGATTGTCTCTTTCTATTTCTGGGAAAAATTCCAGTGGGAATTTTGATAGGGATTGCACTGAATATGTAGATTTCTTTGGGTAGGATGGACATTTTAACAATATTAATTCTTCCAACCCACAATCATGGAATATCTTTCCATTTTTCATCAGTGTCACAGTTTTCAGTGTGCAGATCTCTCATCTCCTTGGTTAAATTTATTGCTAAGCATTTTCTTTTTGATGTTATTGTAAATGGGACTATTTTCTTAATTTCTTTTTTGGATAGCTTGTTGTTAGTGTATGGAGATGCAACTGATTTTTGTATGTTGATTCTATTTCCTGCAACTTTACTAATTTTTTTCTTTTGTTTTAATGGTTTGTGGGAGTCTTTTGAGCTCTTTTATATATGAGATCATGCCATCTGCAAACAGAGACAGTTTTATTTCTTCCTTTCTGATTTGGATGCCTTTTCTTTCTTTTATCTTCTTTTCTTAATTTTCTCCTTTTCCCCCCAGTTGTTTTGGCTAGAACTTCTGAAACTATATTTAATAGAAGTGGTGAGAGTGGGCATCCTTGTTCCTGATCTTAGAGGAAAAGCTTTCAGCCTTTCATCGTTAAATATGACATTAGTGGGACACCTAGGTGGCTCAGTCGGTTAAGCGTCTGCCTTTGGCTCAGGTCATGATCCCAGGGTCCTGGGATCCAGTCCTGCATCGGGCTCCCTGCTCAGCGGGGAGCCTGCTTCTCCCTCTGCCTGCCGCTCCCCCCTGCTTGTGCTCTCTCTCTCTTTCTCTGACAAATAAATAAAGAAAATCTTTGAATATGACATTAGCTATGGAACCTGTGCTATTCATACATCTTATACTTTCATACATTATATTTTGACACAACAAACACCTTTTATATACTGAATTCAGGCTTTCATAGATCCACTGAGTGAAGTCTTAGCACTTTGAGATCACAAACTCATGGTCAAATTAGGCTTATAGATGTGTTTAGGGTGGCGCACATGCATTAGAACACACAATCCTTTAAATTAGGTGGCAATATTTAAACATCAAGAAATATAAATATCCAGACTTCTGGTCTTTTTGCAAATTCACAATGTATGGCCAGGTAAACCTTCGTTGTTTCATGGCAACATCCAGATGAAGCAGGTTTGAATTGTCCCTTTACTCCAAGAATGTTCCCTTCAACTAAACCCAGGCCCCATCACTTACTCAGGTATTCCTGATTCATCTTATATTTTGCCTGCTTTGCTCATCCCATGTCACCTCCCTGGTGCCTGGTGTCACCAGCAGCTCAGAGTAAGCAGGGGGGAGATAGATTGAGCCAGGTTCCAGCTGATATCCTCTCAGGTATCTCTCCCCTTTTGCTTTTTTCCTTCTATATCCCTGGGGCATTGTTTGTTGGCCATAGACCATGCTCCAGCAGGCTGGACAGCTGCTTCACTTAATGAGGGCTGGTTTGCCCAGAGACAGAAGGAGAGAGAGCATGAGAGAGTAAGAGAAAGAGCCCAGGGAGAGAAGTTATCTTAACTTTGCTGCAGATTCTGCAAGTATTTTAATGCTGAAGAAACAGGCATGATTTGGTAAAAGATGCCTACAAGGTTCTCAATGAGAGACCTTATAACCTTTTATTAAAACTCTTCTTGAAATGGAAATCTTTTATCTTTTTTTTTAAGATTTATTTATTTATTTGAGAGAGAGAGAGAGAGCACAAGCAGGAGGGGCAGAGGGAGAGGGAGGGAGAGAATCCCTAGCATACTCTCCGTTGAGTGCAGAGCCCGGTTTGGGGCTCGATCTCACAGCCCTGAGATTACGACCTGAGCCGAAACCCAGAGTCAGATGCTTAATCCACCGCACCACCCAGGCGCCTTCAAATCTCATTTCAATGTATAGATCTGCTGTGACACTTGTGGAGATTTCTAGGCATTAGGAATATAATGAGCATATAAGAACAGGGCTCTTTGCTATCCCTCTGTCCCAGTGCCCACCTTGTTTATGTGGATACTTGAGCTGTCAGCGTTCGCTGGGCACACACATTTATGGTCAGAGAAGAGCTAAAGTCATTTCAAATGGACTTGTCAAACCACAGCTTTAAAATATTCTTTTATTAAATTGTATCAGATAAATAGAAAAGTTCACAAATCATAATTATATAGTTCAACAGTTATCCCTACATGAGCACACCCATGAACTTCAATCAAGTTCCTTGTGTTTTTACTTAATGAGGTATCTAAACTTAGGCCAACTTTAAAAATTTCCATCTGAAATATAGTCTTTTGATTTCAGCCCATCGTTATAATTCTATCCATCATGTTAAAGAAACGGGATCTCCAGTGGACCAGAAAACAATTCTTGTGGGTTTCTTTTGTCCCTACTGAACATTCAAACCCACTCTGTGGGACAAGTTTTTCTCTTACACATGAATGAAATCTGGGCCAAGTGCAATAATTTTTCAGTTCACTTTTTTAGTGATAGAAAGTTTTCAATTATTTCCATCCCTCCACAAGTGCTCTCCCTTCCATAATTTTCCACAGTTAAAATGTCCATAATTTTAGTAAGAAGAAGAAGAAAAAAAATCTAAATTAATTGGAAATTAAATCTATTAATTAGAGCTTGCCTGCACATAAGGGTCCAGATATTAAGGAAGGGTTGATGTGGCCTGCTTACCACCTTATTTAAGATTGTTTTCTGATTCCTCTGAGCTCAAGGATGAAAGTTTGGAGTAAAGCAGTAGAGAGGCAGGAAATATTTTACTTCTGCTGGTACCGTCCTGAGAACTCCCAGGACTTGGTTATTATTAAAAGCTGCCTCTGTCTATGTTTGATGCACGATCAACTACTCAAATTCTTTTCAAAACATTTCTGAGTGTTTCGGGGACCCTCCCAGGCCATGAAGCTCTTTCACCCAGCTGATCTGTGACTTTGGCTGTCTCCCTCAGCCTTTTGTGGTCCACCCAGCAGTTATGATCCTATTTCCATTTTGAGCATTTCACCTGGGCCAGATCTAAGGTTAATCCAAAGGAAGTTCTCTCTGTGAGCAGGAAATCCTAACAGATTTGTGGCCTCACTACACACTGGGATACTCTCTGTATTCATATTGCTCCATCTTCAGAGCATACAGGCATACCACAACTTTTCCTTAAAAACTTCTCAGCTAGGAGTCAGACACCAATGGACACATGTGAACCTCTCCAGTGTTTTCCTTGATAGTCTTCTTGATATGGTTTTGCAGGACACACTCCTTGCTGAGGCAGCTGTAGGGGAATGAGAAGCTGGATCAGAAAGTGTCATACTATCATTTTATTACATGGTCTATGGAAATCTTTTTGAAATCTGGCTGTCAAAGTAAATTTACTATCCCTCTTAGCTTGGTTTCACTTACAAATTTTAAATGCAGATTTTCTGCCATTAACACTTTAACTGACAGTTGAAAGAAAGGGCCATGGCCAGGGATAAAGTCCACCTGTTAGGCCACTGCTCCTGAGCTGGTGTGATCCAGAGAGCAACACTGTTCATGCATGATTTGACTGCATTGCTACCTAACTGTATTATCAGTCAAAATCTCTATGTTGTGTTCACAATTATGTATCATGGGTATTCTTTTCAAATGCTTTGTAGAAATCCACAGATATTAAGTGTATTTTTAAAAGGAAGTCTATTCAGAAGAATATACAAGAAACACACCAAAAAAATAGGTAATGAAAGGAGGCTTTTAAAAAATTATTTGAGATTTCCTGGCAGGAGCTTCTGACTGAGATGCTAGAAACTGAAAAACCTAGTTTGAATGTCATTAGAAAATTATTAGTGTGAAAAAAGGCAAATTACAAACTGGGAAGAATATTTATAACATGAGAGGCAAATGATTAATGCTTTTTATTATTTCAAAACCCCAAGAAATCAGTAAGACAAAAACAATGTCTCCATTAAAACTGGCAAAAGATATGAGCAAGTAATTCATAAATTACCATGATGAAATCTGTTAATTATCCAAGAAATGCAAATATAAACAAAATGGGAAGCCATTTTTTATCTTTCAAACTGGCAATGGTAAATGGTAGTGCTTGATGTTGGCAAATGTTCAAGATATTCTCATGCAAAGCTGATAGAAGAGAAAAAAATGTTATATATCTCAATTTGGCAAAGTGGATGAAAACGCTTACAATATGGATATCCTTTGACCCATCAACAGGTCTAGAAATCTAAATCAGAGAGCTAACAAAGGTTGTGTGCCAAGATTAGCCACAGGAATGCACAGCATTGCTTCTCATAGTGAAAATTTTGAAAACAAAATTAAACATGAAATACTAGATCAGTAGTTGAATTACTTTATATATTTCTTTATAATGGTGTATCCTTTATCCACCAAACCACATGTAGCAAATTAAATTAAAACGAATTATTCTTTAACAATTTGTATTTATTCAACATGTACATTATGTGAGGGGCTTTTTCTAGGTGCTTATGATAAAGCAATGAACAAGATTGGTGAAGTCCCTAATCTCACAGACTTTACCTTCCAGCGAGTTCAAGCTAATTTCAGATAGCAAACACTTTGATAAAAATAAAGCAGGCTATAGACTAGAATAAAACAAATTAGGTAACAGTATCTATTGTATGATCTCATTTTAAGGGATAATTATATACACAGAAATAGTTTACACACGCATAGAATAGATTCTATAATTTCACTTTTTTGGTGTCCTATATGTTTAAAAAGTATGCATAAATTGCTTTCTTTTTAAGACAAGTTATTTGTAAACTTAAAAGTTAATCTGAGGGGTGACTGGGTGGCTTGGTTGGTGGGGTGACCAACTCTTGATTTTGGTTCAGACCATGATTTGGGCGTGTTGGGATCCAGCCCCCAGTCGGGCTTCCACTCACCTGGGAGTATGCTTCTCTCCCTCTCCCTCTGCCCTTCCCCGATCCCTTGCGCACTCTTTCTCTAAAATAAATAAATAAATAAATAAATCTTTTAAAAGAAGTTAATCTAAGCAGCAGAAATACTTTAAATCATTTTTCTTTTAATGTTTTATAATTAACTGTTATAATTTCCTATATCTATTAATTATCATAAATTAAAACTCAGATTTTCTAATATCAAGTGACCTAAAGCATAATTAGATAAGGTGCATCTCTGTTCCTTTTCATCCACTTAGTAAATATTTATTAAGATAGCATGTGTTCACTGTATACATTTTTAAACCCACCCCCATAAATAATCTTATAGCAATACATAAATTTGGTTATATGCATGTATGTATAGTCCTTTCATAGTGAAGTCTGTATTTCTTCACACTCTTTTTTGCTTTATTGAACAGGTGTCTGCAAATTTCTTCTTTACCTGCACATGGTGACCCGCATTATCAGCCCAAATGCACCATTCTACTTTTCCTCTTCCTCAGCTCCCTGGTCATATGCTACTCTAAAGACAAGTAAGCGTCGTGTGGAAATGCAGGGTGACCCTCAACCACCTGGACATGGGAGATGCTGGAGAAATTCGTTACTTCCTATTCTTCAGACTGATGATTCTGGAGACCTCCTGTATGATTCACAGGGGTCTCAGCAGATACGGGCTCCGGATGTTACAGCCTATTGGCCTTTGTCATCCTTTCTGTTTCCTCGTGCCTACTAAGGTGCCGCCTCCTAGAAACTCAGTTCACCCAAGTCCCATCCCAGGTTCTGATTAAAATAAGATGTCAGATGCACTCACAAAGGGTTGTGGGTTTTGTTGTTGTTCATTTTATAAAAATGAGCTGTGTTATAGAAAATGTTTTGTGTTGTGATTTGTTCATTTTTTTAAATGGAAATTCCTCTCAGCATGTTAATGCATATGAATATACCTCTCCCACTTATTCTCTCTCCCACCCTCCCTCTCGGCCTGCCTCAGGATGCATATGCACATAAGAGATATGATGAGTAATACACATACAGATATATAGATATAGATATGATTCTGGTTCTTTGTTTATCCTTTTACCATCTCAAATAAAGCTGGAAGGAACCTTGGTATGTTCTAGTACTTGCTTTCTGTGGGCTGAATTGAAGAGTGAGAGTTCCTTGTCAAAAGGTATGTCAACAGTATTTTAATAGTGTTACATGGTGACAGATCGGAGCTACACCTGTTGTAGGCACAGCATAATGTATAGACTTGTTGAATCACTATGTTGTATACCTGAAACTAATGTAATATCCTGCGTCACCTATACTCAATTGTTTTCTAAAAAGGTGTGCATAGACTCTTCTTTATAATTTTAACAATGATGTTGCCAATTACTGTCTTTAAAAAAGGTAGTATTACTTCCCATTTTTATCAAAAATGTTTTAAAATATTCTTTTTTTTTTTTAAAGATTTTATTTATTTATTTGAGAGAGAGGATGAGAGGAGAGAGAGAGCACATGAGAGGGGGAAGGGTCAGAGGGAGAAGCAGACTCCCTGCTGAGCAGGGAGCCCGATGCAGGACTCGATCCCGGGACTCCAGGATCATGACCTGAGCCGAAGGCAGTCGCTTAACCAACTGAGCCACCCAGGCGCCCTTAAAATATTCTTTACCACACAAAACCTACTGGAAATAGGCTTTATAACTTACTTGTTTTCAGTTTAATGTAAAATGGTATATTATTGTTACTTTTATTTACATTTGTCTACTAGTGAATTTCACTTTTCATATGCTTCATGGCCTTTACATTTGTACCTCTGTTAATTATTATATTTAATTTTCTTTCCATTGTTTGTTCTTTCTTTTGCAAATTTGTATTATGTCATTTTATATCATGATAATAACATATCACCATCTGCATAATGAAAGCTTTCCACCTCACATGTTTGTCTACTGGCATTTTTTATGGTAACTTTTGTTCAACAAAGGTTTACATTTTTCTATAATTCAATATGCAAATTTTTCTTTAAGAAATACTTAGGTTTCAAACCTTGATTAAAAAGAGAATTTCTTTGACTCCCCATTTGTACTCTGCTAGGTTTTCTGTTGGCGTTAACTCTTTTCATTTTGTTTTTAACATTCAACCATCTAAAATTTATTTTGATAGGAGGGCTAAGATTTGCGTGAGTGTAGAGCCCTTTATTTTCATCTTCTAGATAGACAGTCGACTGTGGCAATACCATTCATTAAATAAGCCACTGATTTTTTATTAGATTATGCTAACACCTATTTCTATATTCTGATACCCACTTTTGTTCCAGTGATTTATTTTTCTAATTTCATGTTTCAGTAGTGATCAGTTAGCTTATGCTGAGCTTCAAACATCCCCAAAATGTCAATGTTTTAAACCAACAAATGTCTATTTTTTGCTCATTATGTATGTTCGGTGCAGCTATTTTTTTTTTAAAGTAGATTTTTTTTTAAAGATTTTATTTATTTATTTGAGAGAGAATAAGAGAGAGCACATGAGAAGGGGGAGGGTCAGAGGGAGAAGCAGACTCCCCGCCGAGCAGGGAGCCCGATGCGGGACTCGATCCCGGGACTCCAGGATCATGACCTGAGCCGAAGGCAGTCGCTTAACCAACTGAGCCACCCAGGCACCCCTCGGTGCAGCTATTTTGAGATCCATGGTGAACTAGTCTCCAGTAACACGCATCCTTCCACTGTCTCATAGCAAGTAGAAGGGAGTTATGACCAGACATTCACTGTGTTTCTGCCTAGAAAGGACACACTAAGCATTACGCTAGATATATTTCACTGGTCAAAGCAAGGTACATGGCTATATTTCTTCAAAATGATGAGGAAGGAAAAGGAGAATTAAAATAGCTGTGGACAACCATAATGTTTATCCTCACAGGCAAGTACCAGACTGATTTTATTAGTGTTTGTGGTACTGTGGATTGGTGTCTTTCATCAGTTCAAAAAAAACCCCTCAGTCTTTACCTCTTCCATTGAACCCAGCTCATTTTCTATCTTTGCTTTCCTTCTGGAAATTCAAATAGATGATAGTTGATGCTCATACATAGTCCTCCATGTATGTTATTTATTATTTTACATTTCTACCTCTTTGCCATCTATGCTGATTATATTTTTTTAAATTTTTAAAAAGATTTTATTTATTCATTTGAGACACAGAGATACAGAGAGAGAGAGAGAGAGAGCTTGAGCAGGGGGAGAGACAGGAGCCCGATATGGGGCTTGATCCCAGAATCCTGGGATCAGGACCCCAGACGTAGGCAGACACTTAACCATCTGAGCCACCCAGGTGCTCCTGTAATTTATTTTGATATATTATCCTACCAATTAATTTCTTCTGCTGCTATGTCTATTTTTAGAACATATTTATTGTGTTTTATTTTCATTCTCAGCATTTTTTACTTGTAGTATTTGCTTCTTTTGCAAGTCTGATAAGTTGTTTTTATTAATTCCCAGATTTTTACCATTTTTTCAAATTTAATTTGTATTTCTTTTTTTTAAAAGGTTTTATTTATTTGAGAGCAAGCGTGAGAGTGAGAGCAAGAGTGAGAGAGAGAGAAAGAGAGAGAGAGAGAGCATGAGCAGGGTGGAGGGGCAGAGGGAGAGGGAGAAGCAGACTCCCTGCTGAGTAGGGAGCTCAATGCAGGGCTCAATGTGGGGCTCAATCCCAGGACCCTGGGATCACGACCTGAGCCAAAGGCAGACGGTTAACCGACTGAACCACCCAGGTGCCCCTAATTTGTATTTCTTTAACCAAGGTAAGATAGTTGCTGTATCATATATTGTCTGATAATTTCCATATGTAAACAGTTTTAAGTCTATTTTTTCAATCTATTTTTTTTCTACTTATTCTTGGTTATGATGTCTTGATTCCTTGTGGGGTTAGGTATTTTTGATTGTTAGGTGCTAGTTTTCCTTGAATAATCATTTGTGGGGATTATTCAGGGCATAGGATGAAGGTGTTATCATTTGAAAAACATTTGAATCTGTCTCTCCCTGGGGGCTATAAACATTTTAAATTGGGGCCACTTTAAATTAAATTGATGGCTACAGGTGTTGCAGAGCAACCACGTTACATATGTTGAGTTGCAAGATGAACAAGCGCAGCTTTGTGTTCAAAGAAAGAAAGTGGTCTCCATGAAGGGATAGAGAACTTGAATGGAGAAATAGAAAATATAAGAACTAAAACTCCATGCAGTGTGATAATTGAAATGAAAAATTCACTAGATGGATTCAACAGCAGAGTGGAGATGACAGAAGAAACACTCAGTGAAACTGAGGATAGCTCGATAGACATTAGCAAATCTGAAAAACAAAGAAAAAGCCAATGAGAAATGAACAGAGTCTCAGAGCCCTGTGGCACCAGGTCAATGTGTCAGTAGGAATGTAATTGGAATTTCAGAAAGAGAAGAGACAGAGAAAGGAGCAGAGAAAATATATGAAGAAACAATGATTAAAATTTTTCTACATTTAGTGAAAATGTTATGCAGATCCATGAAGATCAACACACTCCAAGCAGGATAGATTTAAAAAAAAAAATTCACCTGGGAACATTGCAACTGAACCACTGAAGGTTAAATATAAGGAGAAATTATGAAAATAAGGCAAATGTCCCATAAAAAGGAGAAAAAGACAATCCATCCTGAGTTCCTTTTAGAAAAAATAAGAGCCAGAAAATATTGGCCCAATGTATTCACGCTGTTGAAAAACAAGCAATATCAAAATCCTTAAAAAATTTCTTTTGAGGGGCGCCTGGCTGGCTCAGTCGGTTAAGTGGCTGCCTTCGGCTCAGGTCATGATCCTGGGGTCCTGGGATCAAGTCGCGCTTCGCGGGGGTTGGTGGTGGTGGTGGTGGGGGGGGGGGTCCCTGCTCAGCGGGGAGCCTGCTTCTCCCTCTGCTTACTACCCCTCCCCCTGCTTGTGCTCTCTCTCTGTCAAATAAATAAATAAAATCTTTAAAAAAATTTATTTTGAGTATACTCAATGTTATATTAGTTTCAGGCATAAAACATAGTGGTTCTCCTTCTTTATGTTAGGCTGTGTTCAGCACTCGTCTAGCTGCCGGCTGTTACCACACAGCCCCATTAAGATGCCACGACCTGTATTCTCTCCGTGCTTTCCTTCTTGCCCCCATGACTTATTCACTCCCTAACGGGAAGCCTGTATCTCCTACGCCCCTGCCCCCATTTTTCCCATCCCCCCACTCACCTTCCCTCTAACAAATGTTTGTTCTCTGCATTTGCAAGTCTGATTCTGGTTTTGTTTGTTTATTCATTTGCTTGTTTTTTTTTTTTTTTTATTCCACACGAGTCAAAACTCAATGAAGAATTCTATCTGCAACTAACTTATCCTGAGAAAAATGAAGATGAAATATATTTTTGGTACCAGAGAAACAAAATGGAAACTATTTGTCACCAGAAGATATGCATTATAAGAAATGCTAAAAAAAACAAGTCCTCCAGGACAAGGGAAATGATCCAAGATGAAACATCCAATCTACAGGAAGGAATGAGGAGTTGCATGGATGGGGAGTATGTGAGTAAACATGAAAGATTATCACACACACACACACACACACACGTATGGACACCTGCACACACACGTGTATCTACACACACACATTCATGTTCACGCCCTTTGAAGGTTAATCATAGCAACGGCCTGGAGTTGGCTTGAGCTGTTTTGTTGAAGTAAGTGATGAGCCTGCATAGCACTGACCCCTAGTGAAGGCATTAAAGGTATTGGTTAATTAATATGCTGTTTGTGATGAGGGGTTCAAGGAGAGTTCGGGGCATTTGTGCAATAGAGTTGATGATTTGTGCTGGTCCAGGTAAGAAACCCAGAGGGCTCCACCTTGGGGGCTTGCTGTATAGGAAGCTGGTCATACATCATGTGATGAGCCAGGTATAAGATGCCCTGGTGGAGAATCTATTCTGATGTACTCCATGAACATGTTAGTGATTCTGAATTTGAAAAGAAAGCACACCCAGCTCTGAGCCCCTGAAGAAAGAGGACTATCAGGGCTGATGCTGGTCTCTGTAGGACTGCGCAGTGAGAAAACCCATAGATATCCTCACCTTAGTGTAGTTGCTACTTGTACCCTTTTCCTGAAGTAAGTGATTCATTGATGTTGCCATCTGGGGTCCCATGAGTCTCCTTTATTAAGAAAAATCAAACCCGGGGCGCCTGGGTGGCTCAGTCATTAAGCGCCTGCCTTCGGCTCAGGTCATGGTCCCAGGGTCCTGGGATCGAGTCCCGCATCGGGCTCCCAGCTCGGCGGGAAGCCTGCTTCTCGTTCTCCCACTCCCCCTGCTTGTGTTCCCTCTCTCGCTGTGTCTCTCTGTCAAATAAATAAAATCTTTAAAAAAAAAAAAGAAAGAAAAATCAAACCCTGTGTGACTGAAACCACTAGTGTTTTATCTATCTCATTAAAAGATACAAGACTATTTAAAGCAAAAATGGTGACATTTTTGTTCAGTTTATAATGTATATAGATAAGTAGGACAATAAGCCCTACAGATGGGAGTGTTACAAACATACTGATCAGAAGTCTCCTATTTTACCTGAAGTAATTGAAAAATATTTCTAAGACTACTATCATAAATTAAAGATGCATATTATAATCACTAAAGAAACTACTAAAAAGTAATTCAAGTAAATAGACCAAAAAAGCCATTAGTGGGAATAAAATGGAATCCTCAAAAATATTTAATTAACAAAGAAGTTAATGAGGGCAAGGAGGAACAAAAATGAAGTGAAACAGAAAAGTAGTAAACAATTAGGAATAATGGTATACTGACAACCCAGCCGTATCAGTAACAGTGTTAAATCAATCAAGACAAAGATTTTCAGACTGGATTTGAAAAGTGTCAATTCTAGTCTGTCTACAAGAAATACCCAAAACAACATAAATAGGTTTAAAATATGTTAGAAATAATATGCCCTGAAAACAAACAACATCAGAAAGGAGGAGAGGCTATAAAGAGCTCGTAATGATCAATAGGCCAACACATCAGGAAGCCATAACTATTACATACATACATATAAAACGGTTGTAGCTAAAACTGACAGGATTTTAGGGGGAAATAGAGAAAGGGGAACCCTCCTACACTGTTGGTGGGAATGCAAGCTGGTGCAGCCACTCTGGAAAACAGTATGGAGGTTCCTCAAGAAGTTGAAAGTAGAGCTACCCTACGATCCAGCAATTGCACTACTGGGTGTTTACCCCAAAGGTACAAATGTAGTGATCTGAAGGGGTACGTGCACCCTGATGTTTATAGCAGCAATGTCCACAATAACCAAACTGTGGAAAGAGCCAAGATGTCCATCGACAGATGAATGGAAAAAGAAGATGTGGTATATATATACAATGGAATATTATGCAGCCATCAAAAGAAATGAGATCTTGCCTTTTGCAACAATGTGGATGGAACTGGAGGGTGTTATGCTGAGGGAAATAAGTCAATCAGAGAAAGACATGTATCATATGGCCTCACTGATATGAGGAATTCTTAATCTCAGGAAACAAACTGAGGGTTGCTGGAGTGGTGAGAGGTGGGAGGGATGGGGTGGCTGGGTGATAGACATTGGGGAGGGTATGTGCTATGGTGAGCACCGTGAATTGTGCAAGACTGTTGAATCACAGATCTGTACCTCTGAAGCAAATAATACATTATATGTTAAAAAAAAAAAAGAAGACAGTAGGAAGGGAAAAATGAAGGGGGGGAATCGGAGGGGGAGACGAACCATGAGAGACTATGGACTCTGAGAAACAGACTGAGGGTTCTAGAGGGGAGGGGGGTGGGAGGATGGGTTAGCCTGGTGATGGGTATTGAGGAGGGCACGTTCTGCATGGAGCACTGGGTGTTATGCACAAACAATGAATCATGGAACACTACATCAAAAACTAATGATGTAGTGTATGGTGATTAACATAACATAATAAAAAAAAAAGAAAAACCCTCACACAAATTTGGAGATATTAACAGTTGGCAATATTAATTCATCTTTCTTTGTAACTTACTAGAGAATCAGAGAAAAATAATTCAGAATAAAGTAGATCTGAAGAACCACTTTAGCCTAATTGACATTTCTGTAAGGGCCTTCTTTTCATTTTAAACCCTACTGCTGTATCAACAATATCTGGACCTGCTACTGCTACTCCTCTTATTGTTTCCTCTGCTGGGTTCACACACTGTTGTTTCTTCTGCTTCATTGTTTCAGTTTTACCTTTTTTTTGATAGAGTCTTTTTTATTAAAGATTTTTTTTATTATTTGAGAGAGAGACAAAGAGAGAGGGAGCTCGAGTGGGGGGGAGGGGCAGAGGGAGAAGCAGAATCCCTGCTAAGCAGGGAGCCCATGACAACGATGACTATGACGTGGGACTCGATCCCAGGACCCCGGGATCGTGACCTGAGCTGAAGGCAGACACTTAGCCGACTGAGCCCCCCAGGCGCCACTGATAGAGTCTTTTCTCACAGGGTTTTCTGACAGCAATGTACTTGGCTTGTTTGCATACCCCTTAGTTAGGGTTTTATTCTTCTTTTTATCCTGACAATTATAAATGTGATTATTTGGGCATCTCTCTCTCTTTTTATTTCCTCTTTGTTTCCAGTGTTGGTTTTTTTATCTGATAGGATACTGGATTTTCAGTTTAAAAACTTTTGAGATTTTCCCTGTATCCTCCAAATTATCCTCAAACCATGCCTTGATTTGATCCGTAACTGTTTGTATCAATCCTCTCTGCAAATGGTGAGCCATTCTATTTTGCAGGCTCAGCTCCTTTTACCTGTCTTATCATCATTTAATTAATTAATTAGTGTAAAGAATCAAATGATTATTATTACGAATAAGTTCTTGATTTGTCTATATTCTTTTTCTGAGGCTTCTATTGAATATTTTTGTCATTCTAGTCTACCCTCCAATTTTCTAATGTTTCCCTCAAGATGTCCTTTTTTTTTACATTTGTGCACTATGGGTTTGAAATTTCTTGAACTTGATTTTACAAACCACAATCACAGTGGTGACTGTGTTTTTCTTCAGTGCACCTATTCCGTTTTATAGAAGGCCTCATGCTTTCTTCTTCAGACCCAAAAAGATGAGTAGACATTTGTGTGTTACATTTCAAACCTTAATGTTCTCTCTCTCTCTCTCATATTTTTGTGGGGCTCCTCTGTGTCCCCTGGCAGACCAATATCCTGTTTTCCTGCAAGGTCTCCCTCTCTCTAGCTATTTGGCTATTCAGCCTACCCTAGATGGTTGTGTTGTTTGTAAGCTTGTTTTATAGGAAGCTTGGCATAGAGCTATGGCATAGAGCTGAGAGAATGCTTGTTGCCTGCTGAGGATTCAGAGGAGTTTTTCGCTCTCTGGCCCCAGGCTTTGGGGCATAGAAGACTCAACCCCCCTTGTCAGCTCTCTCGATCCAGTCAGCAACCCGTAATTGTCACATGGTGGAGGGGTGACTTTGTTCTAAGGCCATGTCTTTATGTTGCCTTTGAGTTCTTTCCCCCGGCCATGACATTGTTCCTCAGTGTTTATTGAAGGGGATGAAAGCCTTCAGGGCATGCTTGTTCTCTTTGCAGGGACCCCCATGAATCCCCCTCTCCTCATTTCGATCATCTTGCACTGCAGCTCTGTTTAGGAATGACCTGCTCCATGTTGTGTTCCCAGCAGAGCTATTTCTCCAAGCAGTATGCTCCAGAGCTGAGTGATTGCAATTGCCTTTCCTCTAGCCCTTTTGGACATTATGTCATCTTGAAATTGAGGTTATAATAGATTTGTGAAAAATTCAGAACAATGAAGGATAACCCTCAGCAACCCTGTGCCAGAGGGAATCCTTTAGAATCTTGTGACTCTCCAAAACACACATGAAAAAAATAAATCTTCTCTTTTTCTTGACTGGAAGCAGGAAGAAAATGAAAGAGCAATGGAAGAGCATTTTTGGAAGTCAACAAGACATGAGTTCCCGGGATGGGAAGACCATGAACATGGAGAAATCCCAGCAGTAATTACATGAGACTGGGAAGGTAATTGCACTGAGAAACATAATTGCAATTTTTCAAGAAAAATTGCCAGGACAACTTTGAGATAGTACTGGTTACAGAGCCAGAATCATTGAATTGTGTGCCTAATAAGAACCGTAAATAACAAATATATTGAAAGAAATTTTAATATATATTTCTGGTTTCAGAATTGATGAAATATATCTGAATAATACATAAAGTCAGATAGCATTTCCTGCAAATAATTCTCCAAGCTTCGCCGGTTAATTATACTTTCAACTGAAATAAAGAAAAAAATACATTGTATTCCATGTAAGATGTTAAAATGACCTGAGACAATTTAC
Source organism: Neomonachus schauinslandi (assembly GCF_002201575.2). NCBI lineage: Eukaryota > Metazoa > Chordata > Mammalia > Carnivora > Phocidae > Neomonachus > Neomonachus schauinslandi. The sequence continues at coordinate 4,308,358 of NC_058410.1, forward strand.
CTATTATAATAAATATTCTAATCAAGTTTCTCCACTAGAAAAAAACCATATGTAATGCATTGAAGAGAAATTACTATATATTCAAATTTTAATTTGTACCACTGGCTATTGAAGCCTTTCTATAGAAACACCATACATATAGATTCATAGGAGAGAAAGGAAAAACAAAGTCTACATTGTTGCTGCTTTTCTTGCAAAAAAATTTCTAGGGAAGAGAGGGGCGGAGCAAGATGGCGGAGGAGTTGGAGACCTGGATTTCGTCTCCTCTCAGGAATTCAGCTGGATAGGGATCAAACCATTCTGAACACCTACAAACTCAACAGGAGATCGAAGAAAAGAAGAGCAACAACTCTCTCACCAGAAAAGCGACCACTTTCTGGAAGGTAGGACGTGCGGAGAAGTGAATCCGAGGCGATATTCGGGAGGATAGACGGCGGGGGAGGGGCCTCCGGCGGCCGCTTCTGGCAAGTGATAGAGCCGCGGAGCACAAAATCGGAACTTTTAAAAGTCTGCTCCGCTGAGGGACGTCACTCTGGTGGCTAAGCGGGGGGTGGAACCCTCCGGGACAGTGTGGTCTCAGGACCCTCGGGGTCACAGAAAGACCGGGGGTGCCTGAGTGTGGCAGAGCTCCCAGGTATTGGAGCAGGGGGCCGGCTGCAGAGGCGGAGCCCAGGTGCGGGCTCTCAGCTCGGGGTGGCCATAAACCGTGATCCGCGGCACAGTCGGGCCCCTGCTCCTCCAGCAGGGACCCAACAAGCGGCAGATCCGGGGAGACTCACCTTCCTCCCCCGGGAGGAGCCGCGCGGGAGTGCACCGCAGGGATCTGCTGGGTTTGGAGACCCCACCCGGGGTCGGGTGCCAGAGATAGAAATGCGCGGTCACAGGCCGGGTGAGCACGGAGTGCGGCTGGAGACCGGGGAGACGGGAGTGACTGACGGCTTTTCTCTGGGGGCTCACTGAGAAGCGGGGCCCCGAGTTCTCGGCTCCTCCGGGGCGGAGATTGGAAGGCCGCCATTTTCACTCTCCGCCTCTAACGCTGTACGGAAAGCTCGCAGGGAACAAAAGCCCCGGAGAGCAAACCCGAGCAGATTACTTAGCTGGGAGGGGGCAAGGGCGGGGCAATTCCACCTCCGGCAGAGATATTTGGAAACCGTGGCAACAGGCCGCTCCCCAGAAGATCAGCGAGAACAGCCAGCCAAGGCCAAGTTTACCGATCAATGAGAACGGCAGAACTCCAGCGCTAGGGGAATACTGCACATAGAATTCATGGCTTTTTTACCATGATTCTTTAGTCTTTCAAAGTTAATTTTTTTTTAACTGTCTTTTTTTCTTTTTTTTTCTTTTTGAATTTTTCTTTTTCCCTTTTTCAACCAACATCTTATCAATCCCTTTTTTTAAAAAAACATTTTTATTTTTCATTTTTAGTCATATTCTATCCCTTCATAGTAGTTACCCGTATTTTTGGCTTATATATATAAGTTGTTCTCTCTTTAAAATTTTGAGATAGTTTCTTCTAACAGATTAAAATATACCCTAAATCTCTAGTATATGGTGTTTTCTATTCCCCTGCCTGATCACATCCTCTCCCTTTTTTTTTCTTTTTTTAAATCCTCTTCTTTCTTTTTTTCAAACAACTTCTTATCAATTCCTTTTATAAAATTTTTTATAATTTCCATCTTTACAGTCATATTCCATCCCTTCATCATATCAACCCTTATTTTTGTACATATATAAGTTTTTCTTTCTTTAAAATTTTGGGAGGCACTTTCTTCTAAAGACCAAAATACACCCCAAATCTAGTGTGTGGCACTGATCTATATACCAGCCTGATCATATTTGATCACATTCTGGTTTTGTTGTTGTTGTTGTTTTGTTTTGTTTGTTTTTGTTTTTATCTTTATCTTTTTCTTTTTTTTCTTTTTCTTTTTCTTTTTTCTCTCTTTCCCTTTTTTTTCCCACTGCTTCAAGTCTTTTCTGATTTGTTTAGAGTATATTTTCTGGGGACGTTGTTACTCTGCTAGCATTTTGTTCTCTCATTAATCTATTCTCCTCTGCACAAAATGACAAGATGGAAAAAATCACCTCAACAAAAAGAACAAGAGGTAGTACCGACTGCCAGGGACCTACTCAATACGGACATTAGTACAATGTCAGATCTAGAGTTCAGAATCATCACTTTAAAGATACTAGCTGGGCTTGAAAAAAATATGGAAGTTATTAGAGAAACCCTTTCTGGAGAAGTAAAAGAACTAAAATCCAACCAAGTAGAAATCAAAAAGGCTATTAATGAGGTGCAATCAAAAATGGGGGGCGCTAACTGCTAGAATAAATGAGGCAGAAGAGAGAATCAGTAATATAGAAGATGAAATGATGGAAAATAAAGAAGCTGAGAAAAAGAGAGAGAAACAACTACTGGATCACGAGGGCAGAATTCGAGAGATAAGCGATACCATAAGACAAAACAACATTAGAATAATTGGGATCCCAGAAGAAGAAGAAAGAGAGAGAGGGGCAGAAGGTATAATGGAGCAAATTATAGCAGAGAACTTCCCTAATTTGGGAAAGGAAACAGGCATGAAAATCCAGGAAGCACAGAGAACCTCTCTCAAAATCAATAAAAATAGGTCAACACCCCGACATCTAGTAGTAAAACTTACGAGTCTCATAGACAAAGAGAAAATCCTGAAAGCAGCTCGGGAGAAGAGATATGTAACCTACAAGGGTAGAAACATTAGATTGGCAACAGACCTATCCACAGAGACCTGGCAGGCCAGAAAGGACGGGCAGGATATATTCAGAGCACTAAATGAGAAAAATATGCAGCCAAGAATACTCTATCCAGCTAGGCTGTCATTGAAAATTGAAGGAGAGATAAAAAGCTTCCAGGACAAACAAAAACTAAAGGAATCTGCAAACACAAAACCAGCCCTACAGGAAATCTTGAAAGGGGTCCTCTAAGCAAAGAGAGAGCCTAAAAGCAATATAGACCAGAAAGGAACACAGACAATATACGGTAACAGTCACCTTACAGGCAATACAATGGCACTAAATTCCTATCTTTCAATAGTTACCCTGAATGTAAATGGGCTCAATGCCCCAATCAAAAGACACAGGCTATCAGACTGGATTAAAAAACAAGACCCATCGATATGCTGTCTGCAAGAGACTCATTTTAGAACCAAAGACACCCCCAGATTGAAAGTGAGGGGGTGGAAAACCATTTACCATGCTAATGGACACCAAAAGAAAGCTGGGGTGGCAATCCTTATATCAGACAAATTAGATTTTAAACCAAAGACTGTAATAAGAGATGAGGAAGGACACTATATCCTACTTAAAGGATCTATCCAACAAGAAGATCTAACAATTGTAAATATCTATGCCCCTAACATGGGAGCAGCCAATTATATAAGGCAATTAATAACAAAAGCAAAGAAACACATCGACAACAATACAATAATAGTGGGGGACTTTAACACCCCCCTCACTGAAATGGACAGATCGTCTAAGCAAAAGATCAACAAGGAAATAAAGACTTTAAATGACACACTGGACCAAATGGACTCTACAGACATATTCAGAACATTCCACCCCAAAGCAGCGGAATACACATTCTTCTCTAGTGCCCATGGAACATTCTCCAGAATAGATCACATCCTAGGTCATAAATCAGGTCTCAACCGGTACCAAAAGATTGGGATCATTCCCTGCCTATTTTCAGACCACAATGCTTTGAAACTAGAACTCAATCACAAGAGGAAAGTCGGAAAGAACTCAAATACATGGAGGCTAAAGAGCATCCTACTGAAGAATGAATGGGTCAACCAGGAAATTAAAGAAGAATTAAAAAAATACATGGAAACCAATGAAAATGAAAACACAACTATTCAAAATCTTTGGGATGCAGCAAAGGCAGTCCTAAGAGGAAAGTATATAGCAATACAAGCCTTTCTCAAGAAGCAAGAAAGGTCTCAAGTACACAACCTAACCCTACACCTAAAGGAGCTGGAGAAAGAACAGCAAATCAAGCCTAAACCCAGCAGGAGAAGAGAAATAATAAAGATCAGAACAGAAATCAATGCAATAGAAACTAAAAGAACAGTAGAAGAGATCAACGAAACTAGGAGCTGGTTCTTTGAAAGAATTAACAAGATTGATAAACCCCTGGCCAGACTTATCAAAAAGAGAAGAGAAATGACCCAAATCAACAAAATCATGAATGAAAGAGGAGAGATCACAACCAACACCAAAGAAATACAAACAATTATAAGAACATATTATGAGCGACTCTATGCCAGCAAATTAGATAACCTGGAAGAAATGGATGCATTCCTAGAGATGTATCAACTACCAAAACTGAACCAGGATGAAATAGAAAACCTGAACAGACCTATAACCACTAAGGAAATTGAAGCAGTCATCAAAAATCTCCCAAAAAACAAAAGCCCAGGGCCAGATGGCTTCCCAGGGGAATTCTACCAAACATTTCAAGAAGAATTAATACCTATTCTTCTGAAACTGTTCCAAAAAATAGAAATGGAAGGAAAACTTCCAAACTCATTTTATGAGGCCAGCATTACCTTGATCCCCAAACCAGACAAAGACCCCATCAAAAAGGAGAATTACAGACCAATATCCCTGATGAACATGGATGCAAAAATTCTCACCAAAATACTAGCCAATAGGATCCAACAGTACATTAAAAGGATTATTCACCATGACCAAGTGGGATTTATCCCTGGGCTGCAAGGTTGGTTCAACATCCGCAAATCAATCAATGTGATACAATACATTAACAAAAGAAAGAACAAGAATCATATGATCCTCTCAATAGATGCAGAAAAAGCATTTGACAAAGTACAGCATCCTTTCTTGATCAAAACTCTTCAGAGTATAGGGATAGAGGGTACATACCTCAATATCATAAAAGCCATCTATGAAAAACCTACAGCGAATATCATTCTCAATGGGGAAAAACTGAGAGCTTTCCCCCTAAGGTCAGGAACGCGGCAGGGATGTCCACTATCACCACTGCTATTCAACATAGTATTGGAAGTCCTAGCCACAGCAATCAGACAACAAAAAGAAATCAAAGGCATCCGAATTGGCAAAGAAGAAGTCAAACTCTCACTCTTTGCAGATGATATGACACTTTATGTGGAAAACCCAAAAGACTCCACCCCAAAACTGCTAGAACTCATACAGGAATTTAGTAAAGTGGCAGGATATAAAATCAATGCACAGAAGTCAGTGGCATTCCTATACACCAACAACAAGACAGAAGAAAGAGAAATTAAGGAGTCGATCCCATTTACAATTGCACCCAAAACCATAAGATACCTAGGAATAAATCTAACCAAAGAGACAAAGGATCTGTACTCAGAAAACTATAAAATACTCATGAAAGAAATTGAGGAAGACACAAAGAAATGGAAAAATGTTCCATGCTCATGGATTGGAAGAACAAATATTGTGAAGATGTCAGTGCTACCTAGAGCAATCTACACATTCAATGCAATCCCCATCAAAATACCATCCACTTTTTTCAAAGAAATGGAACAAATAATCCTAAAATTTGTATGGAACCAGAAAAGACCCCGCATAGCCAGAGGAATGTTGAAAAAGAAAAGCAAAGCTGGCGGCATCACAATTCCGGACTTCCAGCTCTATTACAAAGCTGTCATCATTAAGACAGCATGGTACTGGCACAAAAACAGACACATAGATCAATGGAACAGAATAGAGAGCCCAGAAATGGACCCTCAACTCTATGGTCAACTCATCTTTGACAAAGCAGGAAATAATGTCCAATGGAATAAAGACAGTCTCTTCAACAAATGGTGTTGGGAAAATTGGATAGCCACATGCAGAAGAATGAAACTGGACCATTTCCTTACACCACACACAAAAATAGACTCAAAATGGTTGAAAGACCTCAGTGTGAGACAGGAGTCCATCAAAATCCTAAAGGAGAACACGGGCATCAACCTCTTCAACCTCAGCTGAAGCAACTTCTTCCTAGAAACATCGCCAAAGGCAAGGGAAGCAAGGGCAAAAATGAACTATTGGGACTTCATCAAGATAAAAAGCTTTTGCACAGCAAAAGAAACAGTCAACAAAACCAAAAGACAACCAACAGAATGGGAGAAGATATTTGCAAATGACATATCAGATAAAGGGCTAGTATCCAAAATCTATAAAGAACTCATCAAACTCAACGCCCAAAGAACACAGAATCCAATCAAGAAATGGGCAGAAGACATGAACAGACATTTTTCCAAAGAAGACATCCAAATGGCCAACAGACACATGAAAAAGTGCTCTATATCGCTCGGCATCAGGGAAATCCAAATCAAAACCTCAGTGAGATACCACCTCACACCAGTCAGAATGGCTAAAATTAACAAGTCAGGAAACGACAGATGTTGGCGGGGATGCGGAGAAAGGGGAACCCTCCTACACTGTTGGTGGGAATGCAAGCTGGTGCAGCCACTCTGGAAAACAGTATGGAGGTTCCTCAAAAAGTTGAAAATAGAACTACCATATGATCCAGCAATTGCACTACTGGGTATTTACCCCAAAGATACAAAAGTAGGGATCCGAAGGGGTACGTGCACCCCGATGTTTATAGCAGCAATGTCCACAATAGCCAAACTGTGGAAAGAGCCAAGATGTCCATCAAGAGATGAATGGATAAAGAAGATGTGGTATATATATACAATGGAATATTATGCAGCCATCAAAAGGAATGAGATCTTTCCATTTGCAACGATGTGGATGGAACTGGAGGGTATTATGTTGAGTGAAATAAGTCAAACAGAGAAAGACATGTATCATATGATCTCACTGATATGAGGAATTCTTAATTGCAGGAAACAAACTGAGGGTTGCTGGAGTGAGGGGTGGGGTGGGAGGGATGGGGTGGCTGGGTGATAGACACTGGGGAGGGTATGTGCTCTGGTAAGCGCTGTGAATTGTGCAAGACTGTTGAATCTCAGATCTGTACCTCTGAAACAAATAATGCAATATATGTTAAGGAAAAAAAAGAAGAAGAAGAAGAAGGTAGCGGGAGGGGAAGAATGAAGCGGGGGAAATCGGAGGGGTAGACGAACCATGAGAGACAATGGACTCTGAAAAACAAACAGGGTTCTAGAGGGGAGGGGGGTGGGAGGATGGGTTAGCCTGGTGGTGGGTATTGGGGAGGGCACATTCTGCATGGAGCACTGGGTGTTATGCACAAACAATGAATCATGGAACACTTCATCTAAAACTAATGATGTAATGTCTGGGGATTAACATAAGAATAAAAAAAATTAAAAAAAAAATAAATAAAATCTGAAAAAAAAAATTTCTAGGGAAATGCCAAGTTGACATGAATGTGAAAAGAATTATAGCAGGTGTAATACATGGCCATTTAAATAAATGGTATTGATCTCCACTTATCATAAACTGAAAAGCCCAAGAATCATTGACATTCTCGCTATTGGCTTTTCTCTCTAAATCTGTTCTAGAAGATAGCAATTTGTTATGACAACCTGTTCTATTCATTAGGACTAGAAAGCATCAGGCATTTGTCAATATACATTCTGAGCAATGTATTCAGTGCAAACAGCATACTGTTGCTGAAAATTAGTCTGCAAAACCAGCTACTTGATACACTAGGTACAAATGCGGCATTTAGACCTTTTCTATAGAAACCGCAAAATGTAAGAAGAAATTTTGCTTTTTTCCTGAATGCATATGTATATACCCATTTTCTTCAATACATTAAATGCTGGGTTGTGCTTTGGAAGCATGACATGTAAATGGCAATAAAACATATGCACATAAACTCAAACAATCTTACCTTAGGTATAATGAGTTGCTGAATTTTACCTAGATAAAAGTTCTATGGGTCCAAATAGTCTCTGTTATTCTGTAATGAATAACAGTGAATTACTCACAAAAAGAGGGTGTTTTTTTCCCACAGATAGTGTGCTCCGGGTCTGTGTAACTCACTAGGGCAGCTGCCCCATGTGTTGGCTTGACATTCTGAGCTGCATCAGTCAGGGCTTCCTTGCAGACATCTCCAAAGCAGTAAATGCTTCTGAGCTCACTACACAATGGGAAGAGCCACCTGGAGACGGAGCACCAGCTGGGAGGCAAATGACTATGTTTGCAAGTGATGAGAGTGACTAGTGTCACTTCTCATCATCAGGGCAAGTCAGGTGTACCTGCTTTTGAGGGGATGAAGGAACACAAGAATCCCGTATATGCAGGTGTCGAGGAGAACTGGACAACTGGACATTGCTGAACAATGGTTGCCTACCTTCTTTGCTGCTCTTTTGAATTCTTCCAACTCTCAAGTTCACCAATAAACATGTCCCACAGCCTTCAACACCATCGTGAATAATAGCTTTTATCCCAGATTGACCGAGAGCCTGGCACTGTGCTAGACACACTGGAAGTGTTATCTTATCAGTCCTTACATACATCTATATGGTCGGTGTTTTGGCATCCCCATTATTCAGATTGCGAAACTTTATTATCACAGTATGCATGCAGTCAGGACTCGAATCCAGTTCTTTTTCTGATTCCAAAGCTTATTTCCCATGTTACTGTCTCACCTTTTGATTTGTTTCCATTCACCAATTACTGGCCTAGTTCTTTTATTTTAAAACCTACCATCATAAAATGCTTATGAAATGATATTAGAGAACGAAGAGTGGGAAATAATAGCTTAGAAGCTGGTCTGTAATGCATCCTTTTTATTGGAGAACATCCAGGGTGAGAGGGAAAAAGAGAAAAAAGAAAAAAAAAAAGATTAGATCTCCCTTTACACCTGCTAATCTGAATTCCTAGTAGAACTTACTAGTGGAAGATAATGAAGAGTCCTTATCTCCAGAATGCCTTTATCAGGTTCTATCTGCACTGCTTGTATTTCTTATACTAAACCAATTTTATGGATTTATGGTTTATTGAATTTTGGGGCATTCCCACTTAAAATATCAGTGGCAGTATATATTTATAAGGGTATAAAATGGAGATGTTTTGTGCCCCAAATATCCCTCTTTGTGTAGGTGACACCTGTTTTTGTTTTTTTTTTTTTAGGCGACGCCTGTTTTAATATCAGAGATCTCATGTCAGTCTGGGGCAGAGAATGTCCTGATGCAGCAAGGAATGACCTGTAGCCTCAGGCAGACTCTGTGCTTCACTCGGTCTCAAAGCTGTCTCTGTCTTCTGGTTTATCAGAAAGGCTGATACTGCTTTGAATCTCCAATTCTTGTAGGAATGATTTGGCCACCCCAAACTTTGTGCTGTCCTAAAGTCTAACCAACTTTATCACCTGTCTGATTTATATTATTAATGCTTAGGAAATAGGATTGTGCTCTTTTTTTAATTTAAATTTTAGTTAGTTAACATACAGTAAAATAATGATTTCTGGGGTAGAATTCAGTGATTCATCACTTAACTACAACACCCAGTGCTCATCACAAGTGCCCTTTAATCACCATAATCCATTTATCCCATCCCCCACCCACCTCCCTCCATCAACCCTCAGTTTGTTCTCTGTTGTTAAGAGTGTCTTATGGCTTGTTTCCCTCTCTCTTTTTCCACCTTCCCATATGTTCATCTGTTTTCTTTCTTAAATTCCACATATGAGTGAGGTCATATGGTATTTGCCTTTCTCTGACTGACTTACTTCACTTAGCATGATACACTCTAGCTCCATCTAGGTCATTGCAAATGGCAAGATTTCATTCTTTTTGATGGCTGAGTAAAATTCCATTATATGTATATACCACATCTTCTTTATCCATTCTTCAGTTGATGGGCTCTCTTTATAGTTTGGCTATCGTTGATAATGTTGCTTTAAACATCGGGGTGCATGTAACCCTTTGAATCTGTATTATTGCATCCTTTGGGTAAATACCTAATAGTGTAATTACTGGATCATAAGGTAGTCCTATTTTTAAATTTTTGAGGAACCTCCATACTGTTCTCCAGAGTGGCTGCACCAGTTTGTATTCCAACCAACAGTTTAAGAGGATTCCCCTTTCTCTACATCCTTACCAACACCTGTTGTTTCTTGTATTGTTGACTTTAGACATTCTGACAGGTGTGAGGTGGTATCTCATTGTGGTTTTGATTTGTATTTCCCAGGTGAGTGATGTTGCGTCTCTTTTCATGTATCTGTTAGCTATCTGGATATCTTTGGAAAAGTGTCTGTTCATGTCTTCTGCCCATTTTTTAACTGGATTATTTGTTTTTTGGGTGTTGAGTTTGATAAGTTCTTTATAGATTTTGGATACTAACCCTCATCAGCTATGTCATTTGCAAGTATCTTCTCCCAATCTGTAGGCCGTTTTTCAGATTTGTTGATTGTTCCCTTCACTGTACAGAAGCCTTTTATCTTGATGAAGTCCCAGTGGTTCATTTTCACTTTTGTCTTTCTTGCCAACGTGTCTAGTAAGAAGTTGCTACACCTGATGTCAAAGAGGTTGCTGCCTGTTTTCTCCTCTAGGATTTTGGTGGTTTCCTATCTCACATTTAGGTCTTTCATCCATTTTGAATTTAGTTTTGTGTATGGTATAAGAAAGTGGTCCACTTTCATTCTTCTGCATGTGGCTGTCCACTTTTCCCAACGCCATTTATTGAAGAGACTATCTTTTTCCCATTGGAGATTCTTTCCTGCTTTATTGAAGATTAGTTGATTGTAGAGTTGAGGGTCAACTTCTGGGCTCTCTATTCTGTTCCATTGATCTATGTGTCTGTTTTTGTGTCAGTACCATACTGTCTTGATGATTACAGCTTTGTAATAGAGCTTGAAATCTGGAATTGTAATGCCTCCAGTTTTGTTTTTCTTTTTCATGATTGCTTTGGCTATTTGGGGTCTTTTGTGGTTCCATACAAATTTTAGGATTGTTTAACTCTCTGAAAAATTCTGATGGTATTTTGGTAGGGATTGCATTAAATGTGTAGATTGCTTTGGGTAGCAAACTTTTTAACAATGTTTGTTCTTCCTGGGGCACCTAGGTGGCTCAGCCATTAAGCATATGCCTTTGGCTCAGGTCATGATCCCGGGGTCCTGGGATCGAGCCACGCATCAGGCTCCCTGCTCAGTGGGAAGCCTGCTTCTCCCTCTCCCACTCCCCCTGCTTGTGGTCCCTCTCTCGCTGTCTCTCTCTGTCAAATAAATAAATAAAATTTTATAAACAAAACAAAACAAAAACCAGTGTTTGTTCTTCCAATCCATGAGCAAGGAATGCTGTTCCATTTCTTTGTGTCTTTAATATCTTTCATAAGTTTCTACAGTTTTCAGCATATAGATCTTCTACCTCTTTAATTAGGTTTATTCCTAGGTATCTTACTGTTTTTGGTACAATTGCAGATGGGATCAATTCCTTGATTTCTTTTGCTGCAGCTTTGTTATTGGTGTATAGAAATCCAACGGATTTCTACACATTGATTTTATATCATGCAACTTTTCTGAATTCATGTCTTATTCTACAAACTTTTTTGGTGGAGTCTTTTGGGTTTCCTACATAGAGTATCATGTCTTCTGCAAATTATAAAACTTTGACTTCTTCCTTGCTGATTTGGATGCCTTTTATTTCTTTCTGTTCTCTCATTGCTGAGGTGAAAACTTCCCAGTACTATGTTAAATAGTAATGGTGTGAATGGACATCCTTGTTTTGTTCCTGACTGTAGGAGAAAGGCTCTCAGTTTTTCCCCATTGAGATGATATTAGCTGTGGGTCTTTCGTATATGGCTTTTATGATGTTGAAGTATGTTCTCTCTACCCCTACTTTGTTGAGGGTTTTTTATCAAGAAAGAATGTTGTATTTTGTCAAATGCTTTTTCTGCATCTATTGACAGGATCATATGATTCTTATTCTTTCTTTTATCAATGTGGTGTATCATGTCGATTGATTTGCAAATATTGAACTATGTCTGCAGCCCAGGAATAAGTCCCACTTGATTGTGGTGAATAATTCTTTTAATGTATTATTGGATTCGATTTGCTCGTATTTTAGAGAATTTTTGCAAGCATGATCATTAGGTATACTGGTCTGTAATTCTCATTTTTAGTGTGGTCTTTGTCTGGCTTTGGAATCAAGGTCATGTTGGCTTTGTAGAATGAGTTTGGAAGTTTTCCTTCCATTTCTATTTTTTGGAACAGTTTGAGGAGAATAGTTATTAACTCTTCAAATGTCTGGTAGAATTTCCCTGGGAAACCATCTGGCCCTGGACTTTTGTTTATTGGGATATTTTGATTAGTGATTCAATTTCTTTGCTGGTTATGTGTCTGTTCAAATTTTCTATTTCTTCCTGTTCAGTTTTGGTGGTTTATATGTTTCTAAGAATTTGTCCATTTCTTCCAGATTGCCCAGTTTGTTGGCATATATTTTTCATAGTAATCTCTTATAATTGTTTGTATTTCTGTGGTGTTGGTTGTGATCTCTTCTCTTTCATTCATGATTTTATCTATTTGGGTATTTTCTCTTTTCTTTTTGATAAGTCTGGCTGGGGGTTTATCAATTTTATTAATTCTTTCAAAGAACCAGCTCCTAGTTTCATTAATCTGCTCTACTGTTTTTTTGCTTCCTTGTTTGTTTCTACATCATTTATTTCTTCTCTAATGTTTATTATTCCCCTTCTTCTCTGACTTTAGGCTTTATTTGCTGTTCCTTTTCTAGCTCCTTTACATGTAAGGTTAGGTTGTGTATTTGAGACATCTCTTGTTTCTTGAGGAAGTCCTGTATTGCAATATACTTCCCTCTTAGGACTGCCTTTACTGTGTCCCAAAGATTTGAACTGTCATGCTTTCATTCTCATTTGTTTCCATGTATTTTTTTTAATTTCTTCTTTAATTTCCTGGTTAACCCATTCATTCTTTAGTAGGATGTTCTTTAACCTCCATGTATTTGAGGTCTTTCTAAACTTTTTCTTGTGGTTGACTTCAAATTTCATAGCATTGTGGTCTGAAAATATGCATGGTATGATCTTGAACTTTTTGTACTTGTTGAGAGTTGATTTTTTGTCTTTGTGACCCCATATGTGATCTATTCTGGATTCTATAGGATTGTGCTCTTGTTTTGGAGCTGTCTAAAGGTAAAAACCAAGCTTTTTGGATTCCTGAGCACAGAGACCAGGAACTTGCAGGCTGCCTCCAGGGAAGACTCAGATGCCCTTTGAGGGGTTAAGTAAGCTGAGTGATTGAACATTTTGAGTCAGAGGATTTGCCTATGTTCTAGGTCAAGGCAATACATCGTTTAAAATATCACTTTTATGGGCGCCTGGGTGGCTCAGTTGGTTGAGCGACTGCCTTCGGCTCAGGTCATGATCCTGGAGTCCCAGGATCGAGTCCCACATCGGGCTCCCTGCTCAGCAGGGAGTCTGCTTCTCCCTCTGACCCTCCCCCCTCTCATGTGCTCTCTCTCTCATTCTGTCTCTCAAATAAATAAATAAAATCTTAAAAAAAAAAAAACCTTTTAAAATATCACTTTTATTTCTGGTATGTGGATATAATAAAACCTGCCTCACAGAGTTCAGGTTTTTGGAACCTGAAAACATTTCCTGAATTTGTGTTGTCTCCCTGTCCCCCTCCAGGCAGCAATGTCTCAAGCCTGTACATGACATTGATTCCATTTGTGTTATGGACACAACTGATCAAACGAGTTCTAAACAACAGGCCAAGCACTATTATAAATACCCACACTCAAGGCAAGGGGAGCCTGCGCTTGGCTAGGATGTTGGTGCGGGGCTTACTTGGCGAGCCAGCCCCTGAATTCCCCTGTGCTGCTCCCCATTGACTGACGGCCTACCTGTCCTGCCCTCCTTGCCCATTCACAGCACCTGGAGCCTCTCAAGAAGGGTCCTGGGTCTCAACACCCACTTTCCAGCCCTTTCTTTCCCTGTTTCTTCCTCCAGCTATTCTGCATTCTCTTCCCTTGTAAAGCCCTGCTATGTAAAATATACAAGAAGAGTTTAATAGTTCTTTGCAACTCAATGGACACAGTAAAAACCCTGTTTACCAATCCTGTGGATAAAGACAAACAAGTTCTTAAAAACAAGATGTCTGATCTCCTCTCCCTATAAAAAAGGGCACTGCTAATCTTCTTCCTTCTCGTTCCCACAGACTGTGTGCTAGGAAAAAAATCATAAATCCACATTTAATTCACAACTTCTCCTACTATTACCTAGGTCTTTGAGAAGATGACATTCTATATCTATGCAAACAACAATTCTCTTATACTCCTCAAAATGATTGCAAACTACCAGCAGGCAGAAGCAACGTTTTGTAGACCTATTTTCTTTTAACCAAGAGCTGCATGCAGGCCTTGAACATGATAAATAATCTCTATGGATTCCCACCAGGGTACAGAGAAAACTTCCCCTAGTTGGATAACATGCACTTTATATGCAAACTTTATAGCAAATAGTTTTCTGTGGAACCGAGACCTGGAATATACCAAAAGTTATGCCAGAACGTAATTTTTCCATGGTCACGTAGTTTGTAGAGAAGGCATATTTGTAGTTAAAGTTATAGTTTAGCTATAGCTATAATACTAATAACACATTAAAACGTTGGCAGGGTTACATGAGATAAACCTTTTCAATTTTAACCTATTATTTCCCAAATGTATTTGAATCTGCTACTTTCTGTTTAGATCAGGGGCCAGTGAATGTTTTTCTTGCAGGCTCAAATGATAAATGTTTTAGGTTTTGCTGGCAAAACATTTAGGCTATTGTGTAGGTACTTATATAACCATTTGAATATAAAATAAAATAAAGTAAAATATAACCATTTAAAATGTAAAAGGCCATTTTTCACTCTTGGGCCATAAAAAAAGAGGAGGTCAGCCAAACCTGGCAGGCAAGCTCACTACCCTTTAGTGTAGAGACTTCTATTGATATAGTATAGCAGGGTTTGGGACACCCACAGTAACATACATGCTAAATGTACTCTCAGTTATGAAACTTTTTTTTTAAAAAGATTTTATTTGTTTATTTGACAGAGAGAGAGAGAGAGAGAGTGAGAGCAGGAACACAAGCAGGGGGAGTGGGAGAAGGAGAAGCAGGCTTCCCGCTGAGCAGGGATCCCGATGCGGGGCTCGATCCCAGGACCCTGGGATCATGACCTGAGCCGAAGGCCGACGCTTAACGACTGAGCCACCCAGGCGCCCCTCAGTTATGAAACTTGAGTATTTGACTCAAAACTTGCTCAAGTGTCAGGAAAATGCTTGCACACATATTTGATTCCAGGTTTTATGACTGTTAATTCCACTTGGAAAAAAAGACATCAGTATTTCTTTGCTTTCTTCAAATCACATGTTTTTCAAATTGTAAAAAAAATCACATACAAGTAACAAGAAAGAAAACAATCCCACAACTCAGAGATAAATATTCTTAACAATGTGTTATATTTCTTCCAAAGCTTCCTAATGCATATTTTAAATTATAGTATCGTTTCTTTGGAAATTGCACAATCCATGTACTTGAGGGTTTCAGGGTCTGCAATAAAGAAGGTGTAAGTATAGGTCAGAGGGGCACTGTAGTTAGACTGGGGTGGGCTGGCCGTAAGACAGACCAGTGATTGACTTTCCATTTGAGTGGATTTTTCCCCAAGTTTTAAAATATTTTTCCTCTAAATTTCTGTTAATCAAATGAGATGTGGGCCAAACTATTGTGCAGATCCCACTGTCCAGGGTGGTACCTCTTTTTATGTGCATGACAGTATTGTTAAATTAAATTCACTCAGTCTCGGTATCCTAGCTTGTGCTCTGTGTGAACTGAAACGTACCCCAGCACAAAGGTAAAACACCCAGTCACCCGGTGACGCTGTGCGCTTACAGCGCTGGGAGCAGCCTCTTCTAGTTTCTTATTCATGAGCTGAAACTGAATTAAACAAATAATGGAGTTCACTGCCATAGAGACATGTTGCTAAGATCTTCTGCATTTCAATGTAATTTGCATTTTATTAAATGCATGCAGTTCGCTTTATCAGAACTTCTCACCCACTAATTCACAGTGAGATTCCGCTCCCACAGAAATCCCTTTTGAAGGCTTTTACTAATATGTTATAGACGTTGCAAATATACATTGTGTTTCTCAGATTCGAAATCCATTTGCACGTCAGTGACTGCTGATTACAACGAAGGCTGCACTTCTTGGCAGCTTGATGGCATGGGTCAGCTGGTGAGTCTTACATCCGTTGGTCTAAAAATGGACGATTTAAACGCTCTCTACACAAATTTACCTGAGGGTTCAAAAATGGGGGAACACTGCCAACTATTTATTAAGCACAAATAACAAAGAAATATGGTGTAGGGCGCCTGGGTGGCTCAGTCGGTTAAGCGGCTGCCTTCGGCTCAGGTCATGATCCTGGAGCCCCTGGATCGAGTCCCGCATCGGGCTCCCTGCTCGGCAGGGAGTCTGCTTCTCCCTCTGACCCTCCCCCCTCTCATGTGCTCTCTGTCTCTCTCATTCTCTCAGTCTCAGATAAATAAATAAAATCTTCAAAAAAAAAAAAAAAAAAAAAAAGAAATACGGTGTACATTGCTCTGTCCTGCCAGCTTCAAGCCACTTCCCAATTCCTGTTAAATTCTAATGTTGGCAGAAAAGAAGAAGCACATGCAGGAGATTGAAAAGGCCCTATTCACCAGTCCGCATTTCAGCAAAACAAAGTGAAAGGTAAGCAGCTCTGACAGAAAACAGTCCGTAAGAAGAATTCTAGTTAACAGAAAGGAAGGGTAGACAGGAAAAAAAAAAAAAAAAAAAATAGAAGAAATATTCAGGGAAGTACAGAAGCATCTAGTGATTATACTCTGTCACCACATTTCCTAGCACTGACAGGTTCTTCCCGACTTGTAAGGGAGAGAGGATGTTTTACGAGGAAACTATAGCGTTTGATTTTAAGAAGCATGGGGCTCTCTCCTCCAAAGAGAATGAGTCTCACAGATGATTCCATGAAGAATGTGCCGGCCAGGGCTTCCCACAGCGAGGGTGCATCCCCAGCTCCCTCCGAGCCCGCTTGAGCGCTCTGCATTGGAGATATCTCAGCAAAGCAACATTTCCAGGCTCCAGCTCACTTGCAACTTTCCTGCAGAGCTCACACTGATGGCAAATGACACTGTGTTTCTGTCAAAAAGTGACTGAACTGTTAGAAGGCACAGAAGTGGTCTTATGCGGTTTTTTTTTTTTTTTTTTTTTTAAAGATGGGCTAATGACTTAAGAAAGCAGCAAGTTGTAATCTCTCTGTGTTTCCTTTAGATAGTAACAATAGTGTGGAAACATTACCTTCCCTTTGGATGGCCAGAGATGGGAGGGGTTGGCTAACATGGTCATGGCGGTCCTGGGCGCGCATCATGCATGGCCATTTAGGAACCAGGAAGCAGGCTCTCACCAGACTCCGAATCTGCAGATGCCCTGATCTCGGACATCTGAGAACCTGGAAATCAACAGGAAGACACTGAGGACAGCTCTGAGTACGTGTCAGAGGAAGCCAACCGGGACTGGTGGACAGGAGATGTCCCGGGACTCTGTGCAGTTCTAGTGCCATCCTCAGCCTAGGCTCAACAACCTAAGTCAGAGCTGGCGTTTGTCAATACGGAACCAGCCCAGATTTCCTGACTTCCAGCCCCATCCCTCTTAAACGACCCCTGCTGAAAGCGCCGTCCATCTTCTGAGCCCTGGAGCCTGTCCCCTCCATCACGTGTTCTCTGGCGCTGGGTCCCCTGAACTTCAGACCAGGGCTCCCTTGATCACGCTCATGCTGCCTCAGGCAGTCTCTTTGTGTCCTATCAATCCTACACACAAATGGTCACCTGGATGGTGACCATTTCACTCAAACCTTCCCTTCCTTATATTTAGTAATCTCTACTAATATTACACTGCATGTTAAATAACTGGAATTTATTTATTTATTTACTTACTTCTTTTTTACGATATTATTTATTTATTTGTCAGAGAGAGAGAGACGGAGAGAGAGGGAAAGCACAAGCAGGGGGAGCAGCAGGCAGCGGGAGAAGCAGGCTCCCCGCTGAGCACCGAGCCCGATATAGGACTCGATCCCAGGACCCTGGGATCATGACCTGAGCCAAAGGCAGACGCTTAACTGACTGAGCCACCCAGGGTCCCAATAACTGGAATTTAAATAAAAACTTAAAAAAAACAAAAAGCTTTACTCTTTAGTTATGTTGCTAAGAACATGGTGACAATGAAACTTGCAACATTATTGGTAGCCCTGATGAATACAGACATTCCTTACATCTCAAAATACTATCTCTGAGGTACTATATTATAAAAAGGATATATAAGGTACAACAATATTATAACAGGTTGAGAATATACATACAAAGTATATATTATTTTTGAAAATATATACACAAAACATATTAAAATGAAGTAAATTAGACAACAGCATAGCTATAATAAATATAAATAAAATATTTCATAGGGAGTTGTTCTTAATTCTCAAAATTTTGGTGATTTTAGTTAAATAACATCTCAAGTGTAGGCAACATAATTTAAAATACTGCTCTCTTTTTGTTTTGAAAATGTAACAATTGGTTATAAAATATTTACTGAAGCAGATATGTATAAAATATATGATAAAGTATTAGTAGTCTTCATTTACAAAGGTTGCTTGCAAATTAATAAATAAAACCATAAGAAAACTTGAACATGTAGTTCATAGAAAAAGAATATAGATAACCAGTGAACTTAGAAAGATCCTCTGTTACAGGGATAATCAAAGATGTGTCATCTAAAAACAATGAGATTATTAGTATGTTAGCATGGAAAGATGCTTCAAAACAGTCATGTGTAAAGCAACATGTACAGTGTGGTGATGCACCAAATAAAATCGGCCCTGCAATTACTCTTCAGAAAATATTTCCCTAGGAAAATATAAATGATGTCCATACCAGGGATGCTTATTGCCGCACTGTTTGAAATCATCAAGAAATAAAAAGAGCCTCCGCATCCCATCATGACACTTTTTAAAATATAAGAAAGCTACTGAAAATGTTCTAGAAGAATATGGTATGAAAACATATTAATAATATACCCCTATGTGATAGTGTTTCCAAGCTCTCTGAAATGGGCTTTATTATTTAAAAAATTAAAAAATTATTAAATATTCCACTGATTTTAGGACTTCATTAAAATCTAGTAAATCCCCTCAAAATACCATTTTCACTAATGAGTTAAGTGCTGCTTATAAAGTGCCTCCCTAGAACAATTTAGACAATGAAATGTAGCTTATAATAATAGTAATAGTAATATTAAAATAAGGATTTGGTCACACCTTTCTTTTTTAGAAGTTATTTTGTCACATACTTGTGGAAAGAATTAGATTATCTTCATGGAGAAGTCTTGCATGCTATCAAATGCTATTTTATGCTGGATATTTTTCTCAATCAAAATTACAAATGTAGCTCCTCAAAATATTACATACTTTTAATCTTTCAGCATTTTATTTGACATAGCTACTGGAAAACTCCTCACCCAGTTCACTGAAAAAAATCCCACAACAGTGATCACTTTATTCATTCGGACTTTAATTTGTCCCTTTCTTTAGATTGTATAGAATTACTATGGCAGGCTGAAGCAGTGTCCTTATGGAGCATGTGTGTTATGTTTTGTATATTTGAACATTAACAGAATAAGTGGCTGTACTCAACAAGAATGAAATATAAACATTGATAAATATTTTAGGAAATAAAAATGCTAATTAATGTAAGAAGGAGTGAAATTAGAAATGTGCTACATATGTAAGAAATGGAGAGAATGTATAAAGAGAAACTGATATAAATTTAATATAAATATATTTAAATATGAATGTAGTAATAATAAATAACAAATTAATAATAATATATTTTAAAGTAATATTTACATCATGCAAGAATGTAAAATAGACACAGTGAAAACTCCATTAGGTTTGTGTTATTTGATTCAGTAAACCGAGGCTTACACTAATGGACTAAACCAGAATCATACAGCAAGAAGAAGAGTTGCTAGTATTGGTTACATTGCAAATTTATCTGTTATTTTAGTGTTGTGCTGAGAATGCAGAAACGCTCAACAAATATTTGTTGGAAGTGTAAATAAATGATTGCTAATTTTAGTTTGTCCTTATTTGCCTTATTGGAGTTGTTGTAAATCTATTTATTTGCTTCGGGTCTTGGGGAGCCCTGAGGAACAAAAGTATTAATGAGTAAACTCTTTAAGGCTGAATGCTATATATTTCCTTTCTCATTTCTCCATCTGTCCCTAGGAAACTAAAATATTAATTATGAGTATCCCCAACTTATATCTTTTTGGTTTCTAAAAATAGAATAGTGACTCTTGATTGTGAATCATGTTTTGGAATATTAGTAAAATCCTCATACCTCTTTCCAAAATTACAAAAATAAAAAAAACCCCAACAAAACACCATAACTCAGAGATGGCAATTTCTCTGTCTAAATTGTTCTAGGGAGGCACTTTATATCCCTGAGTAACTTCATATATTTAAATGAAAGTAATCCCAGACCATATAAATATTATACATACTTAAATTACATGAAAAGCAGTTGACAAACTGTTGATGCTTTCATTATTAATTTTCAGAAAAATATCTTAATATTTGCAAATTAGAGAACTCAGCAAATATCAACAAAGCTCAATTTACATTTTGAGAAGTTATAACATTTCCTCAAATTGCCTGAAAGATAATTTTGGGAATGTAAGATGAGAATAAATATCCAGAAAATATAGCATGCAAAATATTCCTACTTGATCCAAGATCCGAAGGGCTGACAATTAACAGTTTGATTTAGAAAGAACTTTGGTTCTGAGAACTGTTGCTTCAAAATCTCACCAGTGTCTGTAATGTGCACATGATTTGTTGTTTTAAGTCATACATATAGAATACTGAATAGAAGTGTATCAGTCTATAATAGATTAAGATGATTGGTTTTGCTGGCAGATGTGAGAGAACATCACTGCTCATTACATGGTTCGCTTAATTGGTTTTCTCCTGGAATACATAGACAATGTTCTCCTAATCTGCTCCACACCAGGTACTTAAAATCAAAACCTCTGAATTATTATCTAATTGTCAGTATTTTTAAGATAGTGGTTATATTCTGCAATTGGTTTATGATAAAACACTTGTTTGTCCTTTTCATGGAGATACATGCATGACAACAAAGGTCATTTCTGCTATTTTCAAGCATTAACTTCTTGTTGAAGTGAGAATTCACTGATTTTAAAAATCAAGACCTACAACAGGATACAGCATTTAATGAGAATATTCTTCTCTTTGGGGAATCATTTTTGTTGTCATGTTATATATAGCAGAAAGGTCAAATGATGGATTTGAGTAAGTATTACAAATCTCAGTGATTTATGAAGGGGATATCTGCAAAACACAATCAGTCAGACCTCAGTGAGATTTATTTTAGTTGCTTTGAGAAAACAATGATCAAAATCTCTGTTTAAAATGGCTTTAATATTTCTGTTCTGTAACTAGAAAATTAATAAACAGTGTTTGCAAAAAGACTTTGAGCTGTGATTTTTGTGATATGGTTTAAATAGTAAGAAAAATCTAGGCTAGGGAAGAACAAGTTAATACTGTGTTTTAAAATGCTGTTTGGAATGCAGCAATTCCTAAAACAGCCTCTCCCTAGTTCTCATTAAAAGATGGATGAAGACACAAAACAAAATGAAAACTCAGAATGCTGTAAATATAGACCAAATAATCTGTACTCAGAGTCTAAGAGGAAATTCCTGCAACTTGATTAAAGCTGGCTTACATTGTAACCTGTCTCAAAACAGTACCATGTTCAAAAAACAAACAAAAAACAGTTGGATACACAATAAAAGAATTGAATAGCAACTTAAATGTTTATGGCCACCCTACAAAGAACTGCTAAAACAAAATTGCAATTCATGACACTCAGCAGAAAGACCTAAAATCACCTTTATTCACCCGAATCTCTCTGAATCCTCACAAAAGCTGTTCATGAGTCTCTCCTATAAACCCTTTTTCTTCAGAAACCTGCAGTCTACTCAGCTCAGGCAAACCCATACTCTCATTTTTGCCTTCTATACATGGTCTATCTGACCACCATTAGACATAAGCCTGATTCAGGGCCTTTTCTATTGTGAGTCAGTCTAACTTCTCTTGTTTTTTTAAAGTGCCCCCTACCTAATAACCCGTATTCAAAGAACTAGGAATTAACAAATAAACATAATCACAGTCTCTAGGAAAGCAGGGAGAGATATATTTCTATTCTTATACAATTCCATTGAGCATAACTGTGCTGGGAAAATTTCAGTGACCTACCCATTAGCCTCATGAAACAAATAAACTGCACTCACTTGCAAGGAGAAAATATAAGCAAACAAAATATTATGTGATTTAGAAAGTAAACCACTGAAGTTCCCCTTTTCCCACATCTTTTAGAATTTTATTCATGTAAAATAATGAAGCATGTCTTACAGTATTTCAGTATTCAATATTTCAATAAATCATCTGCCATTCATCAAATTTTATAATACAGTCTTAAAGTATTAACTTTGTGTGCCCCCATTACAGGTTGTCCCATTTGCTAGTCATTTGGTGTATCAATGGCCACTCTTTCTCAGATGACTAGAATAATAACATTTTCTTAAGAATGATTATTTTTGGAGACTTTTATAATTTAGGTCTTCATGGATGACCAAATTATATATTGAGATATTTTGCTGAAAATATCCTTCAAGACATACACTTTTACCAGTCCCCCAGATAGCTATTTTTCACTTATTAGATTGCTATTATGTTGTATCAGTTGGATCCTAAATTAAAATATTATGAAGTACAAGTTTTGTACCATTTAGGTCTCTTCATTTTTTCCACTGTTGTATGTTGTATATAGGTAAGAGTGTGTGTATATACACAGTTTTTAACTTTGCCACTGTAGCTCAAAAGGGCCATAGATGACACATAGATAAATGAACATGGCTCTATTCCAATAAAACTTCATTTATGAAAATAGGCAACCAGCTCATGCACTACAGTTTGCCATGACCTGTTCTAGTGTAAAAGAAGAGTAACATGAACAGATGGTAATTTTCATCAAAAACAGAGATGAAACCATAACAAATAATTTAATAGAACACAGTAACAAACATTTAAAAATGCTTTAGTGAGCTTATTATTATTAAACTTGATATAGCTCATGAAAAAATTGGTGACCTGAAGATAGGTCAATAATAATTATGTAATTTAAAAGATAAAAATAAAAATGAGAATATGGTAGATGTGTGAAATGATGTAAAGGATCCAACATGTGTATAATTGAAACCAGAAAGACCAAAGTGAGAGAAAGGAGCAGAAGAAATATCTGAATAAATAATTGTTGTGACTTTTTTTGAGTCAAAATAAAAGATATAAAACTATACACTCAAGAATCTTATATAATACCAGAAGGAAAATAAAATAAAACATGCACATGCAGAAAATCTTTAAGACAGCCAGTGAAGGGGCCCCCTGGGTGGCTCAGTTGTTAAGCGTCTGACTTCAGCTCAGGTCATGATCCCAGGGTTCTGGGATCAAGCCCCGCATCAGGTCCCTGCTCAGCGGGAAGCCTGCTTCTCCCTCTCCCACTCCCCCTGCTTGTGTTTCCTCTCTCCCTGTGTCTCTCTCTGTCAAATAAATAAATAAAATCTTAAAAAAAAAAAAAAAAGACAGCCAGTGAAGACACATCATACAAATTTCAAAACAGGAATTACAACAGACTTCTCATTAGAAACCATGCAAATCAGAGGACAATGGAATGTCATTTTTTTAAATGCTCAAAAGAAACAAGAATTCTATATCCAGCAAAAGTATGTTTTAGGAACTCTACATCTGAAACTAATGATGTGCTATATGTTGGCTAACTGAATTTAAATTAAAAATTTAAAAAAAGGAATATAGGGAAAATAAAAACTACAAAAAACCCCCCAAAAACCAAAAAAACCCAGGACCAGAGACAATTAATACTAGCAAAATTTACTGGAAGAATTAGTGAAGGAAATTTTTCAGGCTAAAGAAATATAGTCTCACACAAACACATGAATTGCAATAAAAAAGGGGTACAAATAAAAGTAGCCATAAAACTCACTGTTTATTATTTTTAATCACTTTACAAGATAAATGACTTTATTTTAAAGATTTTATTTACTTTAGAGATAGAGAAAGAGAGAGAGCAGAAGGAGTAGAGAGAGGGAGAGAGAACCTCAAGCAAACTGTGAGCTGAGTGAAGAGCCTGATATGGGGCTCTATCTGACGACCCTGAGATCATGACCTGAGCAGAAATGAAGAGTTGGATGCTTAACCAATAGCCACCCAGGTGCCCCAGATAAATGACTTTTTAAAGCAAACATAGTACTGTTGCTTCCATATATAAAATAAAATATAAAAAAATAAAATCTATGGAAACAGTAGCACAAAGGTTGAAAGGAGGAATTGGGGTAAAATGTAAGTTTTATAAGCTATAGTTGAAGCATTGTGATATTATTTGAAGGCATATTGTGATTACTTAATGGATTTATAATATAAATGCAAATATAATCACTAAAATTTTTAAAGAGCAGTGTAAGAAATAAGACACAAGTGAAGATAAAATGGAATAAATTTTTTAAAATTTTATAACCCTAAAGAAGGTATAAAAGAAGAAAAAAGAAACAAAAAAGAAAGGAACAAATAGGGTGCCTGGGTGGCTCAAATGGTTAAGCGTCTGACTTTGGCTCAGGTCATGATCCTGGGGTCCTGGGATCGAGTCCCCTGTCAGGCTCCCTGCTAAGCGGGGAGCCTGCTTCTCCCTCTGCCTCTCTCTCTTTCTCTCTCTCTGTCTCTCATGAATAAATAAATAAAATCTTTAAAAAAAGAGAAAGGAACAAGTAGGAAATATAACCTAGCAACATAGATTTTAATCCCAACAATAGCAATCACATTAAGTGTAAATGATTTATGCATACCAATTAAAAAGAAAAAAATAGATTTCATAAAAAGTGACACAAGTATGTGTTTTTTTTTTTAAGGAAATCTACTTTAAATAAATAAGTAAGTAAATACCTATTTAAATATAGATAAAAATAGAATGGAGAAAGATATTCCATACTAGAAAGTTAGTTGGCTATATTAATATTAAAGTAGATTTATAATAAACAATATTAACAGGGATAAAAATGGACATCAAATAATGGTAAACATGTCAACAAAACCAATATATAACAATGGCCCATGCACACACACCTAACAGTAGAGCTTCAAAGTACACGAAGCAAAAATTGATCAAAAATTGATAGAATTGAGAATATATTTTTGTTGTTGTGTTGTTGTTTTAAACCTTAGTGGCACCCCTTAATTATTTTTTATGTTTCTCATAATTTTTCAGTTTGGATTTTCTCTTTCTATTTGGATCAATATGGTAAATTACATTTATATTGGAAACAATTCACTTCATCTAGGGTTTTTTTTTCACTTCATCTATATTTTAAAGAGATTTGCATGTTGTCATAAAAAGAAGTCTTTTATATTTTAAAGTCTGACATTTCCTTCATTTGGTAGTTATTTGTCACTTGTCATTTCTTATATTATGTATTTGTGTTTCCATATCTTTCTATCAGTTGAGTTAAAGTTTATGTATCCTGTTGAATTAAAAATAAATCATTTTTGGAATTTTTGCTTCACTCTACTAATTTTTTTGTTTTCCAATTAACTAAGTTTTATTTTTATACAGTTATTACTTTTTATTTCTCTTGTGCTTTTTGTAGATTTTAGAGTTAGATTTTGAGAAGTGTTTTTCCCTCTCGACACCAACTGTTTCTCCAATCTCTGTGGACACCAACTGGGTGTTTTACAAATCACAATTCTGATCCTAACTACCCAAAGTTAGTGTCCAGTTTCCCGGGTTTAAGGGCACGGTCCCACAAGACTGTCCCCACTTCAGATGTCAATTGCAGTGTTAGTTCCGAGGTTATCCACACTTCCATCAAACTTGGTTACAAAACCAGAGGTTCCCATAACCCCCTCCACAGGTTTGATCATTTTCCAGAAAACTAGAAGTCTGGAAAATACTTTATTTTCTGTTACCCATTTATTATATAGAATACAACTTGGGTGGTGCCTGAGTGGCTCAGTCAGTTAAGGTCTTCCTTCAGCTCAGGTTATGATCTCAGGGTCCTGGGATCCAGCCCCATCTTGGGCTCCCTATTGAGCAGGGAGCCTGCTTCTCCCTCTCCCTTTGCCCCTCCTCCCACTCTTGTTCTCTTTCTCTCTCTCAAAATCAATCAATCAATCAATCAATAATCAATCTTGAAACAAAAACAAAAAGAAAAACAAAATACAACTCAGGAACAGCCAAGAGGAAAAGGTGCATAAGGCAAAGCATGCTTATCTTTAATAAATTCTGAAGATTGGTCCATATTTCCCTTAAACTACCAATTGGTTTAAATTGTGTTTTAAAATTTTCTTATAGAAGTGTGTTTTTTGCATTCATTACCTTTTAATTTTACTGCCTTGGCATTAGAATTTTATTTTATTATTTTGGGTTTTTATTGCCAAAGCTATAGTCTATATTGCTTGACACTCTGACACATGGATAAGTTTTTCTCTATATTATTTGGGCCCAGGGTACAATACATAACATAAGCTCTATTGTATTGACCATGTTGTCCAGGCCTTCTAAATCACTTACATTTTATTTTTTCTACTTAATTTGTCTTAGACTCTGTTAAAGACTATATTTTGGGTTTATAGCTACCAAAAAAATCAGTATGGATACAAATGAACCAAATATCAAGATCAAACAATTGGGTTCAATTTTATTTACTCTGAATTACTACATAAATAGTAGAAATATTTCCATATCTTTTTATGCGTTAGCATAATCTCTATTCTAAAACATGATAAACACCTCATAAGAAAATAAAATTACAGGCCAATTTCACTAAAAAATTAACAAATATTGGAAAATCAAATCCCATATTATATATAAGGAATAATACATCACAACAAAGGGGGTTTATTCCAAGTCTTTAAAATTGGGTAACATTTGATTATTAATCAATATTTCTTTTACTACATTAAACATAAAATAAGAAAGGTTATATTATTATCTAAGTAAATTCAGAGAAAGCATTAAAAAAACTTAATACCCTTTCTTAATTAAAAATATTGTTAAACCAGGAATATGAGAGTACTGTATTATTTGAAAAAGAATAACTACTGAAAAAAAAAAAAAACCTTTAATCTCCATGGTAAAATATTTATCTCTCCTACCTTTGAAATCAGGAAAAATAAAAAAGAATGCTTGCTATTCTTCTTGTTCAACAAAGTGTTTACTGAAGTACCTAACCTTTGCTATGAGGCAAAACATTTTTAAAAATCTATATGGATTTTGAAGATGGAAATAAGCCTGTTGTTATTTGTAGGCAACATAATTATTTCTCTAGAGCATTCAAAATAATCTACAAACTGTTTAAAATAAGTATGCAGACTTCACAAGGCTATTGGACACAAGGTTACTAAAAATAATCCATTGTGTTTTATATACTAGCAACATACTTTTGGAAAATATATATTTGAAAGACACGCCAATAGTATTGCCTCAACAATATCATACTAGGACAAAAACTGATGAAAAATGTGCAATATTTCTCAATTGCATGTTCGTTGATTCTTCTGATTCAATATTGGAAAAATGTCAATTATCTCCAAATTTTTAAAAAAATATTTTATTTATTTATTTGAGAGAGAGAGAGAGAGAGAGAGAGAGAAAGCACACAAGCAGGGGAGAGGCAGAGACAGAGGGAGAAGCAGACTCCTCACTGAGCAGGAAGCCCGATGTGGGACTATATCCCAGGACCCAGAGATCATGTCCTTAGATGAAGGCAGATGCTCAACCAACTGAGCCACCCAGGCGCCCCTCCCCAAATTGATCTATGAATTCATTTCAATCTCAAACAAAATCCAAGTAAGTTTTTTTTTTTTTTTTAGAAATTGACATAATGACACCAAAATTATTATGGTAATGAAAAGGCACAAGATTGGCAAGGATTGTCTTAAAGAATAATTTGGAAAACATACATTCCAAAAATTAAGACTTATTATTATAAAGCTACATGATTTAATACAGTGTAGTAGGGAATGGGTGTTGCTTTGTAACTGTATTCTCTTATGAAAAAATGTATTTCACATCCTATTTCAGACAATACATGAAGTTAAATTTCAGATGGGATCCAAATTTAAATAATGACATTTAAAATAAAGAATCTTTTGGCAGAAAACATAAAAGAACATCATTATGGCTGACTTTAGGGCAGATTTCTTAAAGAAATATAAAATCACTGACTATAAAAGAGAAAAAAATAAACTGAGATGCATTAAAAAGTTATCATATCAGAAGGGATTAAGCTATTGAAAAGACAACCATCACAGGGGGAGAAAATATTTTCAATACATACAAGCAATAAGGGACTTTAGAATACATAAAGAACTCTTACAAATGAATAAGGATAAGTCGGATAATCCAATAGAAAGACAAACCTTGAACAAATATCTCACAAAGGAAAATATAAAAATTGCCACTAAATATGTTAATTTGTTCATCTGTTTGTCATTAGGGAAATAATTATAATGGTATGATACCGTTACATATCCACCATTTTGGCTAAGATGGAAAAAATACTAAAAACTTACCAAGCGCTGGGAAGAAGGTAATGTAACCAGGACTCTCATACAACACTGATGAGAGTGTAACTTGAAAACTGCTCTGGAAGGCTACCGGGCAGGAGCTACTAAGGTTGAACATATTTAGTTCAATGACATCACCATTCCACGGTCCTGCATACACTCAACAGAACTGCATACCTACCTTCACCTGAAGACACGGACAAGAATGTTCATAGCAACGTTCTTGGTAGTAGATATGAAGGTAATTTGACAATATGCATCAAATACCTTGAAAAGATCCACACTCAACACTATTTTAAAAGAATCTTACCTAAACCTATTGTTAGAAGTGTGAACAAAGATATATGGAATTACTTAGAAAAATAAAACTAAAACTGTAAATAATGAGTGAATGGTTACCAATGATTAAGATTTATTCTTAAGATAGAATATTATACAGTCATTAAAATCATGTTCACAAAGATTATTTAATGTCAACGATTAATGTTTCTCAAAATGTGGTCTGAAACTCCTGAGACGGAGACAATAGACTTTCAGGATACATACGCAAACTCTTACACATAGATGAGGATAAGATGAACCATCCAATAGAAAGATGGGCAAATTATTTTCATAATAACATTAACATATTTTCCTTTTTACTCATTCTCTCATTAGTGTACAGAATACAAAATTTTTTGAAACTACTATTGACTAGGGGTTATTAAGTATACATATCACAATTAGCTGAATAGGAAAATTAAATACCCCTCCCTTTTCCAAAAACATATCTGTGTGAGATCAGATTTTATTTAATATATACATTAACCAAAACAACATATTGCAATCTATTGAATGCAGAAGCATATATGAGAATCCAGCTGTCTTCCTTTAAGCCAGACAGCAAAGAAATTTACAAAAATATAAAACAATGCCCCTTCTCACTAATATTTTGTTTTGGGAAACATGGTTAAGTGTCAGACAATATATTATCTTTGTTAACATGTAATAAATTACTGTTATTTTTAAATGACTAAATATGTATTTAAAATTATTTTCAGTTTTAAATTCTGATATGATATATCTTACATAAACCAAAGCTTCTTGATGGACTGAGTAAATTTTAGTAACATTATTCCAGAGATCAGAATGATTGAAAACTAGTGGCGTAGGTAGTAATACCATAAGAAATTAAATACAGTTGACCCTTGGACAATTGAGGGGTTAGGGGCACTGATTCCAACCCCACTAGCTGAAAATCCACATATAACTTTTGAATCCCCCAAAACTAAACTACGAATAGCATACTGTTGACCAGAAGCCTTACCAATAACATAGTCGATTAACACGTATTTGTGTATGTGTTATATACTGTATTCTTCCAAATAAAGTAGGCTAGAGAAAAGGAAATGCTATGAATAAAATCATAAGGAAAATAAATTTACAATAGTGTACTGTATTTATATAAAAAAAATCTATGTATAAGTGGCCCATGCAGTTCAAAGTCATGTTGTTCAAGAGTCAACTGTAAAAATACAAAACATAACTGACTGCCTGGGGTTTGCGCGTCCATAGTAGTGAGTTAGGAAAGTTAACTTCTCTGTGACTGTGTTTTCTTACCTTTTAAGTGTGAAAATTAATCATGTCTTGTTAGTTTATTGCAATTAGAAATGCAGTAACATATTTGACCTTGGCACATTGTAATCCCTCATTTTGTGTCTTTAATTGTTTAATAATAATTAATTGCTTTCTGATTAGAAAACATTTAAAATTCACTATTCTTTATATGCAAAAATTTTGTTAAAATAAGGATTATGAAAACATAGAGATACAAAGAGAGAGAGAAGGAGAGAAAGATACATAGAGAGATTGCATTTGCCACAACTAAGAAATTAAACTGTATTTCTAATCGTAAAATGACCACTAGGAATATGTTAATTTATTGTATTTAATTGAAAGATTTTGGTATACTTAAAAGGAAGTCTTAATAAGATGATTCTCTTGGTAATGTGGAAATCCAACATAGTTTTCGTTACCCAAAACTCAAGACCAGGTGACCACATTAAACCTCCAATATTGCATTACTAATATAAATATCATAGTCAACTTGCTGCATTTGTTATGGAAGGAATAAGGACTCTCACATAAAATACCATAAAACAAATAAATGCCTTGAACAATAAAAGCTATAATTTAGTAACTGAATAGTTTTTTAACCATGATTTGAGGAGAACTTTTCTCTACTCATTAATATTCTAGCTGAATGCAAGAGTATCCTTTTCAGGTTCAAGTAGGAAATTAATCAGGCATCTGATTTTCATTTTGCTTTGGGATAGTCTCTTTTAAACATCTAAAACTACTAGCTCTTTTTAAAATTTTTATTTATTTTTTTAAAGATTAAAAAAATTTTTTTTATTAGAGAGAGAGAGAGTGCGCACAAACAGGGAGAGGGGCAGAGGAAGAAGCAGGCTCCCCACTGAGCAGGGAGCCAGACTTGGGGCTCAAACCCAGGACCCTGGGATCATGACCTAAGTCAAAGGCAGACCCTTGACCAACTGAGCCACCCAGGCGCCCTCTTTATTATTTTTTTTTAATTTCTTTATACTAAAGGGCTGCCCCAGGTAATTCTTTAAGGTTCCTTGTCTTCAGTTCTATGATTCTTTGGCCCTATATTCCCTGAAATGAAAATGGATTTTTTTTTTTTTTACTAAAATTCTTTTGACATCTTCACTTTTATAACCTAATCCACTCAGCCAACATTCCTTTTCAATTATCCAATCGCTGTTAAGATGTCATGTACAATTTTTCATTTAATTCTGAAACTGCCATTGAACATATTGTATAATTATAATAAAGCAAAAATGTTATTAAAATTGAGCAGGATTTGTGTTTCCTTTGATTTGCTCTGTGTAATATTCTTTGAAACAGGCTGACTCAATCGCATGTTCAAAGGCAGAGTTTGTCTAGTAAGCATTCTGGAAAAAATGACAGGTCTACCGTGGAGACGAGTAGCCATGGGAAAAAGAAAAAAGAAGGAGAGCAGGAGGAAATGCAAGTGTTGTTAAAAGGAGATCCTGATAAATAATTCAAACATATTTTGTCCAGATAGTTTTATGAAATGGAAATTGGTTTTGTGTGGGTGTTTTAAGTTTATTTGGTAAGGAAAATGATGAGCTTTGAATGATCATTTTTTATTATTAATTTGGCAGCTTACGCTACTCTAGCACTTACAAGTAATGACAAATTACTTTCTTGCTTTGAACTTTACAGCAGCCTGTGAGGGTCTTTAAATGGGAAATATTTGCACATGAGGAAACAGGCAGAAAATTTAGTTAAATTGCCCTAATTCGTCCGCATGTTAAATTGAACCGGGCCTTTTTCCTCTGAGTACTGTTTATTTCCATCTCATTAGGATTTCTTCCTGTCTCCATAGGGAAGGAGAATGAAAGGAAACAAGACATTATCCATCCACAAGCTTTCCTGGACATTCAGGAGAGCATGTTTGTTATAATTTAGTGGCCACATTATTCATCTCTGCTCAAATATGTATTCCATCAAATATACTATAAAGTATAGCATACGTACAATACCATACCATACCATACCAACCATACCATACCAACCATACCATAC
>NC_058410.1:4340675-4442461 GCF_002201575.2 Neomonachus schauinslandi
ACCATACCAACCATACCATACCATACCATACCAACCATACCATACCATACCATACCATACCATACCATACCAACCATACCATAGCATACTACAAAGGTAGTTTTGGTTTTAGTGCTCTCCAATAAGATACTGTGTTAGATTATGAAGTTTTACTGGAAAATCCTTGTATTCATATAATACTTATTCATATAAGTATTTATGTGTGAGATAGTTTTAAGCTTTTGGCAATAATTTAATTTACAAATCCTCAAATGACACACTTTTCAGATGGATAGATGGATGGATAGATAGGTGGTAGATGGATATGTAGCTGAAATAGTGCTGTGTAATTGTGCACGTGTGTGTCCATGTGTACTGTATGTGGTTGGTTTTTATTCCCCCTTCATGCTGTCATTACAGTAATATTTCCTGACTTCTACTATTTTTATGAATTCATCCCACAACTTGCTTCATAAGGAGTTTCCTGCAGCTTACATAAATCCAAATAACACAGCACAGTGTTCCACAATTTAAACTGGGTGGATGGGAGAGAAAGAAGGCAGGACCAGTGAATGGGGGAGCAGGAAAACTAAGAACGTTCATGCAGTTGAGCACCTGCATCTGCTCTCGGCTCCTAGAGCTGCATTCAAGGTTCAAGGCTTTCCAGAGTGGGACCATAAATTTGGTTTCAGATTTTTTAGAGACTGTCGCCCAGTAAAATGAGGATCAGATGCTTGATCAATTGGGCCTGTTGGCTAAAAACTCGGGCATGGTCAGGAGAAATCTGTCCTGTTTAGAGGTGGACGGAATCTGGTCCAGCACTTTGTCTGCGGGGGTCCCCACGTCCTCCTGTCCCTGGCAGGCTTTGGACATCAATAGTGCAAGAAGGGCATCCTCCCTGCTCAGAATCAACCCTTAAAATATCCTCTCGGACCTCTATGCCCAACATTCATCTGCTCTTCAAGTTTATGGCTGCCAGTGTGTCCACCAGTGGAGGAAGCAAGAAAAATAAACAAAAAATGGTATCAACAGCAGCAACTGTCGAACAAACAAGCATCTGGTCAGCCCTTTCTCTTTCTGAGCTGGCCGTCATTAATTTTCCTGTCACTCTTTTTATATTCAAAAGCAGAGGGGATGTTAGGATTTAGAGCTTATTTTCCATCTGTTGCAGCTTCTGCCATATCTGTAGATGGGAGCTACCTCGCTCTCCCTCGTTCTCACGAGGGGCGAGGGGAGTATGAGCTGAGCCCAACCACCCTGTGCATTCCTCTAGCCTCCCACCACGTGCACTAAGCGCAGCACCCTGTTAACAAGAAAGGAGATTTCTTTCTACTCAACGTGAACAATTTTATTCAACAACCACCACCAAAAAGAAAAATTGTTTTTATTTTAAAAGCTTTAATAACCCGGAATTACCTGAAATAACCATGGTAACATACATTGCTTACATAACCATAGAAACGGTACTAAAAACTGGAAATTACCTATAATTTATCTCTGTTTCTTACCATGACAATAATATAATGCGTATTTCTCAAAAAGCCCATATTTTGGCTATCATGCCAATCAAGAAGTTAGTCAAAAATTCTTTAAGGCTTTCCAAAAGGTATCAGTTATTGTTTGGTTGTTAAGGTTAGTTCTTATTAATGATTTTCTGGATGTGATAACACAACTACACACACACACACACACACACACAAGGGAGCAAATTTTAAAAGAAGGAAAACCAGGTACTTCTGAAAGTTACTGATATGGAGAGCTCTGATCAACAAGAGTTAGAACAACTGCTTATGTTATCTCATCTAGTTTCAGTTTTTTCCTTTGAACTATATTCAGTATTTCTATTTTTCTATATATTTATAACTCTACAATTGTGCTACATCTGTACTGTGTATTCCACCAAATCAAAATGGCCCATTGGCTCACTGGCCCACTTGAATGGACTCTGGGCACCATAAGCTGGGGTCGGGTACACGCCCTTGCCTTGCCAGCACCCCCACATGTGGGCTGTGGACACCAGCAAGACCTTTGATTTCTCTAGCTCTGCTGAGCCCTGAATCCCATGTTGGGCCCATGAAATACCTGAATCTAAGCTGTTGCCTTAGTTTCCAAGGGTCACATTATCAATTTCCAATTCACATGCTGGAATTCACAGATAACCCTGATTTATTTTGACTTTGTAGATTCTCTGATTATTTATTTTTAGGGAGATTTTTCAACAATGTCCTAGCATAAATAAAGGTCCATACCTTTAATTTAATATTTTGAGAATGAAATCCATTCACCTAATGCTTATAGAAAGTATTTTTTGGGTATAATTCACATATCATAAAATTTACATGAGTGTAGAATCCAGTGTGTTCACAGAGTTGTGTAGCCGTGACAATGTTCTAACTGTAGAACACTTTCATAATCTCCAAGGAAGACCTTACCCCTTAGTGGTCACTCCCCATTCTCATTCCCACCCACAGGCTAGGCAACAACTAATTTACTTTCTGAATTTATATATTGCCTATTCATCACCATCCTAGTGAGGAAGCAAATAGGGAAGAAATATTTGCAATTGGGGAATTTAAATAAATGGCATATGGAAGCTCTTTGAACTAGTTCTGCAAATTTTAGAAGTTTTAAATTATTTCAACACAATAGAAAAAAAACCTTCTCTCCATCCTCTTTCTCTTCTTCCTGCATTTCCAGTGACCTCTTATGCAACAGGGGTTATTTTGAAATGTAGATGTATATAAATGTATATAAAATATATGTCAAATATTATGAATAGGACACATAGTCCTTAATAGATATTATAGGTCAGATAAGGCTACAGTGTTTTTGCATGACTTCCTTTATGAGGTACAGTCTATGTCACTGCCCATTAGATCTGAGCTGGCCCTGTGATTTGCTTTGACCCACAGAATGTGGCAGAAACTAAATTATGGAAATTTCAGAGTCCAGGCTTCAAGAGCCCTTCCAGCTTACAAACTCTTGGAGTGCTCTTGCTACCATGTAAACAGTCCTGGGCTTCACGACTGAATTATAGCAGACAGACAGAGAGAGAAAGATGTCCAGGCAACAGTCCACTCCAACAACATGAACGTGAACATGGACGTGAGGTTGTCCTAGAACCCTGTCCACAGCTGAACTTTCAGCTGATGCAACCATAGAAGTGAGCCCAGCAGGACCAGCAGAAATATCACTGTTGTGCTGAGCCAGTAAGATTTGGGGTGATTTTCCATACAACAGTAGATAATGGTGCACTCTGGGTGTCTACTTATATATGCACATGTCGATTCCTCAGCTAGTCTTCTCTCTATTCATGCTTTGTGGACACTTTATACCTTCCAGTCTCTAGCGAACCTCCAACAATACCAACATTGATTGCCTTTTTCAAGCCCTCTTCTTGACACCTGTCAAATGAAGAAAGCATGACTACACTGGTTTTGTAACAAATAAAAACTTTAGGGAAAAGCAATTCCATCTACTGAATACTTATCTACCAAATACCAACCAGCTCTGAAAGTCTAGCTGAAGGCAGTGTGTCAGCATGTCAGCAGGGCCAAGTGGGCCATGCCTCAAGCTCACACCTTTCTCATAATTTAGTTGCTCTTTAGGGGCAAGTTATTCCTACAGATTTGGCTCTGAAACCGATTGACCCTTAGCTCTAAAACAGTGTCTGGCCCTTGGTAAACTGTCAATAAATATTTGTAAAATTAATCAGTAAATGACATCCCAGTACTAGCTAAATCTTGGATGAGTGTGGCCCTCAAAATCTGGTTTGATTTTGTCTCTGTAACTCACCTAAGGCTCTGGATTTTGAGACCTTGCACCTTTTGGCTGTTTTCCTACCTTTATGTTCCTATATATGCAGTCATGTGTAGTAGTCATACATAGTTATACACACACACACACACATATATCTTCAAAATTAAGAAAGCTTTGAGATTTAGGAATTTCACAGTACCTTTACCATTTCTTGGGTTCATGTCTTTACCAAAACATTATGCATTTAATTTGGATATTAGACTGTCAACATGCCTAATTATCCAATATTGTGACAAACCTGTAAATGCAAAGAACAGCATAACATTTTTGTTGTTGTTGTTTCAAAGTGGTTGAAAATTTTGACTATAGCAAAAGTAAAAACAAATGTAACAAAAGGCTAGAGTTGAAGTTGTGTTCTGTTGATTATCTATGAAGACAGTAGACAGAGAAGAATTATGAAAATAATCAAGGTCGGGGAACTGCTTCCCCAATCAACTGTTTTTTTTTTTCCCCCATTATTGTAGTATCTGTATGCATAACACCTCTGCCTGCTAACAGACTACAACCATCCATGCTGTGTAATGAAACTGAATTGTCTGGTGCCTTATTTTATGAACCCATAATTTAAATCTTGCATTTTCCTTTTTCTGCTTATCAGGCTAAGTATTATACAGCTTTTTTTTTTTTCAGTTGATTTAGAGGAAAAACCAAACAGAAAATAAATCCTTATAACTGGCTCTTTCTAGTGGTTCTCCTGCTGCCCCACAGCAGTAGTTTGGGCTTCCCAGCTGCCACACTGAAACCTCAGACCACCCATGGGGATCAGAAAGCCCTCTGAGTCTCTGTTAGTTTGTGGGATAAATTCTGTGCAAAGAGAAGTTTTATGCTGCATGAATTTAATGCTCTTTATTTCTTCCTCAGTCATAAATGAGAGCAAGAAACAGTTCCTACCAGAAGTAGAGAAGAAGGATATTAAAAAAAATTAGGCACCAGGCCAGTACCCATAATGCCCACCCTAAATACCAAGTACTTCTTCCTTTCTTGGTCATAATGCAGAAATCATTATAAGGCTAAAAAGGCAACATAGTTAAAAAGGGAATTAGGTGAGTTAAATTTTTATTCTTTAATGCCCATAATGACCATAGTGGCAGGGAAATAGGAGGTCCTTAATAAATATTTATTGATTGAATACATGCAGATATTCAGTAACTTATTAAAAGAATAGGCATTTAAGAGAGAACACTGAATAACAACACTGGCTCCTCAAATGATTGGGTAGTCAATCACATTTGTTTCATTTTAGATAATTTTCAAAGATTTCAAAACTGAAATGTCTTGGGCCTCAGCCTGCATGTTAGCTGATCCTTAAGGTGAGTTTGCATTACTTGTGAGTTGTTGTTTGCCACACTAGTTCAGTGGATGTTTACTTTGTATCAATAACCATGTTCGGTGCAACAACTGAAATAAAATACTCAGTAGAAGGTCCAATAGCAGAATAGAGGGGAATCTTAGTTAGTTTGAGCCACCATAACAATATACCACAGACTGGGTGGCTTAAACAATAGACATTCATTTCTCACAGTTGTGGAGGCTGGGAGGTACAAGATAAGATCCCAATGGATTTAGTTTCTGGTGAGGCCTCTTTTTTCAGCTTGCAGACAGCTGCCTTCTCTCTAAGTCCTCACAAAATCTGTCCTCTGTGCATCAACACAGTCATGAGGAGAAGAGAGAGGGAGAGAGGATGAGAGAAAGAGAAGTGGGGGAGAGAGTGCTCTTTGGTATCACTTTCTATAAGGATACTTATCCTTCTCAATCAGGACCCCATACTTGTCACCTAATATAATCTTAATTACTTCTGTAGAGACCCTATAACCCAATACAGACACATGGAGGTTAGGGCCTCAACACAGGAATTTGGGGGAAACAAACATTCAATCCATAACAAGGGGAGAAAGGAAAGAATCTGTGAAGAAAGAACAGTAGAAATTACCTAATCTGAGCCACAGAGAGAAAATGGGCTATAAAAAGGGAACATAACACCAGGGACCCAGGGGGGGACCATAACAAAATATACATTCTTGTCATAAAAATGCCAGAAAAAGAAGAGAAAGTGAGAGGGAGTGAAAAAGTATTTTATTATTTTTTTAAAGATTTATTTATTTGTTCTAGAGAAAGAGAGAGAGAGAATGGGGAGAAGAGGCAGAGGGAGAGGGAGAGAGAGAATCCCAAGCAGACTCCCCACTGAGCACAGAGCTGGACATGGGGCTGGATCCCACAACCCTGAGATCATGACCTGAGCTGAAATGAAGAGTTGGATGATCAACCAACTGAACCACCCAGGCATTACTTTAAAAATAATGACTGAACCTTCTTAAATATAGTGAAAGACATAAAAATACATATTGAAGAAGCTAAGTGAATCCTAAACAGAACAAAATCAAAGAAATCCACACTGCAATTCATTATTGTCAACCATCTGAAAACTAAAGACAAAGAATCAATATTGAAATCAGTGAATGAGAACCACACCCTACCTGTAGGGGAAAACAAATCAAATGACAGCGGATTGCTTACCAGAAACCATAAAGACTAGCAGAAAGCAGCACAAAATTTTTCAAACATTGAAAGAAAACAAGTGTCAATCCAGAACTCTATATCCAGGGAAAATATCCTTAGGGAATGAAGGGGAAATCAAGGCATTCTCAGATGAAAGAAAAGGAAGAGTATTTGTTTGTTTGTTTTATGTCAGAAGACCTGACGTAAAAGGATAGCAAAATGAAGTTCTGTAAGTATAAAGGAAATGATAAAAAATTAGAATATCAGGAAGGAAAAAGAACACATTAAACAAAAATATGGGGAGATATGTTATATAGTGATAAAAAGGTCAATCCAACAGGAATACATAGCAATCCTAAATATGTATGCACTAGACAAGAGAGCTGCCCAAAATAATAAAGCAAAAAACTGATTGAACTGAAAACAAATAACAAATCTACAATTAAACACCCACTCATGATAAAAACTCTCAGAAAAAAATAAGAAGAGACTTCAAATTGATAAAAATTATTTACAAAATACCTACAGTGAATATTCTACTTAATTATAAACACCAAATACTTTTTCCTAAGATCTGGAGCAAGGCACAAGTGTCAGCTATTACTACTCACATTCAAATAGTAGGGCAATACAGTGAGAAATAGCAGTAAAAGCCATGTGGATCTTAAAGAAATAAAACTCCCTATTTCAGATTGTATGATGATCTATGTAGAATAATCCCAATAAGGCTACAAAAATATTATTGGAACTAATTCAGAGTTCAGCAAGATTGCAAGATACAAAATAAACATTCAAAATTCAATTGTATTTCTATATACTAGCAATGAGCACATGGATTTAAATTAAGACTATAATACTATTGACGATCATTTGCAAAATGAAATATTTAAGTGTAGCTCTAACAAATGGACAGAACTTGTACACTGAAAACCACACAATGCTAATAAAAGAAATCAAAGATCTAAATAAGTGGAGACACGCTGTGCTCATTGATCGGAATACCCAACATCATGAAAATGCCAATTTTCCTTAAATTGAAATATAGATTTAACACATTCCTTCCAAAGTACTAGCAAAACATTTGCAATTATAAGCAAAATTAATCTAAAATTTATACAGAAAATCAAAGAAACTACAATATCTGTGGGACATAGTTAAAACAAGGCTGAGAGGAAAATTTATAACATCAAATACATGTATTTGGAAAGAAGAAAATTCTCAAATTAATGATCGAAGCTAAAATTATTTAAAAAAAGAATAAAGAGGAGCAATTACTCTACCTAATTTCAAGACTTATTACTGAGTTGTTATAATCAGAATTATGTGGTATTGGTGAAGGGATAGACACATACATGAACAAAACAGAATAAAATTTGGAAGTAGAATCACATAAATATGCCCTGCTGATTATTGACAAAGGGGCAAAAACATTTCTTTTTTTTTTAAGATTTGTTTATTTATTTGAGATAGAGAGAGAGAGAGGGAGGGGAAGAAGAAGAGAAAGAATCTGAGAATCTCAAGCAGACACCCTGCTGAGGGGGGAGCCCAATGCCAGGCTCAATCCCATGACCCTGAGATCATGACCTGAGCCAAAATCAAGAGTTAGATGCCTAACTGACTGAGCCACCCAGGTGCCCCTGCAAAATTTTTCAATTAGAGTAATACAGACTTCCAATTAATGATGCTGGATATCTATGAGCATGAACAACAACAACGACGACAACAACAAACAGAATCTCAACTGAAATCTCACACTTTATACAAAATGTTAATTCAAAAATAGGTTATGAACTTCAGTGTAACAGTCTAATTATAAAATGGGCAGAGGACAAAACCAGACTTTTTATCCAGGGGGAAATACAGAAGGCAAATAATCACATAAAAGTGTTCATACCTCAACATAATAAAAGACATATATGAAAAACCCACAGTTAACATCATACTTAATAGGGAAAAACTGAGAGCTTTTCCCCTAAGATCAGGAACAAGACAATGATATCCACTCTCACCACTTTTATTCAACACAGTACTGGAAGTCCTAACTACAGCTATCTGACAACAAAAAGAAAGAAAAAAACATCCGAATTGGTAAGGAAGAAGTAAAACTCTCACTATTTGCAGATGACATGATACTATATATATAGAAAACCCTAAAGACTCCACCAAAAAACTGATAAATGAATTCAGTAAAGTCACAGAATATAAAATCAATGTACAGAAATCTGTTGCATTTCTATACAATAATAATGAAGCAGAAGAAAGAGAAATTAAGAAAAGATCTCATTTACAATTGCACCAAAAATAATAAATTACCTAGGAATAAACTTAACCAAAGAAGTGAAACCTGCACTCTGAAAACTATGACACTGATGAAAGAAATCAAAGAC
The DNA here is from genome assembly GCF_002201575.2 of Neomonachus schauinslandi. NCBI lineage: Eukaryota > Metazoa > Chordata > Mammalia > Carnivora > Phocidae > Neomonachus > Neomonachus schauinslandi. Next base: position 4,349,357 of record NC_058410.1, read on the forward strand.
TACACAAACATGTGGAAAGATATTCCATGATCATGAATTCGAAGAACAAATATTGTTAGAATGTCCATACTACTTACAGCAATCTGCATAGTTAATGTAATTTCTTTCAAAATATCAACAGCATTTTTCAAAGAGCTAGAACAAGCAATCCTAAAATTTTTATGGAACCACAAAAGACTTCAAGTTGTTAAAGTAATCTTGAAAGAGAAAAACAAAACTGGATCATAATTCCAGACTTCAAGTTATATTACAAAAGCTGTAATAATCAAAAGAGGATGGTACAGGCAGAAAAATAGACACATAGATCCATAGAACAGAATAGAAAGCCCAGAAATAAGCCCACAATTATGTGGTCAATTAATAAATCTTTCACAAAGAAGTCTGGAATATTCAATGGGAAAAAGTCTCTCCAACAAATTGTTGGGAAAACTGGACACCTACATGCAAAAGAATGAAACTGGATCACTTGCTTACATTATACACAAAAATAAACTCAAAATGGATTAAGGACCTAAATGTGAGACCTGAAACCATGAAAATTCTAGAAGGGAAGAGAGGTTGTAATTTTTCTGACATTGGTCATAGCAACATCCTCCTTGATATATCTCCTGAGTTGCACTCAACACCAAAAAACCCCAAATAATCCAATTTAAAAATGGGCAGAAGACATGAACAGACATTTCTCAAAAAAAAAAGACATACAGATGGCCAACAGGAAAAAGATGCTCAACATCAGTAATTATCAGGGAAAGAAATGCAAATCAAAACCACTATGAGATATCATCTTACACTTGTCAGAATGGTTAAAATAAAAAGCTCAAGAAACAACAGGTGTTGGTCAGGATGTGGAAAAAAAAGAACCCTCTTGCACTCTTGGTGGGAATGCAAACTGCAAGCAGTGCAGCTACTGCGGAGGATAATATAGAGGTTCCTTAAAGAATTAAAAATAGAACTACTCTATGGATTCAGTAATCACACCACTGGATATTTTCCCAAATAATACAAAAACACTAATTCAAAAGGATATATGCACCCCTATCCTCACTGCAGCATTATTTACAATAGTCAAATTATTGAAGAAGCCTGGGTCCATCAATCAATGAATGGATAAAGAAGATGTGGAGTATATATTCATTATTCAGCCATAAAATATTATTATTCAGCCATAAAAAAGAATGAAAATATTATTTAGCCATAAAAAATGGAATCTTGCCATGGACAGAGCTAGAGAGCATAATGCTAAGTGAAATAAGTCAGAGAAAGACAATATCATATGATTTCACTCATATGTGGAATTTAAGAAACAAAACAAACAAGCAAAGGAACAAAAACAGAGACAAACTAAAAAAACAGACTCAACTACAGAGAACAAACTGATGGTTACCAGTGGGGAGGTGAGTGGGGGGATGGGTGAAATAGGAGATGGGGATTAAGAGTGCATTCATCTTGATGAGCACTGAGTAATGTATGGAATTCTTGAATCACCATATTGTACACCTGAATCAAATATAACACTGTATGTTATATACACCAGAATTAAAATTTAAAAAAACAAAATAAAATAAATATAAAAAGGAGAAGAAAAAGTAAATAAAACCAAAAGAAACCTCTATTATATTTGCACTTCTGACTGAGATGGAGTAATGGGGCCAGATTTACCTCCCACCTCTAGCAGACAAAAATACATCAAACAATGGATGGCAAGACAGTGGGAACCAGACAAGAGAGGACTGTAATCCCTAAGAGAAAGGAAACAAAGGAGGTAAGCCCATGGTTGCCTTGCGAGAGTGTACAAGAGTGTACACCCTGCAGAGTCCCTGAGTTGTGAAGAGAGGGATGAGAGTTTTGGGAGACCAATGTAGCTTGGGTTTACAAGTTGGAGTCCCAGAGAAGGGATGACTATACAACCTTCTCCACAGGGTTCTTGTGGAGGATTCAGGGAAACATGAGTCCAAGGAAAGAACCACCGAGGAAAATTAGCAGTACTGAGAATAATGTCTCTTTCCATAAACCATTCCAGAATGGTCCTGACACAGTAGTGGGGGATAAGTAATGTCAGATTGAGCACTGCTATGGTTTGCTCCCCAAAAGTCTTAGAGACCCACAAGAAGCAAACTGTTTCCAAGCAACTGTACTGCATCCCAGATTAAAGTTCCTAAAAACTTACAGGATTAAAAAATATCAAGCACACAGGTTAAAATGCACAAACTCTGGCATTCATTTAAAAAACTATCACACATGCAAAGAAGCAGGAAAATGACTTATAATGAGGAACTAACTCAATCAACCAATTAAACCGCCCCAGCACTGATATAGACGTGAGAACTAGCAGAAAATTACATTAAAGCAATTATTATAATTGTGTTTCCATATGTTCAAAAAGTTAAGTGAAGACACGGAAGGTATAAAAAAGACCTTAATCAAACTTGGGTAGAGGCAAAAATGACAATGTATGGAATGTAAAATTTTCTGAATAAAATTAAAAAAAAAGATTAGACATTGCAAAGGCAAGATTAATGAATGCGAAGACTTAGAAATACAAATGATCCAAAATGAAATGCAGAGAGAAAAATAAATTTTAGAAAATGAGCAAAGCAGGTGTGACATGCAAGACAACTTTGAGCAGCCCAATAAATGGATAAAGTTCCCAAAAGAGTAAGGGGCTCAGAAAAAAAATACTTGGAGGAATATTTTTGTATTTAATTTTTCAAATTCAGTTTTTTCAAATTTAATTTTTTGGCTAAATTTTTTCCCCAAATTTAATGAGAACTTCAAACCCACATTCCAAGAGGCAAAGAAAAAAAAAAAAATCTAAGCACGAGAAATATAAACGGAAATCCACCAACGCATAACACAGTCAAGTTACTCAAAAGCAGCCGGGTCAACCTTAAGTCAGATCATACATTTATTTGTTTGTTTACTCTGTGACTCACTAGCATGTGAGAGTGTAATTTATCTATTGCTGGGTAGAAAACTACCCCAAAGCCAAAGACTTTGGATAACAACATTTGTTATTTCATGGTTATTGTGGGTCAAGGATCTGGTAGCAGCTCAGCTGGGGCTTCTGGCTCTGGGTCTTTCAGAGTTTGCAAGAAAGTCATGGCAGGTGTCTTATAGAGCAAGAAAAGGGGCACCAAGGTGGGCCACCATCTCCTTGTAACCTAATCTTGGAAGTGACATCCCAGTACTTTGGCCAGTTTCTGTATATTAGGAAAGAGTCATTAGATCCATTCTACACTAAAGAAGGAAGAGATTACATGAGAACATGAGTATCAGTAGGCAAGTGTCATTGAGAGCCATTTTTAGTGGCTACTTATCACAACTAACTCCATGGAACTAATACTATGTCTTGTGTGTGACTGATTCCCAGTCCCTAGTGCGAAGTAGACACTGAAGTATTCATGGGATGGACAAACAAACAAATAGTCTGATAACTGGAAAACTTACAGTAATTGTGTGTGCTAGAACAACTTTGACATTATCATCCAATGTCACCTCTATTAATAATCAATCACTCGGGACAGTTGGTAGTACAAGTTTCTGCCAGTAGATTTTAATTTTCAGAAACCAAGAGTTCAACTTCAGCTGAATTAATGAGTGGATATGCTGAATTCTATTAATTTCACTTTTAAACAATGTAATTAAATAGATTTTTTTCATTAAATCATTACACGGTGGCTTGTGTTTTTATGAGGAAAGAAACAACAGAAAAATTCCTTTCACAGTCTTGGAATGGGAGATTTAACTTTGATAATTCCTCCAGTATTTTATAAACTGCTTGTATTTATGTAGTAATGAAAAAATGTAAATCCACACATATTTCACTGCAGGGGAAATAAATGAAGCCCAGTCCTGGGAGGCTTGTCTTTAATCATGAAATGTGCAACATTTGGCTGCACTGAATTAGCCATTTGTCTCACTAATGTAAAACCTCAAGAGCACCGAGAGCTGAGCAGAAAAATCCATGGAGTTGCGAATGTACCTTCCAGTGGCGTGGGCATGAGTTAAATGCAGACACAAAAAGATGCCAGCCTGTTGCTTCCTGAACGTATTTATGTCAGGGAAGTCCTAACTTCCGTGATTCTCTTTATCCCAAAAAGCCCCCGTGAAGGTATTTATCAGAAACACTGCACATTTTCAACTATAGGACACCAAATAAGAGATAATAAGCTTCCATTGCCTTGTGATTTACGCTCTTGTTCTGTTAGGGCTGTGTTGACAGAGTTGCTGGTTTCGGAGACCCATGAGGTTCTCAGCCTGTCTTCTGCATCTGTCTCGAAGGTTCCTCCACTGGGTGTTAGCTGTAAGACCACAGGAATAAAGGTCAATATCAGAATATTCAGAAATGCAAACAATTAACCCCCCTGCCCTCTGGGGATCATTTCTACCAAAAATATGGCCATTTGGATTAACTTGATCCACCTATTGTTATAGCAAAGTATTCATCAATGCAGGTCGGTCCTACACAAATGCCATTCATAGTTGAACAGCTCAGCTCAAGAGACAGCAGTAGTGTTCATCTTCCCAGCTGTGCATTACTCATGCTACTTTACTCGTCTCATCTTGTAGGTCTTGAAAAAAAATCATATCCTTGCCAGATAGCCTAGAATTTTCAGATCAATTCACCCAGATTTACTCTCTGCTCTGTTACTCAGCTGATACACAGAGGGGATGGTTACCAGGAATATGAATATTAAATCGCATTTCATCCCTAATCTTGCTTCTTTAAATGGATTTTATTTTTTTCATCTGTTTTCCTTACATTTCAAAATGATTCCATTGTTTAAAATATCACCCCACTTAAGCATAGTAAAAGTAGAACTGTGTTTAAGGGAAGTCCCTTAAGAATTTTAGATCAGGGCGCCTGGGTGGCTCAGTCGTTAAGCGTCTGCCTTCGGCTCAGGTCATGATCTCAGGGTCCCTGGATCGAGTCCCGCATTGGGCTCCCCGCTCCGTGGGGAGCCTGCTTCTCCCTCTCCCACTCCCCCTGCTTGTGTTCCCTCTCTCGCTGTGTCTCTCTCTGTCAAATAAATAAATAAAATCTTAAAAAAAAGAATTTTAGATCAATTACACAGAAATGAGAATTTGTTAATTTTTATATTGAAGAAATTAAAAAATGATTTTTAGAGCTTCACCTCTAAGAAACACTGAAATTCTAATATATTAAATATTTATAATAAAAAAATAAAACTAGAGATTGGAAAGAGCATTACAGAACATAGATCTGATCTTGAAATCAAAGACCCCTCCTAAACCTGAACCAATAAGAAATGCCAAAGAAAAGAAAGAGTGAATATAAATTCAAATTTGAAGACGTTGAAATAATCACAAAACTCTTTCTAAAATTGTTCAGCTTAATGAAAGAAAGACAAATTAAAACAAACATTTCTTGCTTGAGAGATTAATAAAATTTTTTGAATGGTAGTATCCAATTTTGGAAAGGTCAGAATAAAATGAGCTCTCATATATTTTTTGAAAAATCTGAATTTGGGGGGATGACAATTTAGCACACACACACTCTCCCTCTCCCTCTCTCTCTTAAAATGTTCATTACTTCTTAGGAAGTAATCTAAGGAAACGTAATCTGGGCAAAGATTTTGATATTATATGTATATATATATAACAACATTATGTATGATATATATATTATTATATATAATAATACTAATATTATATATAATTATATACAGTACTACAGCATTATAACATTATATATAATACTAAAACTTTAGAAGCAGAGTAAAATACCCATGGGCAGAAAAATTATTTAATTATCAAATGTTCACTTCATAGCAAAATTATCAAATAAAATATTATGAATATTCTAAATTATATTTTCAAAGATTATTTAGTTACATATGAAACTGATAATGATATATTAAAAAGCACAACAACCATATCCATATGTATATATATGGGTCTACATTCTGTGTGTGTGGATACATATACAAAAATACATAATTAAACGTGTGTATATATATAAACCACAATTAATATTTATATCCTCATATAATAATTTAAACCTATATAATGATATATGTTTGTTGATAATTTTATATATGGCTATATATATAACTAATATATAGTGGAAGAAAATGAACTAAAAATTAACCACAATTAATAAACTTGTTTATCTTCTTAAGTTTGGGGGAAAATTAAATAAAAAGATGTGTAAAGTGAAAAGCAAGGTTTGCCTGCTTTTCAGGGAAACAGAGAGACTGTTTTCCTATATTTGCTCGGACTCCCTTTGTATACAGGTCTGCACGGCCCTTTGACAATTGGTCAGGCACGTCTCACTGCGAGATCAAGGAGTCTGAGCCCAGTACTTCGTGTGGCCACTTGATAAGACTTTTTTTTTTTTTAAGATTTTATTTATTTATGTATTAGAGAGCGAGAGAGAGAGAAACAGCATGAGAGGGGAGAAGGTCAGAGGGAGAAGCAGGCTCGCCGCTGAGCTGGGAGCCCGATGTGGGACTCGATCCCAGGACTCCAGGATCATGACCTGAGCTGAAGGCAGTTGCTTAACCAACTGAGCCACCCAGGCGCCCTTGATAAGACTTTTAAAAGGACCAGGAGAGTTTTTGCAAATGGTTCTGGGTAAGGAGTTGGAGTATAAGTAGCACTAGCTCTCCCTTAAACTTCATGCTTTCTTTATGACAGTACACCCTCATACACAGCACACACACACACACACACACACACACACACATACTTTTTTGGTGGCAGAAAACAATTTATTTTCAAATCCTAAGCCACTTTCAATACGCTTAGCAGCTGTCTATTGGAATTTCTCTGTGAGGTAGAGTTTATTTTATTTTTTAATAAAGATTTTATTCATTTATTTATTTAAGAGAGACAGAGAGAGTGCATATGGGGAGGGGCAGAGACAAGCAGACTCACACTGAGCCCTGAGCCCACTCGGGGCTCGTGGGGCTCGATCCCGTGACCCTGAGATCATGACCTGAGCGGAAAACAAGTGTTGGAGCTTAACCAACTGAGCCACCCAGGTGCCCCTATGAGGGTTTAGAATAACATATCAGGATCAGTGTGGCCTCACTTACCATGCATGTCACAAAATTACCATAAAGCTGAACTTAAAGGTTTGAATAAAAACAAAAGCAGTAATGACTTTTCTGGATTAATTCCAGTCACCGAGGACGTGCTGCACATTGCATCTATGAATGGGCCCCTGGGCATATGCTGCCTGGGAACAGAAAGCACTGATTTGAAAGGAATCCATAAGTCCTGTGGATGTTGTGAGCTGTGTATAAGGGAATTTTGTTCTTCCTATTAGATATGAATTGTCCACCCCTTGAGTGAATGACAGTGGGCAAAGGTGCTCAGAACTTTTTCCAGGAGTAGAAAATATAACTGAATGCTTTAAGAAGTTCAAAGTAGGAAGATAGACAAGTCAGAAGTTTATCTAAATTTAAAACTCTTTCCTTCTGACTAGGTGTCCATGTCCTTATGATAGAAATGAAACAGACTGACCCATTGGGCTGGACTTACCAGCAAGAGATGGTCAGGGTCCTGGGCCTATAACTGCTGCCTCCCACTGTGTTCTGCCAATTGTTGTAAGTCTTAGGATGTTCCTTGGGAAATAGTGATATTCAACCACATTGACTTCATATGCACAGACCCAGGTGTCCATGAAAAGATAAAGAAAAGTTGTAAAACATTCTGTCTCTGGGAGTCTGTAATCTTACTGGAAGAACATCAAAAAATGAAATAACTTTATGATTTTTCCTTTATTTCCACTTCCAACTTGCTCTTACAAAGAAGGACATTGTGGGATGCTGAATTATTTAATGTTGCTCCTGGAAGGGAGTAATTATCAGTAATTTTCTTATTTAATGACAGATTTATTAATCTTATGAGGTTACAAAAGTAAATATTTTGAGACATTAAGAAGTGCCATTCATCTACACAATTACATAAAACTTGTTCAACTAATGACTTAAGATTTATGTACTTAACAAAAGAAATTTCTTCAAACATGGAAACACTGATTGGCAATGTAAATATTTTGACATATCTTATTAGAATGCAAGTCTAATAAATCATAGTCCTTCAAATATTTTAAACTCTGCCCAAAACAGCTAAAATATACACAATGTTAAAATGATTGCACAAGTAAAAAGCAAACTTATCCTTAAAAAAGTTATTATTAATGAATATTAATGCCATGAGATTGTATTGTTACTTATTCCTATTCTTTCCTAGGATAATATCTACATTTTCCTGGGTTTTGGTATATATGCTATGCCCAAAAGAAATGAAAATATCTTTTTTGTGCTAGCCATGGTTGCAAGATCTGGGTCATCAACTGAGTATTTTTGGTAGGAAAGTAAGACCTGCTCGTGCAGCCAAAGATTAAGCTTTAACAACAAAGTTTACTCATCACATCATAGAATCTCTCAGGACCTCGCACTTTTTTCCCTGGAATTTGATTTTTAGAGACTTAGTGTCTTTCCCCAAGCCAAAGTATTCTACAAGTTTTATATAAACTGTCATTATGAACACCCATTAAAATTCCATTATGAGAGCACACAGAGTCTGTTCAAGTATTTAAACACATTTTTATTTATTATAATGACTTATCTAGAGTTTTCATTATTTAGAATCATTTCATCATTTAATATCATTTAGAAACACAGCTTTCCATTGTTGTTACTAAGCGACCATTGTTGTAGATTAGTTCATCTATTTCTAGAATTTCTTGCCTAACTCAAAATTGGCTGTGTTGGCTTGCATGCATGGTAGAAGCAAGCAGATTATCTGTTTTATGAGAAGATACATAATTGTTAGAGAATAAAACTGCATATAATCACACTCTTTTACACTCAAAGTTCAGTAATGATTTAAATGTATTTAATGTTTTCTTTTTCAATGCTATGTATATCTTTTTATTAAGTTTGTATTTTGTCTTCTGAGTGTAATTATGAATTGATGGCTTGATGCAGGCTCAGCTTGTCCCAATTTCCTATAACATAATCATAAATGCTTTGAAGATCAAATGGTCATAACTAAGCTGGTAGGCACCCTTTCACTTGGCTTCTTGTGTTTGCTTTTCATATTACTCCTAACATTCCTGAAACCATCCTTGTTTTCTGGATGTGACAGGAAGTTTCAGAATCATCCTGAGGTTTTCCTGCCCAAGATACAGAATCAAGAGTATTTAAAAGGTCTTGGTATCCATGAAAATTGGTAGAAAGCAAAGTGTTGCTACTGTTTTCATACCATTTTTAACAGTGACTTGGGCATTTTCACCAGTTCTCACTAATTTTATGAAGGGAACAATTTTTAGAAGACCTTTCTCAGCCACTCTTGTTAATATCAGTGCCAGTTTTCTTATCATAGCTTTCTTTGGCCAAATTTTTCTCTAGATTTACCATGTGGAGGACATAAAATATATTTCTGGAGAAGCTTGCATTACAAACAAGTAAACAAATGAAATCTAGTTATTATTAGAAAATGAGGCCATCTATGAAGGTGTGATGAAGAGGGTGAGGGGAAGCTTTGAATGCCATGCATAGGTGTTCAGCAGTCTCCTTTATTCCAGGACATTCCAGCCCATGGTCTGTTGTGCCATGTTCTGTTTCAGAAGATACTCAACATAAGGCAGTAGTCAGCAGAGGTCTGTCGTCTGTGTCATCTCTCTTTATCTGGGGAACCAAGTTCTATTAACCAGGTTCTCAAAGCCTGAGTGATCATTTAATCTTGCAAGGCCAGGAAACCTCTATGTGAGGGGAGAGTAAAGAAAGTATCTGTTGTTACCATAGTGCAGACTAGGTGCTGGGACAGATGTTTACAAAGATTGTTTCATTTACTTGTCATAAATTCCTAAGATGAGTATCATCAACTCCCTTCAACAAATGGTCAAGGTAAAGGCCAGAGCAGCTAGGTAATTTGCTGAAAGTCACACAACTAGTAAGTAAATTTCACTAGACCTTTTGAGTTCTCAGGGGACGTCTGTGTGTTGTGTAGTTAGAAAACATGGATTTAAACATTGCATCCACCATACATTAATTCTGTGACCATGAAAAAGTCACAACTTCTTTAATTTTCTCTCCTCAATTAGGAATTATACATAATATTTCCTCCATGTCTGGGGGAGATGACTGGAAGCCAGTGAAGAGATGACTATGGTCATCTCAAAGCTGGTCACTGAGGAAATGGATCAACAGTGTCTCACCGGGGCTGCAGGGGACCTGAGTCAACAGTGGTGTGCTCGGGAATTTGTCCATTTGCTCTAATCATTTATATTTGCCTCACATATGTGATAGCTCAAGATGGGGCTAATTAGTGGACATAAATGTAATCACTAATGTCACAAATTAATATAGTCATCTGCCATTTATAATCAAATGTTCTCAGATCAGACTGCTCCCAAGAATCTGAAATTTGGCTGAAGGTTTGTATGATTTCGAGGCCATATCCCTCCCTGTCTCCTAATGAACATTTATCATTACTCTTCTTTCTAAAGTATATGTAAAATGGAAAACAATGAAATAATACCCACCATGCACACAGCCTCAGATGTCATTTTGTCAGTTCATCCCACCTGCTTCGGGGGCTCCTTCAGTTATGTTGGCTTCGGGTACCTTCCACTGCTAGCTGGAAGCCTTGCTGGGAGGCGGCTCCTGTGGCCTCCTGTTCTGAGTCGCCCTTGGATCACAATCCACTTGGAAGTTGTGCGCTCAGCCAGGGTAACCTTGGAGGCCCTGGGATCTCAAGGGAGTGCCCGGGTTTCTGCAGATTTTGGTGGTGATTCCGCTCGGCACAGATCTGACCCATTCATGCTGGTGTCCTCACAGATCTGACCCATTCATGCTGGTGTCCTCACACCTGGCCCTCCAAACACAGGTCTCTAGGGGATTTCCAAGAGAGGCGTTCTTTGGGTTTTCAGTGTAGACTCATCACTCACTTCTGGAAACATCCAAAATCAAGAAACAAGGGACTGAGCCATGTCCAAAGTCTCTGCATAGGTGTCTACCTTAAAGTCCAGGGGATACACTGACATCTAATTCAAAAGGCAAGATATTGCTCTTTTGTCATAGAAAAGAAGTACTCCACCTGTGATCCTTGATTAAGTATTTATATTTGTCTCTGGGCACCATTTAGCTTTCTGTGGGTTTTCCTTCTCATGGCTTTGCTTCTCATTCGTTCCCTCCTCCTCGCCCCGCCCCCCGCCCCCCAGGGAATGGATTCTGCAGCCAGGAAGCAGACTGCAGGTGGGTGCTGAGTTGCTGCCCCTGGAGGCAGGCAGGAGATGCTGGGCCGAGCTTTAGATTCACACTAATGGGGTGCATGGCCTTGATCAGGTCCCTTGACAACCCAACACCTCCCTCTTCTGCAGACTGGGTCAGCTGGGGGTGCTTTCGTGCCTCATCGAGTTCCAAAAATCTCATTTTTTGAATAAAATTGTATGTGAAACTCCGATTCAGGTACTCCGTACTCAGCTCCAGCGAGGAGCTCCTGGCATTGAGTGCTAATTGCTCTGGTGTGGGATACGGCAGAGAGTGCCCACCAGTATCCCACTCTCTCTCTCATTATGCTGGTGCAGCTCAGCAGGGACAGGACACTGGGACCTGGCCACGCTCAGACTTGCATGCACTGTCATGGGCCAAGGCTGTTCATATTGATACATATTACTGAACGTTTACACGTCGCGGATTCTAAATGATGTTCTAAGTATTGGTGGGGGAGGATGCATATCTAAAATGTCATAGAAATGACAGTTTTGTGTTTTTCTCATTACTTATACCTTTCACATTTTCTTGCCTTTTATGCTGATTTTTGAGAGTCAAGCGTGAGGGCCACAGACAGCAGCAGCAACCTTGGTCCCTGAGCACACGGACAGGGGAGGGAGTCCAGGCTGAGAGTGTCATAGAGACCAGGAGATCACGGGAGGGGAGGCTTCAGGGCATGGCCCTTTGTCCTTAGTGGATGGCTCTTGTGACAGCAAGCATTTTCCTGACTGGTCCTACCCTTTTTACAGCCCCTAGTCTCAAGTCTTTCTTGGGATTCTGTAAGCTAGCCAGAATACTTGCAAAAGGATCATATGCTGCTTAAATCCATCAGTTAGGTTCTGCTTCTTACCGAAAAACCATAAAACCAAAAACAAAAACCCAAAAAAACTAATCTCCGTGCAGAGGGTCTCAGTGGTGGAAACATGGTTCAGGACACAGACGCAAAGACTGGTGTCCACCCGAGCTTCAGAAAGCCCTGCTCTTACTGGCTGGGGGAAGGCAAGCCCTTACATTTTTATGCTAAATGATAGCATGATAATGACTGGACGGATGATCCAAAGGTCGGTGGCTGTGTCCTGGGGCAGGTCACCTCGAAGCTGCCCCCTTTGCTGAGGCAGAAGCTACTTCATACCATGCTTCAGGACTCCAACACTTGGTGGGGCACAGTTTTTAAGCCCTTGGATATTCTCTTAAGTTCATTTCAACTTCAAAATATTAGGATCCTAAAATTATAACTATGTAAATACAGTGTGAGGACTTGATCGGAAATTTTGGCATAAACACTTCACCAGACAGCCTTAGTGTGGCAGAATCCATCTCTTCTCTCAACAGCAGGAAAGTGTGGTTTCTGCCCTGACAGGAATAACATCCTAGTTATGCTGTAGATTCTTGGAGGGTAAAAGCTGTGTCCTGTCTTTCTTCTGTGCCTATATGAGTTTCCAAGGGCTGCCATAACGAAATGGAGGGAAATGTACCCACCACAGACCAGGGGGCAGAGTCTGACATCCAGCGTTGCAGGACCCCTTCCTGCCCCTCTGGCTGTTGGAGCTGGTGCCCCGGGGTGTTGGTTGGCCAGCAGGGGTACCGCTCATCACATGGCTTCTCTCTGGGTTTCTCCTTCTTTGGGGACACTGGTCATGTTGTGTGAGATCCCACCCAACCCCAGCATGACCTCACGCTAACTTGGCTACGTCTGCAAAGCTCCAGCCTCTAAGTTAGGCCACCTTCACTGGTAGGGAGGCTAGCCCTCTAGCATATCTTTCGTGGGGGACACGTCTCAGCCCTTATCAGTGCCTAACTGGGCAGGGGAAGATCAATATGCTGTTTTGAGAGCATATGAAGTATGTTTCTTCTCTTCCAATTTTCCTTCACTCACAAATAAATCAGCAACCCACGATTTCCTTTCTCTCCTACCTTCTTCTGTTGTATGATTTCAGCCTTTCTGCATATTTACCTGGGGAATTCACTATTCCCACCTGAAACAGTCACCTCTTTCTTGTACTTGAGAAAAAGCTGCAGGGTGTCTTTCAGCTGGGTGTGCTTCTCTGCCTCCTTCATCATCACGAGGACAATGAAACCTCTGATTTCGGCATCTTTTCTTGGATCAGGCCTCCTCCTCATTTCTAGAAATAGTACTTCACAAAACAAGGGACCTACATATTGTGTGTCTTATGAGAATGTCTTCTGTGCTAGCCAATTCATTTCTTTCTCTCCTCCTCTGGCTCATCTAAATCCATCACCTCCCCTACATGGCAGAGAGAAAACATCTGGAGAGGAGTTACAATGAGCGTGGCGATGGGGAGAGAAAAATGAAGCTTTAACTCTATGGCAGCCGAATCCCCATCCCTGTAATGAATCCCCCTTAGCCAAGTGCTCACATGAGGCTCCTGTACAGAGGAATTCATAGCAGCAAACTCACAGATCTGCCCCCGGGGTGCAGACCAGAGACGAGTGTGATTTGCGTGTTTGCTGAAACTAAATAACAGGCAGGATCTTTTCTCTACCTTGTGAATAGACACAGAAGATTCCACCAACTTACAGGAAGAGGAAAATCCACCCCATTAACAAATGTGGTTCTTCTTCACATCCTTCCTATTGCTTCGGCCTCGGAGGTGCTGTTTGGAAGGGTGTATAGATTACATCTGGGAAACTTTCCAAACTGTCTACAAAAAGAAAAGAAAGAAGGAAAAGATAACAAGCCATATTAGGCTGGCCATATTAACAAGCAAAATGCTTTTCCTCTAGTTAGCCACAGAGGGTCTGTGGTGAGGAGGGAAATCAGTAATTTCTGGGGTTTCTCACAGAGGATTAGGTTTCCTGTCTATGGGTTTTCCTGGATCTAATCACTCATGTGTTCCTGCCACTGGCTGTGCATGCAGCCGAAGTTCTAATCAATTTGCTGGCTTAACAGGGAGCCAGTGTGAGTGATGGGAGGGTCTCCCCAGATGCCATGCATTTCTGCTTCTTGGAAGACATTCCTTGCTCAAAGTAAAAATTCATGATAATCTGCACTCTCTGAGCTCAGTAGTAGCTAGGGACACATTTCACGGATCATCCCCATTCCTTTTTTTTTTTTTTAATTTATTTATTTGAGAGAGAGTGAGAGCACAAGCGGGGCCAGGGGCAGAGAGAGAGAGAGAAGCAGACTCCCCACTGAGCAGGGAGCCCAATGCAGGGCTCGATCCCAGGACCCTGAGATCATGACCTGGGCTGAAGGCAGACACTTCACCGACTGAGGCACCCAGGTGCCCCAATCGTCCCCATTCCTAAACGTGGTAATAAATAACTGTACCAGTAACTAAATAAAAAGTCTCTGGAAAAGTTTCATGAATAAAATCTCTATGAACTACTGCTGACAACATCATGGCAGAATCCTTTCATTCAGAGTTGACTCTGCCAGGCACGGTGTAAGCTGGACTGACGGGCGTTTCCTGATTTTGAACTTCACCAAATGTCCATCAAAGTGGGACTGTTATCTCTGATAAGAAACTGAGCATCAGAGGGGCACCTCGGTAGCTCAGATAGTTAAGTGTTTGCCTTTGGCTCAGGTCATGATCTCCAGGTCCTGGGATCGAGCCCCACGTCAGGCTCCTTGCTCAGCAGGGAGTCTGCTTCTCCCTCTGCCTCTACCCCCTGCTCATTGAGCATCAGAAGGATTAAGAAATTTGCTCAAAATAACTAAGCTAAGATATGGAAAAATTAAGATTTGAAACTAGGACCTCAGATTCAAAAATCCTTATTTTTAATACTGCACAACGCTGAAGAATATAAGAAACAAAACTGAAATAATGTAGTGGAAAGGCAGGATGGCGCAAAGGCTTGACTATGAGTCAACAGAAAGCTCAGCATAAGAAAAACAAATTCTGGTATGCAAATCAAATGATCAAAATTTAAAAAAAGATAGCAGCGGTATCCTAGCAGAAGTAAATTCTGAGCTGAATTTGGAGGTGAGAAAGAAATATTTAAAAGAGAAAACCCTCCTGTATTTCTTTATGTGGACTTCCTGTTTTAAAAGTGCAGTTGTTGAAAGAGAATCGGATAGAGATACAGAGATAATTCAGACTTGGGGAGAACATTCTATAGGCTGTGGTGGTATCAGCAATGGGAAGGTGGGGAAGAGAAAGCACAGCTGTATTTGAGTGGAGGTTCACTGATTTTATCAGAAAAATGGCTTTCCAGTTGGCTTTGGATAATTGACGTCCCTCCGAACAAAAACTAGAAGTAGAAGAAATAGTCTATTGCCCCAGCTGAGTCTATAGCCACTACCTGAATATTTTTGCTGGATTCAGGGAAGAGTTTGAAATGACCTGAAGACCACTTTTTTTTTTTAATGTATTTGAAAATAAGATGGACTCTTCATTTAGACTTGAAAGTGTGGAAATCACAGCATGTTGCCCAAATAGTGGCGCTCAACCTTTGGGGCTAGAACAAGACAGGATGAAGACGGAACCCTGCTTGCGAGGTTGGGAGGCAGTTCTTACGTGATATGAAACCTGTACTTTGCAAAGCTGACTGTTTTTATGTTTCCTGTCCTTTCTTTGCTGTTTCCCTTTTATTCTGTCTCTTGGAGTTTGTTAAAGATCTTTTGGGAAATTCTGACCAGTCTCAGCTATTCTGGAGGAAACTGTTAAAAGGGTGCCTGCCTGTGTTTGGGGAGGGCTTTTTTTTGTTTGCTTTAGAAAACTGTAGTATGTTTTTTGTGTGTGTGAAATAATTCATATGTAATACATGTTTTTTTAAGAGCAAAAAGTAAGATAAAAGACATATATATCTTCAGAATCGTGTGTTTGTAAGTATGTACATACTTGTTCTGTAGACGATAGCATAGTGAATTATATTGCACAAGTTTTTGTGAGCATTTATTCAAAACTATATTCCATTACATCGATTTCAGTGGCTTCAGAGAGGTGAGTCCTGTGAATATCCTCTACTAAATTTAGCCCGCCCACTACTTTTTTCCCAATCTGGCTTTAGAAGTAACACAATGAAGAACATAAAATTCATTTCTGGCTTTAGAAGTAACACAATGAAGAACATAAAATACATTTCTGCATATACTTCTTCATTATCCTAAGTTTATTTAAATTTTTCCCAAACATCCCAGAATTCTCATTATTGTGATATCTCAGAAAACATCTCTTTTAAATGTGTTGTTTTGTCATATTTTCAATATTCCCCTTTCTCCACATATAGTGGCAAATTAAGTTATCTCATTATATGCCTTGTTTAATGCAGTGATTAACACGTCTATTCACATGGTAAGAATTGAAGAAAATTGTGAGAGACTGTTGAAAAGTGTAGTAACTGTTAATAGTTACCAACTGTTCATAGTGCACTTAGCTTAATTTATACAGAAAAATTTTGTGTGCAGCTACACTTGCCAATATGAAATTTTGCCAAAAGTAATGATCTTTTTGCCTCAAGACCTGTGATTGATCTCCACCTTGGGTCAGAGAGGATTTCTCCCTGTGCTTTAGTTTTTTATGGTTAATTCCATCATGGGGGCTTTCTGCTTTCCTCTGGAACATCTGGCACCAGCTGCTGTCACATGCAGAACTCCTGACTCAATGGACCATTAGTTTTTGTGCAGAAATATGTGTGGATTTACAAAAGGCACTCATGAGTGCCTGTAATGGAGGCCATGTGTTATCAATTGGAAAGAAGGGAGAAATTGGCTTTGCTCAGATCATTACAATTCCCCAAGTGGAAGCCTCTGTCCTAAAATAAACCAAGCACATACTGAGGTTATGTGGCCTCAGAGATCTCTGCCTGAGCCCCTTAAGTGGATGCCATCCCTGTGTACTTGGAATCATCAGGTGAGGATTCTCTGTACCTGAGACATTCCATAAACCCCAAGCAATCAGAGTTCATCAAGAGCAGAGAAAGCAGCTGCTCTTTGGCATAATTTTAGGAATGCTGAGAAACATCCTCTGACCTCAATAATTCCTCCTTGCTACCTTTAGCAACTCATTCCCAGCGTCAAATTATTTTTCAACCTCAATATTCTTTTGCTTATGCATCAAAATAGTAATGCCATCGGGAAAAGTCACTTCTAACCTAATGAAGACTAAAATTGGTCTGTAAGGCTTGTGAAATTACAGCTGTCTGTGTGTGGAGCAGAGTTCGGAGAACAGGTGCAGGTTTGCTGCATGTTGGTAGGAGAGCAGAGCGGTTGTAGAGAGCATGTCCGATGACTCAGGAAGCTGAATGGTTTGGTCACTGGATTGAGAGCCTTGGGACCAGAAGAGCACTGAGGACGTAGGGTCAGGGCAGCTGTGGCTCCTTATCACTGTTTTATCTGTGATTCTCAACTCCTATCCTTTCTCCCCCTGGAAAGACTGTCCTTCCCTCCAGTCTACTCAGCAGCACATCCCTCTATTATAACAGATTGCTCCACCCTAAGATTTTCACTTCCATGTCTAGTTTTCCAGAGTTCTACTGGTCTTAAAGAAAGGGACTGTGTTGGGAGACCTGGGTGGCGCAGTCAGTTAAGTGTCTGCATTAGGCTCAGGTCATGATGCCAGGGTCCTGGGATCGAGCTCCACATTGGGCTCCTTGCTCAGTGGGGAGCCTGCTTCTCCTTCTGCCCCTCCTCCTGCTTGTGCTCTCTCTCCCTCTCTCTTTGACAGATAAATAAATAAAATCTTAAAAAAAAAGAAAGGGACTGTGTTTTTTCTGTCTGCATATTCTAGTGCCCTTAAAAGTAACTAACACATGGCAGGAGTTCAAAATGTACTTCTGAAAAAAAGGAAGGAAGGATTCTCAAAGTAGAAGGTGCTGGTTTCCTACTTAAAACATCACCTCTATACACTCATACCTTTTCAGCAAAGAAGTAGGGCAAGTGCCCTAGCATTAACACACACACGGTCTGGGGAGAGAAGGGGAGTCCTGGAATTTCAGAAACACCTGGCAGAGATTCCTTGGAATTGTTGACTACTGTACGACAACACCATAAATTAGTAGAACAAGAGGGATGAACAAGAGTGGTCTATTTTGCTCCCTGCTAGTGAACCCAGGATGCAACAGGGCTGAGCATTGTTCTACAAATACTCATTGCGCGCTCAGTGCAAGCTGGTGCCGCTATTCCCGATCCTGATGCTACGGATGTTATGACACTGAACAAAACAAAGCATCAGCCTCCCTGGAGCTTCCATTCCCAGAGGAAAGAAACAACCTTAGAAGTAAAATATAGTCTTCCAGAAAGCTTTAAGGCTATGGAGAAAAATAAGCAGGCCATGGGAAGATGGGGGTCTGGCATGGGGGGCAGGGAGTTATCTGATGCCGGGTGGTAAGAAAGGGCTCATGGAAGCACGGTCCGCCTGTAATTTGGAACCTGGAGGGGTAAGAAACGTCAGCTGGATGTGCACTCCAGATAATGTTACAAACCGCGGTTTTGAAACTGTATCTGGAGTGTCTGGAGTACAGAGGCGGTGAGACTACTGAAAAGCACTAGGACCGTGGGAGTTGTTACTCCAACCCCCCAATCTGTCCCTCTAGATGGCCTTACGAGAGAGCTGCTGTCAGGTTTGCAGAACAGAGAACTAGAGGAGGAAGGTCTGAGTCTGCATGTTTTACACAGTGTACGGGAAAACGTTGGCTGTGAATACTCACACAAGGAATTAACTAAAAGCAAAAAGACCAGACACCTGTTAAGTTTTAGGAGCAACGTCATTGCCAAATAAATCACACAGCTGGCAGTTGCTCATATCTGTTAACCTCTAAAACACTCTTGACCCCCCAGTCTGGAAATTGTACCAGAAAGTAGGAGGCTAAGCTTAAATTTTTAAATTGTGATTCATGTCTATATCGTATTCCAAATAGAGACAGGTAGTTGCTTTTATCTGTGAGCAAATCTACCCTGTATTTGAGAAGTTTGTTGATTTGTTGCTTGATCTCGTATTCTTCTGTCTTGTGAAGCCACTCCAGAGGGCAAACCTTGCCTAGTTAAGTTAGAGGCACATGGCCCAGGGAAATCAATTCCGTATATGTATAAATAGTGTAGGTTTCGAAGTAGACTTGAGGATGCTTCGTGCAGCCTTGTTTGTGATGGGGAGAAATAGCAGGGTTTTGGGGACTGGGGAGGGGGGCCTGTAAACGTGGGTGCACATCATGAGGTACCCTGTGAGAGTTAATATCAAGGCCACAAGCACACCCTACACTGTAGATAGAAAATACACTTGTCGTGGTAGTTACTAACCTAAAACCACAACTGGCACCAAACTATATAACAACCGCAGAACGCAAACCTAGTTCTTGGGCAAGTAACACTGTTGAGTGTTACCCAGCTCAGGGGCGAAAGAAGGAAAAGGGCAGGCCTGACCCAGCTCTTTTCTCTGTGTACCTCCCGCCATACTGGTGTATCGGATTTTTGTATTTTTTTAAAGATTTATTTATTTACTTTAGAGAGAGAGAGATTGAGAACGAGCAGGAGGGGCAGAGGGAGAGGAAGAGAGAATCTCAAGCACACTCCATGCTGAGCCTGGAGCCCGACCCAGTGCTCCATCTCACATCCTGAAATCATGACCTGTGCCAAAACCAAGAGTTGGAAGCTCAGACTGAGCCCCCCAGGCGCCCCCCAGTGTATCTTTAAAACTTCTCCCACAGTTTCAGCTGCTCCCACTTTCTATGGTGATACTTCATTAAAATTTAGAGTTTGCTTGTTTTCTCAAAAATGTCCTGAAGATTTAAGTTTTTTGTTGTTGTTCTACTTATTTGTCTAAAGGTTTCCAGGAGAAGCCAAAAAAATAATTAAGAACTCGACTGCCACCATATTCCTACGTGAGGTAGAATACAATCTTTCCTTCACTTATGCACTGTTCACAGGGGCACCTCCTACGCTGTATTGCTCTCAAGTGGTTTCTAAAAGAGTTTGGGAGATGGACAGACAAATAAAGATATGTTTGGAAAAAAGTATGATGAGAAATTTTGATGGGAGGGATGAGGGTCATGTGAAGAGAATTAGGAACCAGAGGAAGAAGTTTTTTAAACAAAGCTGCTTTTTAAAACTCCCCGAGAAAATAAAGCCGCGCATACCTTTTCCCCCTCTTTCAAACAAGATATTTATGAGAACAGGGAACATGAAGTTAATTCAGATTTGGTAATAGAAAGGTTGGAGGTTTAAACCTTTGCCTTCTGCTTCACCAGAGCCCAAGTGCCTCGAGAGGTTTAATGTAATATTCAACAATATTCAATAATTTGAGTCAATGGTCCCTGAAACTAGGACTGGGGAGCCAGCAGGAGGCGAGGCCATTTCTATCCTCCCCATTTTCTCAGCCTCTCTCTTTGGTTATCCATCCTCCTCTCAGGTAAGGCAATGGAGTCTGATGAGATCAGCTCGCTGAGCACAGGCGTCCAGCTTTGAACACGTAACTATGCATGAGTAGAAGGACCTCCGACGGAGGAGCTGGGCTACTTATCTGTGCTCACTGGGAAGCGTGAGATTCCACTGAGGTGGGCGGACATGGCGGGTAATGTTTGTGGGAAGTCTCTTCTGGTTATTCCTATTTCCTTAAAGAAATAGGAACTTGTGTCATCAGCTGAGTGTGAGAATAAGCGAGGTAATGAAGTTGACGATTTGATTTTCTCCACGCAGTTACATCTCTGTATGGTCTCTTGAGAGTTTTAGGATTGGAAGCATACACCATCCGACCTTGTCCCTCAGGTAGGTGGAGGTGCATCCTTCTCTAAGCTATAGGAGGAGAGGCTGAGTCATGACAGGTCGAGTCTGTCTGGCCTAGACCTGTGTTGACATCTGGCTCCAGCTATGGTCTTGGGCAGATTATTTCTCCACCTGTAAAGTGAGTGTACAGCATCTCTTCTGGAGACATAGTTTGCAGATGGTATATAATGCACATAAAGTATAAAAGTCCAGCATTAAAGTGGTGCTAAAGAAAATGTAGCTGATGAAAGTTATCATTTCTTCAGTGCTTGCTAAACGGCAGTTACTGTGCTAAATAATTCACATACATTAGCTCATTCACTCCTCACAAGAATCCTCGCACACAGGTTCTGTTCTAATTGTCATTTTACAGAAGGAGAAACTGAGACTCAAAGAGGAAATGTGACCTCCCCGTACTTACACAGCTAAGGAAGTAAAATTTTTTTTTAAGGATTTTATTTATTTATTTGACAGAGAGAGAGACAGCGAGAGAGGGAACACAAGCAGGAGGAGAGGAAGAGGCAGGCTTCCTGCTGAGCAGGGAGCCCGATGCGGGGCTCGATCCCAGGACCCTGGGATCATGACCTGAGCCGAAGGCAGATGCTTAATGACTGAGCCACTCAGGTGTTCCGTAAAATTGGTTTTTAAAGTTGGCCAGTTTGACTTCAGAGTCCTTGAAAACTACCCATACTGGTTGGTGCTAATATCCCCTTGGCTTCTATCAACTGTGCGAATGCCTGCCTTGGTTTCAAATTGTTGCAATCTAAAAGTCAGCAAGACGATAATGAGAGGAACTTATGTTTATCCTCAAGGAAAAAATGACTTTGAAGAATGCCAATGTGTTTTTTTTTTTAAGATTTTATTTATTTATATGAGAGAGAGAGAATGAGAGAGAGCACATGAGACAGGGGAGGGCCAGAGGGAGAAGCAGACTCCCTGCCAAGCAGGGAGCCCTATGCCGGACTCGATCCAGGGACTCCAGGATCATGACCTGAGCCAAAGGCAGTCGCTTAACCAACTGAGCCACCCAGGTGCCCGCCAATGTGTTTTGATAATATAAGAAATTCAATGAGATGCAGTACCTTCAGAGTTTGAAAATGACAAATTTTATTTTAAATTGTGAAACCGATATATTTTTGTATTTCAAACTTAGAAAATAAAGCCCTGGGACAGAAAAAAATTGTTTCTGTGTAAAGAGAGGAAAAGGAGTCAGGGTGAGTTAAATAATGCCAGGAAAAATTGAGGATGCAATTCTTAATATTTATAGAGGTAATCCTTTGCCCGTATGTTGTAAATACATGCACAAAAAGCAAATCAGAATTTCAGAAGTATGAAAAAAGTATAGTAACTTTAATAAAAAATGATCAGGAACTATGTAAGCTTCATAGGCCAACATAGAATTTCCGGAGAGTTCTTGAATTTTTAAAGATGTTTACAAAGTGGAGCTGAGAGGTCTAAAACCTGTATCCTCTTAATATTCCACTGAGGCTGTGGATGCATTAAATAATGAGTCAGAAGTTTATAGGAACCACTTTGTGGCAATTGCAAAGCATAAAGCATATTTAATTAAATTAAGTAATCTCTATTTAGATGAAAATAAATCATTTTAGGGCTGACTGTTTTTAATGATTTAGGCTGTCATTCAAAAAGAGGACAAGAAGCTGATAAAGTACTTAGAACTCTACTTATGGGGCTTTTACAGCAAAGCACTAATGGGATTTTTCTTGCCAGGGAAATGCCACATTTTATTAATAAATGATTCTGAAATAGTCACAATAATTAATAACATACATCACAAAATGTGGCAAAAAAGGGGGAAAATTTTTAAAGAGGTAAGCATTTTTGAACGTATAAAAATGTCTTTAGACTATTTAAAAAAATATGGTTATTTAATCCATACATAGACAAATTTCTATAAGAACATTAATAAAAAACCATAAGAGATCCTTACTAATACCTCTCTTTTTTCATGTTAAGATAGACAGCCCTCTCTTTCAGCATTCAATAATATAAGGACACACCACGGAGGATTGTGGGAAGATGGGGGAGTAAGAAGCACCCGGAATTGGTCTGTTCAACCAAACAACAATTGCACTAGCAGAATCTGATGTAGTTATTTTGGAACTCTGGAATCTACTAAAGGCTTGTAACTTCCAGGGGAAAGGCTTGGATGGCAAATTGTGGTTAATTTTGCTCAATTTTAGCTCTTAACACAATAGCAGCTATTCACCCCCCACCCTCAACCCCATGGCAGGCAGCTGTGCACATGTTCTTGGAGCAACCTGTGCACAATTTGCAAGAGCCAGGTGGGCAAAAAAGACTCTGCCCTGCAAATGTTGGGGATCTGTGCTTGGATCACTGATTGCTGTGTCTGGTCACAGAGGCACAAAAAGGTGGGTAGCTGCTCTTGTTGTACCTCTCCTCATTGTACATGGCCCTCCCTCTTTGGCTGAAGCAACTTCCAGGGGATTTCAATTTCAAAGGCTCTTTTGTTTCTTCCTATCATTTTCTTCTTTTATCTTTTGTGGGAGCCAGACATTAAAGACTAGGACATTCAAGAGCAACTACATATATGGGGAAAATTAGAAAGTGACCATGACTGCCCAGGAAAAGGCACAGTCCCAGAAAAACAAACAACAAACAAAGAAACAAAAGACCTTAAGTTTATATCTCAGGCTGATTCTTGGCACATAAACAGCCTGAACAACTTAAAGAAAAAAAGAAGAAGAAGAGAAAGAAACCATATCAAAAGTCATCAAAGCATGAAAAATGGGGAGAATCTCATTTCCAGAGTTACCCCATTGTTAGATTCAAATGTCTGGTTTTCAATCTAACCAAATCACAAGATATATGAAAGAAAAAAAAAAAGTATGGCCTATTATAAGAAAATAAAATTACCGGAAATTGTCCCTGGAAAAGACCTTGATGACATATCTACCAAAGACTTTGAAACAACCAATGCTCAGAGAACTACAGAAAAATATGGAGAAAGTAAAAAAAACAATGTGTGGACAAAATGGAAATATCAACAAAGAGACAGAAAACCTAAAAAGAAATCAGAAAGAAATTCTGGACTTGAATAGTACAATGAACTGCAATGAAAAATCCACTCAACAGGACAATGGGAGATATTGAGTCTGAGGAACAGAAAGGATAAAAGGTTAAAGAAAAGTGGTCAGTGGCTAAGGAACCTGTGAATACCAAGTAGATCAACTTTCATGGGGGAGCCCCAAAGGAGAAGAGAGGAAAAAAAAGGACAGAGAGAATATTAGAAGAAGTGATGGCTTAAAACTTTCCAAGTTTGATAAAACACATGAATATAAACATCTAGGAAGCTCAACAAAACTCAGCTAAGATGAATTCCCTTTTCCTAGTTCAGTGATACCCTTAAAAACCAGTAGCCCACTGTCACAGTCAGAACCAGCAGTCCAGTAGTCTTGGGAAGAGAGCTCCTGAAAAACCCAGTTCCTATGCAACTGTTATTATTTGACCTGTCTGGTGTTTCCCTGGAAAATTTCACTCACAAGTCTTGTTTTTATTTGATGTAAGTTAGAGCTCACTGAATGGGAATAGCCTTTCTCCAGGACTGTTTGTTGGAAAACATCTGCAGCAACTAATTGATAGTGCAGCTGCCTGAATGGGTGATAACAGTTGGGAAAAACAATGAGGTTAAAAGGAAATGGTGAATGAGATGTCCATAGGGCACTTTGCACCTGAGCAGGGCCATACACATTCTGAGCAAAAGCCTAAGGAGTCCTACACTCTCCCCTCTTGCTGACCTTGAGGCTCTGAGCAAGGAAGAAGTGAAAGTTGAGGCAGAATCTGTGAACTATGTGCTGGAAAATGGAAGGTGCACTCCAACATGTACATAGAGCCCCTCAAGAAAAGCTGATTCCAGGTATGGAAGGAAACGTCTGTCTAATCAGCTGACCACTAAGCCAAGTAGAGACTCCAGTGGCTAGATATGACAAAGAATTCATATTACAGAATCAGTTTAAGAAAAAGGCAGTATAACAAACATCAACAAAAACAAGTCCTGGGGGTTAAGAATGTGATTCCTAGAGTTGCCACACAACGTAAAAAGTCCGGCTTTTGAAAAAAATGTGTAAGATATGCAAAAAAACAAGGAAGTATGGTCCATACACAGAGAAAAAAATCAATAGAAACTGTTTCTGAAGAAGCCGAAGCACAGGATTTATTATACATAATTTTTAAATCATGTAGTTTAAAGATTTTCAAAAAATTGTTTTCAAAGAATTAAAGAGAAGTGTAAGTGTGATGTCTCATCAAATAGAGAAATAAGATAGAAATTATTTTAAAAAATTAAGTAGGGGTGCCTGGTGGCTCAGATGGTTAAGCATCTGCCTTCGGCTCAGGCCATGATCTCCAGGTCCTGGGATTGAACCCTGGGTCAGGCTCCCTGTTCAGCAGGGAGTCTGCTTCTCCTTCTCCCTCTGCCCTATCCCCTCTCATGCTCACTCTCTCTCAAATAAATCAACAAAAAATCTTTAAAAAAATCAAGTAGTAATTCTGTAGTTGAAAAAACACAAAAACGGAAATGAAAACTTAAAGATTTTATTTATTTATTTATTTATTTATTTATTTATTTATTTATTTATTTGAGAGACAGAGCATGAGCAAGTGTGGGGAGGAGAAGAGGGATATGGACAAGCAGACTCCATGCCCAGTGCAGAGCCTGATGTGGGGGTCTATCCCACAACTCTGAAATCATGACCTGAGCTGAAATCAAGAGTTGGATGCTCAACAAACTGAGCCACCCAGGCGGCCCTGTAATGAAAACTTAAATATAAGAGCACAAGAGTAGATTTGATTTGTCAAAAAATACGTTATTTTAAAGAAGATATTATTTATAATCTGCAGGACAATACTAATCCTCAAAAATGTAACAAAAGAATTGATAAGGAATAAAAATAATGCAGTAGAAAATAAGATATCTACATTACAAAAAAGAGGGCAGTAAAGAAGGAAGAATAAAGGAGGGAAAATATAAACATACAGAAACAAATAGCAAAATAGAATTCATAAAGCGAGTTTTATTAGTAAGTCTTAGTAAAGTATATGCTATCTTCAAGAGATGTAGTCTCTTGAATCACACACACACACATATATATGTACATATATCAGACGAAATAGACTCTAAGAAAAAAATTTTTGTTAGAAGCAAAGAAGGATATTTTATGAAGATAAAAGGGTAACATTTAAAAACATGTATGCACCTAACAACATAGACCCAAAATACAGGAAAAATCTCCTACAGAATTGAAGAGACAGAGAACTGTTAGAGACAACAAAGCTCTCCTTTTAGTAGACCCTAAAGGACACATTGCTAAGTAATGAGTTGATCAAGGAGGAAATCACAGGAGAAATTAGAAAATACTTTTATGTGAATAAATATGAAAACACAAAATACCAAAACTTAAGAGTTCAGCTAAAGTAATGTTTAGGTGGAATATATAGTTGTAAATATCTCTACTGAAAAATAAGAAATATCTTAAATCAATAACCTAACCTTGCATCTGAAAAAACAAGAAAAGTAACCTCCCCAATAAAAACAGAAGGAAGGAAATAATAAGAGTGGAAATACATTAAACTGAAAATAGAAAACAGTTGAGAAAAACCAAGGAACTCAAGAGTTGGTTCTTTGAAAAGGATCAGTAAAATTGTTAAAACTTTAGATCTAGAAAGACCAGAAAATTGAATAAAAATGCTCAAATCACTAAAATGGGAAAAACGAATAGTAATTACCATCAACCTTACAGAAGTAAAAGGATCTATAAGGTAATACTATGAATAATATTATTATATGGTAATTTCTACACAGTAATATTAAGAATTTATCTTTTACTTGTTTACCAACAAATCAGGTAACTTAGAGAAATGGACATATTCCTAGAAAGATACAAACTACTGAAATGGATTAAAAAAGAAGTAGAAAATTTCAACAGACTTATAAAAAGAAGCGAAACTGATTAATAATTATAATTTCTCTCTCTCTTTCTCTCTCTCTCACACACACACACACAGCCCAGATTCAGTTGGCTTCACTGGTGAATTCTACCAAGTTATTAAAGAAAAATTAACATTAATCCTTTAAAAACACTTCCAAAAATTATGAGGAAGGAACTCAACTTATTTATGAGGCCAGTATTACTGTCATATCAAAACCAGACATCACAAGAAATTACAGACATACTTTAGGAATCACAAAAATCTTCAAAAAACTGCCACAGCAGTTTTGAATCCAGCAACATATAAAATGGATTTTACACCAGAACTAGGTGGTATTACTCTGAATGCGAGGTAGTTTGAACATGTGAAAATCAATCAATGTAATTCTCCCCATTAATAAAGAAAAATAATATGATTATCTCAATAGATGCAAAAACCAAAAAATGATTTGCTATTATTATTTGAACAGAGTGCTATCAGATAAATTTATGAATAAGAAAAATTAAATATTCTGTTTTTACCTTTATTTCTTCTCCAGTGCTCTTTCATTGTTTATGTAGCCCTAATTTTCTGATTCATAATGTAATCTTTCTCTCTGAAGAACTTTTTAAACCTTCCTAACAAGGCAGGTCTATTAACAACAAATACCCTCAACTTTTGTTTTTCTGAGAAAATTTTTATTTCTCCTTCACTTTTGAGGAATAATTTCACTAGATACATAATTCTATATTGGTGGTTTTATCTTTCAACGCTAAATATTTTATTTCACTCTTTTTTTGCTTGCCTAGTCTGAAGAGATGTCTGATGTAATTTGTGTAATTGATCTTCTCTACATAAGGTCTTTGTTCCTCTGGTTTCTTTCAACACTTATTCTTTTTCTTTGATTTTCTGCAATTTACAGATGATATACCTTGGTGTAAATTTTTAAATTTATTTATTCTAATTGGTGTTCTCCAAGTTTCCTGGATGTGTGCTTTGGTGTCTGTCACTAATTTTGGATAATTCTTAGTCATTATTACTCCAAGTATTTCTTCTTTTCCTTTCTTTCTTTTTATGGTATTCACATTGTGTTCATGTTACATCTTTTGTAACTGTCTTGCAGTTCTTGGATATTCTGCTCCATCCTTTAAATTACTTTCTATTTACATTGTAGTTTTGGCTGTTTCTCCTGACATATCTTCAAGCTCACTGATTCTTTCCTTAGCAGTGTCCAGTCTGTTACTGAGTCCATCAAAAGCATTCTTCATTTTCAGCCACAATACATTTTATTTCTTTTTGATTCTTTCTTAGAATCCCTATCTTTCTGCTTCCACTCCCCATGTCTTCTTGCTTGTTGTTCACTTTTCCTTTAGAGCCTTCAGCATATCTATCATAATTGTTTTAAATTGCTGGTCTGATGATTCCAGAATCTCTGCCATATCTGAGTCTGCTAGTGATGCTTGCTTGGTCTCTTTAAGCCAGTTTCAAGTTTTATCTTTCAATATGTCTTGCCATGTTTTGTTGACAGCCAGACATGATGGCTGGATTAAAGGAACTGAAGTAAGTAGGCCTTTAGTGTGAGGGTTTGTGTTTATCTAGCTATTACTTAGACTGTGTTTACTGTTTGCTATAATGTTGTAAGCTAAAATTCCCTTGTTTTTGTCTCCTGTGTCATCTTAGGGTTTCCTTGGAGACTTCTTATGTAAGGCCTGAGACATGCAGCTTGCTCCTCTGTATTCCCCAGGCACTAGCTCCAGTGACAGTTTCTGCTTCTGGGATTCTGCTTCAGTGATCTGTGATTCACTATCTCCCCAATTTGGGAGGAAGTAGTTTTTCCTGTGATCTCATTTCTCTGATGGATCTAAGAAGAGTTGTTGATTTTCAGTGTGTTCAGCTTTTTTTGTTGTGAGGATGAAAGTGGTAATTTCTAAGCTTCTTAGATGCTGAGTCAAAGTATAAATACTTTCTGAATACTCTTCAGCAAAGAGTTAAGTTTACCTTTCCAGGGTTAGCTTTCCAAGGTTCTAATCTTTCTAAGCAGTTATTAGAGGATCTTTTCTGTTAATGTACCATTTGGTTATTTAAAGAGGGGGTAATACAATAGTTTAATAATTTTTATTATAATTCAACTTTTCAATATATTCAAATCAGTTTTTCTTAATTTTTTATAACACACTTAAGTATTATTTTTCCATATTATCTTTACTGTAAAATCAGACTCTTCATAAGTTTGGGAAAAGCAAAAGACGGGAGTATAATTTGAGTTAACATTTTTACAGATATCCCCATAATGTTATTGAGTGATGATTTTATAATTTTTAAATACTTTGAAATCCATATCTGTGTTACATTAATAACTAAAAATTCTAATCACAAATGATCAATGATGTCCATTTCTATGACAAAAGTAATAAAAATTGGAAGATAAAGTTCCCTTTGAGTTTAGATTGAAATGCTGAGCATCTGTACCATGTGACACAATTTAGGTGCACTTTAATGGGTACCTTGATGACAATTACAAACTCATCCAAAACCATTTTATGGGTCAAAAACTGACAACTGTTTTAATATTTAATTCTGGATTCTGGCAGTTGCAGGTGAATGAGCATATGAATCTCTTCTCTTACAACCTCATGTTCAGATGTTATAATGAAAGCAAGTTTTAGACCATATTCTGTGAAACACAGAAACACAGCATCAAGCAAATTAAAAAGGGTCGTATAAAGTCTCAATCACCTAGGCTCCTCCAACTATTACTATGCATGAAATAATATCTTGGAAACCTGCAATAATATTCTGGCTTCTCTGTCAGAGGACAGAAACCTCTGTGAAGTAAGAAGGATAAGCAAGAGGGCCCTGGGCTGTGAGCCTTGATCCACAGCTTTTTGGTTCCTTTGTTGGAGGCTTAACACAAACACATATTGGATCTAGAAAATATTAATAAATTCTTGCCCACTTTTACTATCTTTAACATTCTCATTTTTTCAATATAATTTATTTTAGATATGACTTATGGTAGTAATATGTAATTTATTTCAGATATCACTTATAGTAGTAAATATGATATACAACCTCCCATCCCCAGTGTACTGTAAATACTAAATACCATTCTGATGCAGTTGATTTCTTATTAGAGTATTTCAAAACCTTGGTCAGTGGCCCTTTTGAGTACATTAAATTTGAACACACACATCACTGTTTATAATGAGAGATTTGGTGACTAGTTACTTCATAGATAATATAAAGGCCGGAGAATTTGGAAATGGGTACAGATGAAAGATAAGCAGAAGGGAGAAGCCACTAAAGACAAACCAATGGTGCTGCCTAGGGCAGACCGCCAAGTGATGGAATGACATCTCTTACTGTCGTTGCTGCCAGTTTTTCAATATGGTCATCAGTCCTGCCAGCTTAATGTCCCAGGCTGGCCCTAGGAATATTATTGTCATTCAGTAAGGTGCCATCACTGAGCAAGGACATGTCATCAGCAGTCTCATCAACCCTCTGGCTGTCTCTAGTGTCCATAAAAGTTGTCTGACTTCATTTATTCACCTGTCCAGGTAGAACAATGACAGAGAGGGCAATGCTAACAGTGACTCTCATGGTAGGCTATTGGATCTTCGTAGGGAAAGGAAAGATCAAAATTTGGGATTCTGTGAAGTAAAGAGTATTTGGATAGAGTCTTTCTTTACTTCCCCAAGTGATATTTTCAGATAAGCAAAGTGGAATTCAAACAACAGTTTTTTAATTACTTAGCAAGGGGTAAATGGAAGAAACCATTTTCAAAATCAAGTTGAGATATAAAAGCAAATCAGTATTTAAAAGGATTATTTCTCTGGGTCCTCTTTACATGTTATTCAATTGTAAACTTCTGCTTTCTCACTCAAACTGTGGGACACAATGAATCACAATTTTAAAAAAACTTCATATGTTATATGCAACTGATGAATTATTCAACACTATATCTGAAACTAAAGATGTATTATATGTTGGCTAATTGAATTTAAATTAAAAAAAATTGCACAGTTGATTTTTTTCATACTGTTTTGAGAAAAAAATAGGAAAGTAATTTTTTTTGGAAATTAATGAAAATTTTCAGAAAATTGCCTACCTTGTGTTCCCAAAAGTCAGATTGTGCAGGCAATGATTTTAAAACAGCTAATGCAAATTTGTTAGACTAGAGAGACAAATATAGAAAATAGATTAAAAATAAAATTTAACAAGGAGTTAGAATCTATAAAGAAGGATCAAAAAACACTCTAGAACTAAATTATAAAACATAAAATTTAGAGCTCATCAGATGGTGTCAGCAGCAGATTGGACTGAATTTTAAACAAAATTAGTAAACCAAAAGACAGATCAATAGAAAATTTACAAATTAAATATTTGCATTTAATGATACAAATTAAAGAAAAAATAATGCAAAAATAAAAATAGTAGTAAGCATAAGAATTAGATAGGACATGGTTAGATGATTTCATATACATGCAACATGACAGTGCAACCAAAACCAAAAACTGAATACCTAATAATTGGGAATTTCCCAATCATGATGAAATGTATCAATGTTAAAGCCACACAGAATAAAGAGAAGAAAACCACATGTAAGTATATCAAGTCAAATTGCTGAGCATAAAAAATAAAATTTGGGAAGAAATGAACACTAGGAAAAGTAAACTTGTGGATGAACATTACAGAATGTTAATTGTTTAAACAAAGAATAGTAACTGTCTCTTTGCATTTATAACAACTGTAGAATAAAGCACATGGCAACATCAACACAAAGATCCAAAGGAGCTAAAATTATTTAAACTGTTATAAGACACTTGTATGGTTCCAGATACGGAAAAAAATAATTTAGGAAATAATCTAATACATTAAAGTATAGATTTTACTATTTGCATTTTTAATTAGACAATAATACCAAAATGTTATGAAAATAACATAATGGAAGAGATATAATTAAATGAAAAAATAGTTGGTTATCCCAAAAGAATACAGGAAAGGAGGGATAAAGACACAAAGAACAGATAAGACAAATATAAACAAATAGATGAAAACCTTAAAGGCAGCAATATATTAAAAGGAAATGAATGAAGCACTTCACTTTGGAAGATAAAACACTGTTTTCCTGATCAACCCATGTACAAGTCTGTACCACGGCCAGCTGAAACTACAATGGTAGCAAACTTCAAAGTAGAGGTTTGATGAACTCTCACGTTTTGAGACTATCCAAAGAAGCCAACCAAGGAGAGTGGGAATGCGTAATCTGGAATATTGGAAGGAAAGTAAGATAGTGTCTTGCCATGAAATGAGAAAGCGCTGGAAGATTTCAGAAAAGCTGACTTCTCCTGAGACAGATAAGCTGAGGACAGGACAGGGTTCAGTGGGTTTAAAATCACAGTCTGGGGGCGCCTGGGTGGCTCAGTTGGTTAAGTGTCTGACTTCAGCTCAGGTCATAATCCCAGGGCCCTGGGATCGAGCCCTGCGTTGGGCTCCCTGTTCAGTGGGGAGTCTGCTTCTCCCTCTGCGCCTGCCCCCAATTTGTGTTCTCTCTCTCTCTCACTCAAATAAATAAATTAAAATCTTCAAAAAATACAAGAAATCATGATCTGTTCTTTTGTATCCTTTTAATAAAGGGCATTCTTTCTGAGCTTTGGGAGAAAAATATATGAGTAGATTGGAGTAAAATGGGAGATGAGGACATGAAAACCAAGTCTCTGGTGGCACTTTTCAGAAGTCTGGCTGGACAGAGATGCATGGAAGTGATAGAGTACAAAAAGATCAGGAGAGGCGATGGAAGAATTCTGTTTTTTTCACGAAAGATACTAGAGCTTGTGTTTTTAGGTGATTTTTATTGAAGTATAATGCACATACACGAAAATGCACAAGTAATAAATGCATCATTAGCTAATCTCTAACAGAGCTAAAACACTTTTGTGACCAGCCCTCCTTATCCATATGTCTTTGCAAAAACCCAGAAACTTCTCTCCAGTTTCTTCCTAGTCATCACCCTTTATGAAGGAAAGCAACTTTCCAGATTTCTATCACCATCACTTAGCTTTGCATATTATTGTACTTTATATAAATGAAATCATAGGGCTTATTTTTGCCTGGCTTCTTTCACTCCTTATATTTGTGAAACTTTTCCATGTCATCCAATATAACAGTTTATTCACTTTCATTGCTATATAATACTGCATTTCTTTCAATGTATCATATTTATTTGTGCATTCTATTTTGATACGCATTAGGTTATTTCTGGTTTTGCTCAATTCTGAGTAAGATGCTTTAATATTCTGTAATGTCTTTTTTGTAGAAAACTGTTTTCATTTTTCTTGATTGAATATCAAGGTGTGGAGTTCTTTGGTTAAAAGTTTGCATGTTCAGCTTTAATAGCCAAATTTTATTTCCAAAATAGTTGTACCTCTTTACATTTCTACTCACAGTGTGTGAGGATTTCAACTGATTTGCATTTTTGCTAAAACTTGTTAATATCTGTCTTTTTTTTTTTATTTGAGTCATTCCAATAGATATATATGGGTTTCTTTAATGGTTTTAAATTGTATTTCTTGATGAATTATGAACTTGAAGTTCCTTTCATTTGGATAATTCTGTTGAGAAGGGCCTTCTCAAATCATACCGAGTAGGCTGGTCTTTCTACCTGCCTGCTAAGGTCTTCCACTATTGTTGCAAACCAGGTGACCATGTCAAGTGTGTGACTATGTCTGAACTTCCTTGGTCCACCTCTTCTATTCATCTATCTTTGTGTTAGTATATGTTACTCTTTTAATGACTGTGGCTGTGTCAGTCTTCATTTGTTTTTTGTTTTTTTTTTTAAGATTTTATTTATCTATTTGAGAGAGAAAGAGAGAGAGCACAAGTGGGAGAAGGGGCAGAGGGACAAGCAGACTCCCTGCTGAGCAGGGGGCCCGACCCAGACGTGGGGCTCGATCCCAGGACCCTGAGATCACAACCTGAGCTGAAGTCAGATGCTTAAGCGACTGAGCCACCCAGGCACCCCAGTCTTCATTTCTGTAATGAAAGACCTCTAACTTTACTTTTCTTATCTTGGACCTTTGCCTTCCCATAAAAAATGTTAGAATTTGCCTGTCAATTTCCATATTTGGCCCCCCCAAATCAGCTGGAATCTTGTTTAGGATTGCTTTGTAACTATAGATCATTTGGGGAACAATAACTTCTTTACAATATTAAACCTTCAATGCATAAGAACGCTATATCACTTCATATATTTGAGTCTTCAGTTATTCTCAGTAATGTTTTATAAATTTCAGAGTAAAAGTTATGCGCATCAATTGTAGATTTATTGTGACATTGTAGATTTTTATGATACTATCAATGGTATTAATTCATTTTTAAATTTACTTCATTTACATGTATTTATTTAAATTTGTGTATTTAGTTATTTAAATTTATTTGCTTATTGCTATTGTATAGTTGATTTTTACATTATACTTGTATCCAGTGACATTGTTAAATTCACATATGAATTATCATCTGCAGAGTCACATATGAATTACTATCTGCAGACTCTATTCATTTCTCTGTACACAAATATTTCATATGTAAATAATGACAGTTTTTTTTTTACTTTCCTATATCTTAGCTTATTTGTTATTTTCTCTTTGTTTTTGCTGTTTCCCTTTTACTTAATTTTTAACTTATTTTTTTTATTAGTTTGAGGTGTAGAATTTAGTGATTCATCAGTTGTATATAACACCCAGTGGTCATTGCATTAAGTGCCCTCCTTAATGCCCATCACCCATTTACCCCATCCCCCTACCCACCACCCTTCCAGCAGCCCTCAGTTTGTTCCCTATAGTTGAGTCTCTTACAGTTTGCCTCCCTCTCTATTTTAATAAAATAAAAAATAAAATAAAGTAATAAATTAAGATTGTTATTTTCTTTAATACTGGATTTAATTTTCTTTCAGCTAGCAGAAGTTGAAATATTTTGAGTCCGAGTTTCAGACTTTGTGAGGGCTGGTCTATTTTTAGTTGGCCCTTTCTACCAAGGAAAAGCCAGACAGAGGTCTGGACAGAAAGCTGAGGATGTTTACAAAGCCCCTCCTCTTTCAAGGGCTCTGAATTACAGTTTCTGCCTCTCTAGTTCTATGAGGAAGCCAAAAGCTTTTAACCTTTTAACAGCAGGTTCCTCTTTGGTTTCTCAACCTCTGACCCTTGAGCATCTTCAGATTTGGCCATGGCATTGAGGGAAAAGTCTTGGAGAACACAAAGTGTGTGTGTGTGTTGGGGGGGGGGGGATTGGGGAGTCCTCCTCCACTGAGAAAAAAACACTGTACAGAAGAAACACGAGAAGATGCTTGTGCAAGCAGGCATGCTTGCATGTTGGTGAAAAACAAGGTGGTTCTACCCAGTACTATATTCTCAATAAAGGAAGGGACATCATCAACCGATATCGGGAGGTCCATTTGGATAGCAGATAAAGTGAGGGTTCAAGAGAGCTTACACAGAAAGAGAAAGGTTCAGCACTAGTGATCCTTAAAAGTGGGAAAATGCACTTAATAGAAAAAGCTGGTGAACTGCTAAGCAAATTACATAATTTTTCTGTAAGGCAATTCTTTCACCTGTTTTATTTATTCAGACCGTCTTACAGGGTTGATGCAGGTTCTTAAGAAAGAATAACTACAAATTGTCTTTAAAGACTACTGAGTGTTATAAAAATACAAAGGCACAAAAAAACATAGGGATTAGTGAAGGAGGAAGTGAGGGCTGGGGAAAGTCAAGGTAAGTAGGGGAGGGAAGAATGGTCAAATCTTTGCAATTGGCCTTGGGAGACCTGATTCAAACATCTGTGTCTCGGAAGGAACCACAAGCCTGTCTTTAGTGGGGAAGAAAGGAATGGAGTTGCTTACTGAGGGGCTCAAATTGGAGAGTCCTACTAGTGTACCTACTAGTGTACTGTGTTTGAATCCTAAACACAAGTGCAATTTTAGAAGATTTTTTGTTATTTATTTATCTGAGCATCTGACCATTCTGCATCTCTGAAGCAAAGACAAGATAGAAAAACAAGAGTTAAGATTCATTATTGTTATTATTGTTATTGTATGTTTTAATAAATGCAGACTCTCAACCTACTGTCCCCAAAGGGGTTCTGCAATCACCAGGCATTCAGCCAAACCATCATGTATTATGCATAAGGCTGCTTTGTTTACTTTAAAAGATATTTAAGAGCTGTTCCAACTGCATACTGCACCCAAGCTCTATAGCATCTGGGAGCATTCAATTCTACTTGGGTAACCCTTTCCATCTTGAAAGCTTAAGACATATGGTTTTTACTCTCACTAGGCTTCTTTGATTCCTGTGCTCTCACTGTGATGTGTCATGATCAAAAAGGTTAACAACCAGTACAGTCATGTTGACTGTTGAATATCAACCTTGTATAGAGCTCCCTGTACATAACTCTGCTATTGTACAAATCATCATAGGCCTGTTGCTCCAAGAAGTTGCTGTGCTTCTTGAGGATAGAATTTATAACTGGAGCCATGGAAGGATTCAGAATTTTCTGGAAGATACTAGTTATGTCCCAAGTACCCAGGCAGTAGGATTAGTTGGTGCTTTCAGCAGTATGTGTTTGAGGAAAATTTGGGTAACTGAATGACTATTTCATCCATTGGTAATATGTGAACTAGCATTTGTTCAAATAGTATTATTAAGCACCTACAATCTGCAATGCTTTGTGTGTCTGTTAAGCTTCTATGAAGTCAATGGAGTATAGAGTATGGTTCTTCCCCATCAGTAATTTTTAATTAGTCAGAGAAACAAACCATATACACATAAAACAGTTTTAAGAATAAAAACTCACATTGTATAGATTTTAATAGTTTGCAAAGAACTTCAACCATGTAAAAGGCTCATAAAATTCTAATAGTGGTTAATATAACTTTTATAATCTCTATTTTAAGGGCATTGAGAAACTGAGTTTCAGAGAAGCACCTACTAGTAAATGGCAGGGTAAGAGCTTGAATTTCATGTGAATGATCTCCCACCCCTGGGTCTGGGCAGTAGGGAGACCCAGTCAGCACAGAGCTGAAACAGCAGTGCAAAGACCTGCTTGTGGGGTTGATCTAGGTGTAACTGAGCAACAATAATTCAGTGTGGCTGGAAGAAATGCGACTTTGTAAAATGAGTTTGGACCTGAACACAGAGAAGGGAAACAGAGAGGGTGGAGAAGCTATTCTAATGCAGAATAATGGGAGCCTGAGCTCTCACTCAAGACTCAGTGTGACATATTCCATGGACAGTCCAGGGCTCCACCCAACTGAAGCAGAGGTCTGGGGTTTGGGTCTAGTGGAGACAAACTGGTAAGAAAATAGGGTTGAGTGGAGATGAGCAGATACTGGAGCCACCGCTGGATTTAATTAGGGAATTGACACTGCCAGAAGCATTTTAATTTTGCTCACTGAATGGCTTATTTCATTTAAAACTTTGGTAAAAGAGTGGTTGAGTTTATGGTGTTTTACACAGATGATGATGTATTATTTTTATAAAGTTTAAAAAAATCTCTTTAATTGTCACCTTAATAGAGCTGTAATTTTACTCAAAGCTGAGAAAATTGAACCCTTATCTCTCTATATATTTAGATTAGAAGGATGCAGCTGGGCTTTAAAATTGGCCCCATGCATTTTTCCCTTCCATAATTTGGCAAAACTGTAGCGACCTACTCTCCAACATTGGCCTTTTTCCTTGTTTTAACACAATGGAAGTGTTCACATTTCTTCCAAAGGGCTTATTCACAATTATGCAGCCCTTTATGGAAGCTTCCTACAGAAAGTCACACAGAGTGATGAAGGCACCCCGTTTGTCTGGGTTCCTGCCGAGAGGCAGCAATTTAATGAAAACAAGGAAGCCAGACCACATCGTGAGTAAGATTTTAATGTGTGAGCCAGCAAACTAAAATGTTAACCACCCTGTTCATATCATTCACATTAATGAAAATGCAGTTAGTCTGACATACCAAATGCACTTAATTTTAAAAGCACTTCTCAGTCACACACCAACTAGATTATCTGCAATTTTTTTTATCTCTCTTTTTTTTTTCCTTGAACCTAAGAAGATGGGTCAGAGAAAAATATGCTTCCTGTCTTTATACTGGAAAAAAAAGGGAGAATTTTTGCAAATAACAATGAAATATCATATTTCCACTCTGAGATTTAACATTATTCAGAGGAATGTATTTAAATGAGACTAGCAATGAAGCATGAAATATTTCGTTTCCTGATACAGCCGTGCTCACTCTCTTTTATTGTTTTGGTAACATCCTGTGAGAAGTTGCATTCAGACGATGAGTTCATCCCCTTTAGATTTGCTGGCTGTTTACTTTAATATATTTTAATAATTATGTAATTAGCTCATCATCTCTCCACATTCAGTATTTCCCTCCTAGCTACTTGCTTTGTTTACTTTAGGGACTTTTTGAAGTTCTGTGTACAGAATTAGTAAGTGGCATAATTTATCTCTTCACTGTTCTCAGAGAGTCTTTCAGACCCAGAACACCTCTATCCACTATCAATCTGGGCCACTCAGACGACGATGTGGTTCTTAGTAGCTACTGATTCCAAGAATCCATTTAAAAAACACAGTTGACTCTTCATGCTGTTACATTTTGATTTCTTGACCTATAGATTTTGTATCTGAAACCATTTCTAAAGAAACTTCCAGTCAAGAGTGTTAAATTATTGGGACGCCTGGGTGGCTCAGTCGGTTAAGCGTCTGCCTTCGGCTCAGGTCATGATCCCAGGGTCCTGGGATCGAGTCCCGCATCGGGCTCCCTGCTCCGCGGGGAGCCTGCTTCTCCCTCTCCCTCTGTCTCTGTCTCTCTCTCTGTCTCTCATGAATAAATAAATAAAATCTTAAAAAAAAAAAAAAAAAAAGAGTGTTAAATTATTAATCAATATGTCATGATATGTAAAATAGGGAACAGGACAGATTTGGGACAGAAAAAACAAGAGGGCAATACCGACATTGTTCTTGATGGAACAATGACAAAAGTGAATAAAGAGTTCTAAAATTTTGAATGACAGTGAATGGCAATCCCACCCTCTACCCCCTGTTTTGTTGGTGGGTAGGGGTTGAGAAGCTAAGCAGGAATGGACATTTGCAGAAAGACAGCCAGAGACATGCTAGTGAGTGAGCGGCTCAGGCTGGTTCAAACGGAAGGATGAAGAGGCAGGTGGATATTTCCTTTGAATGAGGATCTCAACAGATAGAAACAATTTCCTAGTCCTGAGAGAGCAGGAGCCCCTTAGCCAATGTGCCCAGCATTGAGACTGTAAGCAATAGGATCAGATTAAGAGTGAATTATAAAATCTACAAAAGAAATTAGTGGCAAAAATGCATGTAGATTGACTAGGACTTCCCTCAAATCTGGGAAGTCAAACTAAGGAAGTACCAAGTGGTAGAAATTCAACTGAAATAGATTTCAGGTTAATTAAAAGAGCTCTGAAACAATCAAAACTGTTCCAGAAAGGTAATATACTGCCTCAGCAAGCAACATGCTTTTCACGAATTGAAATGTTCAAACATAATATATCATCATTTGCTGGGTTTGTTTCAAGACAGACTCGGACATCAGCTATATGATTACACAAAATTACCTAAAAGTTTAATATGTAATCCATGGTTCAAAGCTTCTTTATTTTTAAATTTATTTATTAGCTCTTAAAACAGATACTATCCTTGCTGTTTTTACAAGGAAGATGAAAGGATGGTCTCTGATTTCACTTCAGTGTTGATAAAATAGGAGGAAGGGTGCCTACAATCAAGACAGAACCAAGAGAGAGACAATAAATAAACAAGGCATGTAAAAATCCTGGGGCAATGACTGCAACTCATTATTATTTCTACATTAATTTAATTATGAACTCCCGCAGATAATCCTAAACTTCCTAAGGTAGATAAAGAGGAAAAATACCAATTCTCAGAGTTTTGTATTTTCATTTCTGTTTAGTTTTATATATTGTTTTATTTTCTTTCAGGCTTTCTTTTTGACCCAGGGCTTATTTAAAAATGTATGTTTAATTTCCAAGTGTTTGGGGGTTTTCATGTTGTCTTTCTATTATTGATTTCTAGTTTGATTCCATTATGGTCAGAGAACATACTCTGCGTGACTTAATTTCTGTTAAATGTATTGAGGTTTGTTTAATAAACCAGAATATGATCAATCTTGGTGAGTATTCCACACATGCTTTAAAAGAATGTGTTTTCTGCTGTTGTTGGGTGGGACGTTCCAATAAAGCTCAGTTAGATTCTGTCGATTGATGGTTATTTACAGACTATTGAAAAGTTCCTCTTTCGAACATCCGTTATACTTTATATCTTAGGAAAGCACTTTAGATAATAACCACTATTTAAATTTTGTTAAAAATGCCAGATATGTTGCATCTTATATATGAATATGATATGGTCTTAATTATAGTGTGGGTTCCCACACTGGTTTCCCTCAGAACACTGTTTCAAAGGATTTTAAGAATGGTTTAAAGAATTCCATTGCTGTGAACAAAATGGTAAAATAATTGTAGAATTGGGCGATGCTAACACATTTCTTTACTACAGTAACTATTCAGAACTATTAATATGGTAATGTTAACATGAATATGAAGAGGTCCACCAATGACTGTGTGTCTTCTTGTGTGGTGGTCGCCGTAAGTCAGGAATTTACCTCACTCTAGAAGAAGTGTTCCCTTATGTCCAGTCTAATGAGTACCTGGAAATGGCGTCAGTGGGCAGTCTCCTTGATGTTTTCTGAGCGGAGGTGGGAGAGGATCTGGAAGGGCACACAGATGATGAGGATGTCATGCTGTGTAGGGACCACAGTGAAATTCTGTCTGTCACTGTTCCTTGATAAGAGCGTGGCATGTGAAATTTCTGTGATTGCTACTTCACGCTGGATCTCCTCTAGGAGCAATGTAGCTGGCCAGGTTCTGTGAGGAATGTCTAGATCTTATCAGCCTCTGGCTTCTAGATGGCTTTCTCCTGTCCTCCATCCAGAGGGTTTCCTTCCTTTGCCTATTTGCCATAGGCCAAGAGCTAAACAGTAAGTTATATGCTCTTTCCTTCCCCTCTGCACCCTCACCCCCTTTTCTGCCTCAGGTCTGAGAAATGAGAGGTGAGGAAAGGAATAAAGATATTCCCTGAGGTTGATGAGAATGGCTGTTGCCTCACAGAGACCTAGACTGTGGAAAGGTTTCTGCATTTTGAACGCATCTGATGCATTTTACAGTGTAGTAGCCAGAGATTGCCACAGAAGAATCTCTTAATAAAGTATCTCCAAACCCAGTGGCAGATATATGTAAGCACTTCTCATGTTCCTGAACATGGAGACAAGTGTCATTTGGCTGATGGAAGAAGTGCTTGGTCGGCTAGCCCTACTTCAGGTTGCTGGTTTCCTACACTTGGTCCCTGCTGTAACCGGCTCAGGGGTTCTCCCCCAGGTGTTGTTACTAGGCCAGGGCTGGAAATGCATCAGCTCCCTGGAATAGGTTTTCCCCATTTTAAATCACTGTAGCCCAAGAGCAAAGCCATAATGCACAGCATATGAGAGCCTCTGCTCACATCACATTTACTAACATTCCATTGGCCAAAGCAAGTGACGTGGCCAATCACCACATTACTTGATTAAGAAGCATCCTCTGTTCTTGCTGAAGGGTGTGGGGAGAAGCCAGTGAGTATCTGCTGAACAGTAATGCAAACTACTACATAAATCCAGAGCCTCCCTCTCTTTTTAATACACTTCAAATCTAGCTTTTCTTATCAGCTCAAACTATTTGGGGGACCAAAGGGAACAAGATATTGTAATTAAATAGAAAAAAGAGAGGGAATCACCTAACGTTTCCTCCGGATGAATACTGATTTCAAGCAGAGACAACAAATTCAAGGTAAATGATGGATTAAATAACTATACTTGGGTAGAGAACTAGGGCAAGGACAATGGTCTTCCGAGGTTAAAAAAAAAAAATGGGAGAGAGTGCCTAATCTGTTTCTCCTTTGGTTTCCCTTGTCTTTTATTCAGTTGACTAGATTACAGTAGTTGAACAATAGGAAAGCAGAAGGATATAGCAATAGAGAATCCTCTGTGACACTCACATGTGCCTAGTCTATTCTTCTCCAGCATGAGATTTGACTTAGTTCTTTTTTTTTTTAAGCTTATTTTCTTAAGCTGAAATTTGTCCCTTGTGTGTTCAGTATTTGATTTGATTTACTGCTTGAGGAAAAATAGATTATAAAAATAACACCTAGATTCTAACATTTTTAAATTGTGGAAAGTGGTTAGTTTTTCCCATAAAAAGCAATATATGGATTGATCCACATGGGTGATTGAGCCCATGAATCTGCAAGTCTCTCCTGTATATAGTATCTAGAAATGGGTGGAGGGGCATTTTTAGAAAGATAAATCCAAAATTTTACAAGGAAACCTAAAGTGCCTTTAGTGGACACAAAATTATAAGTAATTTCTGAAAGGTAAATCTCCCCAAAAAGTGCAGCAGGATGGGCCAGTGCAGAGCAGGAGAAGGTGATAGGCTGTCAGGTGGGATCTGTGGGAAGCAGCAGGGCTCCCCGGGCAGGAGCCAAAGTCATGGAGCAATTGAAATAATTATATGTGTGTGTGTGTGTAAAATGACAGCTAATAAATATAATGATATGTATTATTTTAATCACTTCATAATTGTATATACATATATATGAACATTCCTAAGAGATTATGTTAAGAAATGTAAACTTCCAGTTTTAGAGCAGTAAGTATAGCGGGAACTCATTTTTTTTTAATCATATAAAATTAAATA
Source organism: Neomonachus schauinslandi (assembly GCF_002201575.2). Lineage (NCBI taxonomy): Eukaryota > Metazoa > Chordata > Mammalia > Carnivora > Phocidae > Neomonachus > Neomonachus schauinslandi. The sequence goes on from NC_058410.1 coordinate 4,392,036, forward strand.
CTTTTATTTGAACATCAAATAGAAGGTAAATTCATAAAGAAATGATCTTATTCCTTGAGTGAGTAAACTGGGACTTGACAAATTTAGATTCAAGTATTAATTTCACTTTCTGTCATATGAATTGTTAATGAGATTGTCTCTGCATATAACTCAGGTAATTAAGAACACTTACTAAAGAGTGAAAACTAAATCAATACAAATCACTAGAAAAATACTTAGCGAATATAGAAAAAGAAAGAAGAAAATCATATTCTAAATATCCCCACTGTTGAAAAAAGATATTATAAATATTTTAGCAATATTCCTTATCATATTGCAGATTTTATATTATTTGATATAAAGCAGAGATTTTTTTTCCCTTTTTGTTCTTTTTAGCATTTCTTCAACCTACCATGCTCATTATTATATTTGTGACTATTATTTGCTCAACACTGTTTGGCATGCCCTTTCCTACACTCTCTGCCTAATTCCAAATTTTGCCTGTTAAAATATTATATTTAAGAGCTAACTATGGTTATACTGAATCCAGAATTTTTCCTACAAACCAACCTATAATACATGGATTTGTCAGCAATTAACTGAATGACAAGATAAGCAGTTATCTTGTCATTCAATTATATTCTGTGTTGTGAAGTTTTGGGAGTGTAGTCTGTGTGTGTGTGTGTGTGTGTGTGTATGTTCTCTTCAAACAGAAAACTCTTTGAAAGCAAGTATTTTTTTTAATTGTAGCATCTAGGAGGTACATAATGGACCATCCTTTTTTTTTTTTTTTTTTAAAGATTCTGTTTATTGAGAGAGAGCAAGGGAAGGGGCAAAGGGAGAGGGAGAGAGAATCTTAAGCAGACTCCGTACTGAGCTGGAGCCAGAGACGGAGGCAGGGCTTGATCTCATGACTTGAGATCACTAGCTGAGCCAAAATCAAGAGTAGCGCGCTTAACTGACTGAGCCACCCAGGTGCCCCCATAATGGACCATTCTTGATGAAAGCATGGGAAGAAGGGAGGGAAATAAGGAAAAGTGAAATGGAGGGAGAGAGGTTATTTAATATAGCAAGTCTGTCAACATGGATGTTTGTGAGGTCTCAGGGTACTGCTGTCAAAAAGTATTTGGGGAATATTTTCAAGATAAGTCCTCCCATCCCACCCTGAACCATGTCATATGCAGATTCACGGGTTTGAAAACAAGCTCCAGAGATTATTTGCAGTAGTCACTCATATCTCTTTCAATCTTTCCTAACCCATCATTGAGGACCATTATTTTAATGTGATAGTCATACAAAGGAACACTTGCTATATAGTGACTGAAAAACACACTAAGGAGACAGGATGCATTATTCTCTGCCCCCACCCAGAACAAACAAACAAATGAACAAACACCTCTCAAATGTGCTAATTTCCTACAGGGATGTTACCAACCAACTTAAGGTTTTAAGATCATATAAAGTATCTTTTTCTGTCCAAAATAAAATCACATGAAAAATCAATGATAAAAAGATATCTAGATAATCTATAAATACTGGGAAACTGTACAACACAATTCTAAATAGCAAATAAGAAATTTAAAAAATATTTTAAAATATTTAGAATGAAAATGAAAACATATTCTATCAGAAATATTAGGAATGAAAGGAGAGATATCATGCCAGATGCTACAGAAATTAAAATGATGAGATGGGGGAATTATGAACCTTATACAAATAAATTGGATACATACTTGAAGTGGACAAATTTTGTGAGATACAAACTTCAACAGTCTACTAAAAAAATTACATATAGAGAGATTACCAGAATATGTCATATCTAGGTCCCTCATATTTCAATATAAATTTTAGAATTATCTGACTAATTTTTAAAAAGCCTTGGTGGCATTATTAATTAATTTATATTGAATCTATAGATTAAGCTGAAGTAAAATTATATCGTAAAAATATTGACTTTTTAAACCATGAACATGGTTTTTCTGTTCATTTCTTTTCCTTAGTAATAGTTTTAAATTTTAGGACTTAACTACTTTTCTTAAATTTATTCATTAGCATTTAATATTTTTGATACTATTGTAAGAATATATTTTAAAAATATTATTTCCAATTGTTTTCTGTTAGTACAGAGAATGCAATTGATTTTTGTGTTTTGATCTTTTGCTTTTTAATCAAGTTAAATTTAGTTACTGATTTTTCTGGCTATTTTGTAGATTCTTAAGAATATTTATGAAAAATTATATAAACATAAAAGTTGCAAATATACTTTGCTTCTTCCTTCCTGAATTTTATTCCTTTTATCTGTTTTTCTTGTTTTATTACAGTAGCTAAGATTTTCAATATCATGTTAAGTAAAGGAGTGGGTTTCCTTAAATATAATAACCAACAAGGTTATATTGGTACACTCAAATAAGAAAGTGTTTTATCTTATTTTCTGAAAGAGATTGTAGAATATAGGGTTATTTCATCTTTTAAGTAGTTGATGGAATTCAGTGAAGCCATCTGGTCTTGAGTTTTCTGTGTGGTAAAGTTTTTGGATTTTTTGGCTTTGTTTTGTTTATTGGTTGGTTGATTTTAACAAAAATATTTATTATTTATTAATGCTTGCTTCTTCCACTGTTAGGTACTGTACAAAATTAAAACAATATAGTTTCCCTTCACAGGAGCTTACAATTAGTATTTTTAATAAAAAATTTAAATGCTTAATGGTTTAGGGCTATTCAAATTTTGTTTCATTTTGTGTCTGTTTTGGTAAGTTGAGCTTTACTATAATTTGCCTATTTTATATATGCTATTAAATATGTTGGAATAAAGTTACTCATAAATATCTTGTTATTCTTTTTTTTTAAGATTTTATTTACTTATTTGACAGAGACATAGAGAGAGAGAATACAAGTAGGGGGAGCAGTAGAGGGAGAAGAAGCAAGCTCTCTGATGAGCTGGGAGCCCAATGCAGGGCTAGATCCCAGGTCCCTGGGATTATGACCTATGCCAAAAGCAGATACTTAACCAACTGAGCCACCCACGTGCCCCAATATCTTGTTATTCTTTTAATGTCTGTAGTGAATTTTTTATTTCTAGTATTTACATTTTAGTTATCTCTTTTTTTATCGTGTTCTGACCAGTTTGGAGTTTATCAATTTTGTTGATCTGTCCAAAGAACCAACTTTTGGCTATGATAATTTTTCTCTCTTTTTCTGTTTCCTATGTCTTTGGATTCTGTTCTCATCTTCACTATTTTCTTCTTTCTACTTAGATAAATTTCTTCTTTCTGGTTACATTAAGTTTTCTGTGTTCTATTTCTAACTTCTTAACGTAGAAATTTAGATCATAGAAGTTAGACATCTATTTTTCTCAAATATATGTATTTAATGGTCTACATTTCTTGATAAGGACTTTAATTACATTCCACTGTTGTGATATATTTTCATTTTAATTTTTATTGACATTATTTCTAGAATTTTCATAATTTCTTTTTTGATTCATGCATTATTTAGAAGTATGTCATTTAATTTACAAATATTTCCTATTTTTATTCATTTCTCACTAACTTACATCAGTGAAAGAACATACTGTGTATGACAGAAATCTATTAAATATATTAATACATACTTTATGACCAAGGATATGTTCTAGCTTGGTAAATATGCCATGTGCACTTGAAAAAAATGTATATTATGCAGTTGTTAGGTGCAGTGTTCTAGAAATAACAATTAGGTCAATATGTTGATAATATTGTTTAAATTATATGTGCCTTTACTGTTTATTTTGTCTAGTTTACTAATAATTTCTGAGGGAAAAGATGAACTTTTCACTGGAGTATATTTATAATCTATGACTATGTAATTATATTTACTTACATCTTGTTACATATTTTGTATCTCCTTAAATACATATATATACATATACATGTCTATTTGTGAGTCAACACATATACAGAAGATATATAAAACAATATATGTAAAACACACACATACATAGTTATTATATGTAATTTAGGTAATGTTCAGGACAGAATTATTAAAATATTTTTTAAATTTGTCAGTTATATAATCATTTTGGAAAATATAGCTGGCTAGTCATGTGATCAGGGATTCCAACTGATAGGTGATAGCTTTCTCAATTCCAGGCTCTCTCTATTAAGAAATGATCTACCTATGTAAGATCAACAGATCAAAACGAATTCCAACCAATGATAACAAAAGATATTCTTTATTAATTTTTTCCCTCAAGTAAATAAGTTTACATGTTTTTTTCCCTAAGTTTACATGCTTTTTAACAACAAATATCCCATACTGAAGGTCTTCACTGTAGCTCAAATATAACTACTAATATGTGCATTACTCAAGATCTTTTCTTTATTCCTTAATAACTCAAATCCAGAACACTCTGGATATATTTTAGGTGAACTGATGGTTGCTAAGCCATGTAAAGTGTTATACTTTATTATTAATATGTGCTAGAAAATAAAAAAATAATGTTTTCCTTATGACAACATAACATTTCATCTCCTTAAAGACATTTATTTGTATTGATTATTTAAATAATTAATGAAAATGACAATTTAGGAGAGTATTCAAATGCATTTTTTCTTTCTTTTTGGCTTTTGATGGTAGAGGTAAAAGGTTGATTTGAAAATTCTGTGTATAATTCTGCTTTTGTTTTAGCTTTATTATATCATTGTTATATAGTATATGTGTTTATTTGTGTCTCTCTGGCAATGATGTAGATCAGCAGTGCTTGGCCTCTGGGTAAGAAAAAACTATTGCATTAGCCTTGGCTATAAATTGGTACCATTGGGATGGACAACTACTCAAATTATTGTATTATTTTCACAAGATGCCATGTTCTGAAATACTTCCCATTCATCAACCTAATAGCTCAGTGGGTATCTTCTGCAGTCTTTATTGTCTGGGTCAGTTAGCTCTGGAGAGTAGGATGGTGATTATGAGGCCAGGGTTGTGGTTAAAATCCCTGTATGGGCCAGTTAGCTTCTCAGTTAAAAAAAAAAAACCTGTGCACAACGACGACCTGCACCTCTAACCTTGCAGTCTTGTAGTCCCACATTAAGGATTATAAAAGTGATATGTCACGGGAATGTAGATGACACAGTGTAATTCATCATTACTATTAGGAAAAAAAATCAAGGTACATATTCCCTTGACTAGGTATTTTCTTCATTCTTAAATGGGGAAGCATGTACATTGATTTGAAGCTATATATGCTTGCATTTAAATGAACTTCATTGAAATAAATACAAAGCCAATAGCTTTTTGAATCAGGTATATTAAAGGATAAAGCAGATCAATGCTTGAACTTTGGAATCCTCTTAAAACTCACAAAGTGCCATTATCCAAAGCTCCCAGAGATGCATTTCTGAGAGGCTCAAAAATTCCTTCAGTCTGATTTGAAATTATTTTTTTCCTGTCTCCCATGATCATCACATTTGTTTTTGCATCTAGGTGTATTTGTGATCTAGTTTTGTTCGGAGTGACAACCCACTTTTTACTCATCTAGGTGGCTGAGTCCTAATGTATCCTAAAGTCAATATTCTTCTCTCTAGTAATTGTACTTTTGCTGTAATGATCCATGCTTCTAGAACACTCTCCTTGCCTGCACTACCTTGTGACTCCATTGGGTTCTTAACTCAACATCTTTCTCCATCCATTCAGTCAAGAATATTTGCTATCAGTTTTTATCAAGTGATGTATAAGATAAAGAAAACAATGATGAATTGCTTTAAAAAACTTACCATTCAGGTATAGGAAAAAAGAAGTGAACATACTTAATTTTATTTTTTTAATATATAAATATTTTTAATTTTATTATGTTATGTTAGTCACCATACAATACATCATTAGTTTTAATGTGGTGATCCACGATCCATTGTTTTCGTATAACACCCAGTGCTCCATGCAGTACGTGCCCTCCTTAATACCCATCACCGGGCTAACCAATCCCGCCTCCCCCCTCCCCCCTCCCCTCTAAAACCCTGTTTGTTTCTCAGATTCCATAGTCTCTCATGGTTCATCTCTCCCCCCAACTCCCCCCCCTCATTTTTCCCTTCCTTCTCATAATGTCCTCCATGCTATTCCTTATGTTCCACAAATAAGTGAAACCATATGGTAATTGACTTTCGCTGCTTGACTTATTTCACTTAGCATCATCTCTTCCAGTCCCATCCATGTTGATGTAAAAGTTGGGTATTCATCCTTTCTGATGACTGAGTAATATTCCATTGTATATATGGACCACATCTTCTTAATCCATTCATCTGTTGAAGGGCATCTCAGCTCTTAAATTTAATTCAAGAGAGAACATGGGTCATGATCAATGGGTATAGAAAAGATATAAGCAGTGTTGTAGGAATACTTCAAGTACTGAACTGTACTAAATGTTGAGTTCACTGCTTTGAACTTGACTCTCCTCAATATACTTACTAGAAAGAAATGGAAGTTGGTGGCTAATATAATTACATTTAATTTTTCCTTGCTACTTTGAGTTATGTGACCTAAAGTAAGTTGCTTAATTTCCCTGAACTTCAGATCCCCACCCATAAATGAAGTATAATATATTCTGAAGAGTTTTCATGAGAATTAATAATAATGTATATGAAAATAAGTACACTTTCTCTTACACAAGTAGATGTTCAGAAAATGTTGAACAAATAAATAAATACATAGGCAGATGGATAAATAAGTTGATTATGACTTGCTTCTAATACAAATTTTGCACTTCTTTAAAAGAATAACACAAGGGTAAGATTATTACGCCTTTTACATTTTCTCTTAAAGTATATATTCTCTGGCATTCCACCTCCTAATTAACTTAAGTCTTCCCCACCTCATGATTGGGCTGCAAGAAGAACACCTGGTCATTCCTGCCTCTACAACTCTCTTCAATTCTTTCAGTTCACCTTAAGTATAATTCTTATACAAGCTTTATATCATCCATCTGTTTTAAAATCATCAAAGACCTACTACAGTATCAGAGGTTTGGTTTTCTTATCATTACACCCTGCTAGTCCTCTTTTTACAAGGCAAAGCAAACTAAAAAATGACCAAACACCCACTTATTTGCAGTATTTTCTAAATAAATATTCTCCATAGCACATGTGCATGGAGTCAAAACACCAATATTTGTTAATTTTGTCATCAGAATGTTTTTAAGAATTACTGATATAGTTGACCTGTAATATTGTGTAAGTTTGAGGTGCACATAGTAATGATTTTATTTATTCTTTTAAAGATTTATTTATTTATTTTAGAGAGAGAGAGTGGAGGGGAGAAGCAGAGAGAAAGAGAGAGAGAAACTCAAGCAGACTCAGTGCTGTGCCTGACACGGGGCTTGATCTCCAAACCCTGAGATCATGACCTGAGCCAAAACCAAGAGTCAGACGCTCAACTGACTGGGCCACCCAGACACCCCAGTAATGATTTCATATACGTATATATTGTAAAATGATTGCCACATTAAGGTTAGTTAACACACACATCATCTCACATAGTTACAATTTTTTTTTTTTGTAAACTATTATAAGCTACTCTCTTAGCAACTTTCAAGTAGGCAATACATTATTATTACCTATAGTCGCCATGCTGTACATTACATTCCAAGACCTTATTTGTCTTATAACTGGAAATTTGTACCCTTTGACCACTGTCACCAGTTTTCCCCATGGGTGGAAACCACCAATCTACTTTCTATTTCTATGAATTTGGATTCCACGTATAAGTGAGTTCATTCAGTATTTGTTTTTCTCTGAGTTATTTCTCTTAGCATAATGCCCTCAAGATTTAACCATGTTGTTGTAAATCACAGGATTTCCTTCATTTTATGGGTGAATAATAGTATATTGTGTGTATATATACACACATACACACACATATATGTACATATATAAATATATATACAGAATCACATTTTCTTTATCCACTCATCTGTTTGATGGACATTTAGCATTTGAGTTGTTTCCATGTCCTGGCAAATGGAAATAATGTTGCAGTGCACATGAGGGTGTGGCTATTTCTTTAAGATAATGATTTCATTTGAATATATATCCACAAATGAAATTGCTGGATTATATGGTAGTTCTGCTTTTAATTTTTTAATTTTTTAAAATTTATTAGGGAACTCCTTACTGTTTTCCATAACAGCTCTACCTATTTCCACCAACAGAGTACAAGGGTTCCCTTTTCTCCACATTCTCGCCAATACTTGCTATTTCTTGTCTTCTTCATTATAGACAGACATTCTAACAGGTGTAAGATGATACTTCATTGTGGTTTTGATTTGCATTTCCTTGATAATTAGTGATATCGAGCACCTTTTCATGTACCTGTTGGCTGTTTGAATATCTTCTTTGAATAAATGTCTGTCTATTCAGGTCCTATGCTCATTTTAAAAAAAGATTTTATTTATTTGTGAAAGAGAGAGAGAGAAAGAGCGCACAGCTTTGGGGAGAGGAAGAGGGAGAGAGAGAGAGAAGCAGGCTCCACACCGAGCAGGGAGCCTGATCTGGGGTTCGATCCCAGGACCCTGAGATCATTACCTGAGCTGAAGGCAGATGCTTAACTGACTGAGCCACACAGGCACTCTTATACTAATTTTTTTTAATTGGATTTGTTTTCTCTTGGGTTGTATGAGTTTCTTACAAATTTGGGTATTAACCCATTATCAGATATGTGGTTTGTAAATATTACCCTCCTTTCCATCAGTTACCTTTTTATTTTGTTGATCATTTCTTTTGCTGTGCAGAAGATTTTTAGTTTTTGTAGTCCCACTTGTTTATTTTTGTTTTTGTTGCTTGTGCTTGGGGTACAATTTTCATAAAATTATTGCTAAGAAGTAATGCCAAGGAAATTTTCCCTATGCTTTTTTCTAGGAGTAAATGGTTTCATTTCTTATACTTAGGTATTTAATCCTTTTGGAGTTAAGTTTTTTTGAGTGGCATAAGATAAGTGTCCAGGTTCATTCCTTTGCATGTGAATACCCAGTTTTCCCAGGACCATTTATTAAAGAGACTGTCTTTTCTCCATTAAGTGTTCTTGCCTCTCTTGTCAAATATTATTTGATTGTTTCAGAATGGTTTATTTTTGGACTCTAGATTCTGTTCCATTTATCTATGTTTATTTTTTAAAAATATTTTATTTATTTATCTGAGAGAGAGAGAGAGCAAGAAAGAGCATGAGTGGGGGATGGGGAGAGGGAGAGGAAGAAGCAGATTCCCTGCTGAGCAGGGGGCCAGATGCAGGGCTGAATCCCAGGATTCCAGGATCATGACATGAGCCAAAGGCAAACTTTTAATCAGCTGAGCCACCCAGGCTCCCCTATGTGTCTATTATTATGCCAATATCATACTGTTTTCATGACTATAGCTTTGCAATATAATTTAAAATCAGGAAGCGCAATGCCTTCATCTTTGTTCTTCTCTCTCAGAATTGCTTTTACTATCTGGGTCTTTTGTGGTTCTCTACAAATTTTGGAATTATTTTTTCTATTTTTGTAAAAAGAAAGCCACTGAAATCTTGATAGAGAAAATTAAATCTATAGATTACATTGGGTGGTATGAACATTTTAACATTAGTTCTTCCAAACCATGAACAGAGAATATCTTTCCATTTATTTGTGTTTTCTTCAACTTCTTTCATCAATGTCTTCTAGTTTTAATTGTACAGATCTTTCCCCTCCTTGGTTAAATTTATTTCCAGGTATTTTTCACACTATTGTAAATGAGACTGTTTTCTTTATTTCTTGTTCAGAAAATTCATTTTTAGTGTATGGAAATACAACTGACTTTCATATGTTGGTACTATATTCTACAACTTTCTGAATGTGTTTATTGATTCTAACAGGTTTTTTTTTTTTTGGTGGAATCCTTGGATTTTCTATATATGATCATGTCATCTGCAAAGACAATTTGTACTAATTCCTTTCTAATTTAGATGGCTTTTATTTATTTTTCTTGCCTGATTGCTCTGGCTGGGACTTCCAGTGCTACACTGAATAGGGTAGTGGGAGTGAGCACCTTTTTCTTATTTCTGATCTTATAGGAAAAGTTTTTAACTTTTGCCATTGAGTATAATGTTAGCTGTGGGTTTGTCATATATAGCCTTTATTAGATTGAAGGGATTATATTTGGGAACAACCTATGTCCCCATCTTGATAGCATCACTCCCTAGAATGTGTTTCTATCACTTGCTAAAGTCTACCAATATTCTTTTCCATGCATGAAAAATCTATTTTTCTTTCTTTTTGTTAAAAACAATTAAGATGGAATCTATTTCCCTTTAGTCTTACTTTATTCCAACAATATATTTTAATTTCATATATATAGCTATATTTCTGCTGTGGGAGTTTAAAAAGTTGAAAGAATAGCTGTTTGTTTTGACACAGTTTTTCCTTAGGACATTTTCAACACTAAATTCAGATCATGAAGACATTTTTAAATGCCATTTAAAGAAGACAGTAAGGTGGCAGATGCAACATTTGATTTGTACACTTTTCAGTTTGTTTATGCAACACTGTAGCATGCACAGAAGAGCACCAGACAAGTGCGGAACAATGTGGAGGGACATTAGGGAGAGCGATTGCATCACAGTCGATGGAAACTATGTCTGTGTCTCTGTGTGCTTTTTGGAATGCCACTTAGATCTATTTGGTCCCTCTTTTGGTCCCCTTTAAAAAGAAGAAATGCATCTATTTTGTCCACTTTCCTCTTCATGCTGCATGTCATTTTGACCTCTGCTGACACCAACATGCATCTTGGTTCTCTGTCATAGTCACTGTACTTTGGTGCATAGTTATTAAGGACATATAAAGAGCAAACCTTGGAAAGGTGATCAAAGTTGGACATTTTTTCATGGAAAAGAAATATGTATTAATCTGGATATTTCTATCTATCTATCTATCTATCTATCTATCTATCTATCTATCTATCATCTATCACCTATCATCTATCATCTATCATCTATCCATTTAAAGAATAATATGTCGCTAAAAGTCAGCCTTCTTTCTAAAATGCTAACCTTGTTCAACATTCAAAAATTAATTAATATAATCCATTATATTAACAGTCTAAAGAAAAAAAATCCCACATGATTATATCAGTAAATAAAAAAAAAGCAGGGGCGCCTGGGTGGCTCAGTCGGTTGGGCGGCTGCCTTCAGCTCGGGTCATGATCCCAGGGTCCTGGGATCGAGCCCCGCATCAGGCTCCCTGCTCAGCGGGAAGCCTGCTTCTCCTTCTCCCACTCCCCCTACTTGTGTTCCCTCTCTCCTGTCTCTCTCTCTGTCAGATAAATAAATAAAATCTTAAAAAAAAAAAAAAACGACAAAAAGCAAATTATCCCCATTCTTAAAGCCTCTCAGTGGCTTCTGATTGCTCAGAATAAAGGGTACATCCTGTCAAGTGTCCTGCAAGTCTGTATCTGAATTATCTTCCTATAGTCTCTCTGGCACTACTCTTCCCCACCTGTCATACCAGCCATGATGGCTTTCCTCGGGTACGTGGAATATACTAAGCTCTTTTGTACCTCAGGTTATTCTCAAAGTTGTTTTTGCTTTGAAAGTTCCTCTCCACCTTTTTGCTTCTTCCCTTCTCTAGATTTATTTGTGTATAATTTAATCAGGGAGACTTTCCTGGAAAGGCCAATTTAAGTGAATTCTCACTCTGTTACAGCTCTTCATCTGAATTCATATTTATGACTGTACTCACACAGTAATTTGAAGCTTATATACACATTTGTCTATGTTTACTTCTCACCTCTGCCATCTAATTCATCATAGGTATTAGTAAATATTTATTGTCTGAATGACTGACTGAATGAGTTGGTTCATAATGACTTCAACATTAGAACATGTTATTAGTGGCTATGTCATCATGTACCAGGCAGAACAAACATTTGAGAGAAAGTATATGCTAAAAGTACATAGAATTGAATCAGCTTATTTTGCATTTAAACAGACCTGTTATTTTCATTTCAATGCTATATTAAATATTTTTATTAATTTTTGTTGCTTCTTTATGAAATGAACACTTATTGAGTTCCTGATATGTGCCAGGCACAAGGGACACAGTAATAAATAATATCGACAAAATTTCCCAAATCTCTGAAACATAGAGGCTTATGGGTCTTTTTGTTGTTTGTTTGTTTTACGAAAGAGAATACAATGAATGAAACAAATAGCAGTCCATAGTCTTCCTTCCCAGATAATTCCAGTTAATATAAGAGAGTACTGTTTAGTTACAAGAGTTAAACCATTTAGAAAGGAATGAAATGAAAAATGAGAGCATCAATCCTCTCTGCAACTCTGTTTAGCTCCCTAAAGGTGACCATTGTTTTCATTTCTTTTGACTTTCTGGAAATAAATTAAAAAAAAATGTATACAAATCCTCAGAGGAAAGGAATGATAGTTATTCAGCTCTGTTTTCCACTGAAATCATGTCATGTAAATTTTCCACATTAGCATATGAATATCTACCTCAATTTTTTGGCAATACAACATTATGGCTAAACCGTAATTAACGTAACTAACCTCCTATTGAGCAATTCTAATTGTCTCTATTTTTCATTATAAAATTATTTTGGAAAATATGTAATACGTTGTAATAAATATTTTGTCAGTGGGGAGTGTCATAGAATGAGACTTAGTTCATTCTAGAAGAAAAATGATAGATACTATAATATTAAATATTATTCTGGCCATTCCATAAGAGGCCAGTAATTCATTAACTACAACTTCCCTATGTATTAAAGGACCAGAAGTCAGTTATAAGATAAGAAATGAGTAGTTACTGAATTGCACTTGGAAAGTCATCAGTTTTTAACTATTTTCTCCTTCTTTGGAGCACAAATAAAAGCTTTTCCATAAGAATGCCCCTTTAAAAAAAAGAAGTCAGCCTTCCAAAAATATACATATATATATATAGCAAAAATTTCCTGTCCTATATTTTGTTTTCTTTTGTTTTAAAGTGGTCTAGGAGTAATGCAATTTCTTTTGACTTATAAGGTGGGGTAAGACTTGGAATTTTCCATTGGCACATCTCTGATGATATCTACACTTCTTATGGAGGGCAGTAGATATAAAGCATAGTAGTCCCTTTGCTAAAGGTAGCATTCTGTGCTTTCAAGTAGCTGTGAGAAACCAAGACGGTCCAGGAAATTCATCACACATAAGCCCATTGACAATGAAATGAGAGCATTCATCTGAAACAACCCACCAGATGCTTTCATGATATCCTGTCATTATGGTTCACTTCATTCTGTCAAAGCCTTTCTGACAGTATGGTTGTTTTGTCTTGTAACTGTCAAAGATACTTTTGTATTGGTAGGCCCAGCAGGGATCATTTTTGGGTTTCTTTCCTTTTTTTCTCAAAGTCACATGATCACACAGATGTAGTGAAGCACTGCAATCAATAAATCAGCATAAGATACTGATGAGGAAGACACATGTATGAGCTAACTTATTTTGGTGTTTAAAAAAATGTGATGGGAGACAAGGTATACACAAGAAATAGTTGGTTTGTTTCTAACAAATTGTTGCTGACTCTGTTTAATCTCTGCTTTTTCATGGGGTTAGGTACATATTTTTCTTTTTCCTTTTAACTAGACACTTTGTGACTAAATGTATTGTGTTTATTCCTTAAACCTGCAGTATTTCTGACTGAACATCTCTCTAAGGTAATGTTCTCCAAAGCTGAAAACTTTAAAGTTCAAATATCAACTTGTGGACATAGCTGAACCAACCACAGGACCTACGCTGTGAAAGAAAAGGATCCAACAGACTTAAATATCAGTAAGACAGCAGTGCAACAGGATGTGACTTGAAACAATTTTGGCTCAGAATATGTCAGGAAAGTTTCTTTCTCAAAAATAAGATTCACTCTCTCAAGAGTTAGTTTTTTAGAAACTTTTTAATTTGAAAGAGTTTACATTCAAAAGAAGTCGCAAAAATGGAAGCGTTCACATATACCTCTCACCCAGCTTCCCCCAGGAATAACATTGTACAAAACAATACTATATTTTCAAAAGCAGAAATCTGGTATTGGCTCAACGCTAACATATAGTCACACACTTCTTCCAGTCCTACCCCTTGGCAGCTATGGAATTATCTCCATCAATATGACTTAATTTCAAGAATGTTATAAGAAATAAATGATAAAGTATATAAACCATTTTAACAGGTTTACAGACATAGAATTCACATGTCATAAAGTCTACATAATTTAGAGTACATAATTCAGAGCCTTTTAGTATATTCACAGGGTTGTATAGCCATAACTTTAAAATATTTTCATCTCAAAAAGAAACTCCATATCCATTAGCAATTACTCTCCATTCCTCCACCCCCAAAGGCTCGCAGCATTAGACAATCAAGAATCTACTTTCTGCTTTCTGTCCCTACAGATATTTCTACTCTAGATATTTTATATTGATGGAATCATATAATATGTGGTCTTTTGTTACTGACCTCTCACTTAACATACTGGCATCAAAGTCCACCCAAAGTCCACCCATATTTTAACATGCTGCACAATTTTATTCCTCTTTTCCTTCTAAATAATATTCCATTTTGTGGATATGCAAATATTCATTTACAATCTTTGACTATTACAAATAGTGCTGCTATGAACAATTGTTTTCACATTTGTGTGTGGATGAATGTTGCCTATCTGTTGAATCATATGGTAAGTCTATATTTTCATATGGGCAGACCACATATCGCTCAGTGGGTTTTGAATAGAGATGTTTTTATTCTTTTTTTATAAATACCCAGGAATGTAATTGCTGGGTCATATAGTATACATTTAACTCTGTAAGAAATTGTCAGACTGTTTCCAGAATGGTTATAATGATTTCACATTATCGCAAGCAAAGCATAGAGATCCTATGGCCCAATATCCTTGTGAGAACTTTGTATTGTCAGTGTATAAATATTTTTACATTTTAGCCATTCTTAGAAGAGTGAGTGCTACCTAGTTGTGGGTTTAATTTGCATGTCCCTAATGGATAATGATTTCAGCATCTTTCAGGTGCAATTTTCTATTGCATATTCTCTTCCCTATTGTGTCTTTCAAGTCTTTTGCTCACATTCTGTGTTGTGTTCTTATTGTAACATTTAGAAATTTTTTCATGTATTATGGAAATAAGTCCTTTGTCAGACTGTGATTTGTTAATATTCTTTCCCCAGCCTTTTCGTCCTCCTAACAAGGTCTTCCACGGGGCAGAAAATTTTCATTTTGATGAAGCCCAATTTAATGATTATGTTTTCAATGGACTGTGTTCTTGGTGCAGATGTCTAGGAACTCTGCCTAATCTTTGGTCCCACTGATTTGCAAAGTTATAGTATGCATTTTACATTTTGATCTATGAGTCACCTTTTAAAATAACATGTGAGGTTTAATGGGTTTTTTTGTTTGTTAGTTTTGCCTATGGATGTCCATTTGTTCCATCATGATTATTTTAAATACCTTACTTCCCCACTGATTTGCTTCTGCCATTCTGTTCCTAACTCTTAAGAACGTTGACTTTTACCTGAGTCTTGTGATCCTGGAAACAGCAAAGGTTAAGAAATCCCCTCAACCTTTGAAGTTAAATGTTTCCCCTGAGGTCAGCCTAATTTTTAGGATGACACCTGAGGAGGGCTGGTATACTAGCCTAGGATGAATAGGCCAAAGCCCAAGAAAATCTTAACCAAAGTTTGGTTCAAAAGCATTTGTTTCCATTGATTAGTGAGGACAAACAGTTCAGCTAATCATTTGTAAGTTAAAGAATGGGAATTTGGAGTATCTGTTTCTAACCTTGCCAGAGGTAAGCAGGGTAGTCTCCCTAAGACTTCCCTGACTCATATGGCAGAGGATGTTACCTCTAGTAAAGCTGCTGCTACACTGTATATCAACCACCTTCCATAGATATGTAGATATCATTAGAGATGTGTCAATAGAAAATTCTAACCCAAACTGTTAGTCAAAAGAAATTGCCATTTCTCCTATACTAGTTTAACAAAACATATAGAACAAATTTTTCATTATACACATGCATATTATTGGGATATTGCTTCTTTTTCTTCTTCTTCTTCTTTTTTTTTTGGAAGGGGAATTCCAATGGAAAAGCTTTAAAGAAAGAGAAACTATCTCCACTCCAAAAGAAGAAAAAAATAGATAAAAATTGATTACTTTACATGTACGATTCAGTGACTACTTATTCCTTATATGAAGACTTACCTTCTGGTCCTTTAATCTATAGGGAAGTCATAGTTACCAAACTACTGGGCTATGCTTATGGGATGTCCATAGGATCAAAATAATTTTAATATTACCTATTATATCTATTCTTTTTCTTCTGGAATGAACTAAATATTCTATGATATTCTTCACTACTAAAATATTTATTACAACATACTACATATGTTATAATAAGTTTGTATAAAAATAATTTGTTAGAAAATATACACAATCGGAGTTACTCTATAGCTAGTTATATTAATTATGATATAGCCATAAAATTGCATTGCCATAAAAATGAGGTAGATATGCATGTGCTGATATGGAAAATTTACATGCCATGATTTCAGTGAAAAACAGAGGTGAATAGCTGTCATCCCTTTTTCCTATGTGAACAAGAATACATGTTCTGTTTTCATTTTTTTTTCCAGAAAGAAATACAAGGAAGAAAGACATATAGGAGTATGTAAAGCAAGTAAGTGAGATTATCTATTGAGAAATAATGTTGTAGAAGTGGAGAAATGCTCAGCACCAGGCCAGATAAAGAATAAGAAACCAGAAAGAGAATTGGGCAAAAATCGACCCACAAGGGGAATAGGAACACTGAGAACATGTGAAATATATGGTATCATAATCCAAGATTAATGAGTTTTTCAAGGAGAATAGTCTGAGAGGTTCTAGACTATGAGGGAATACGGTGTTCATTGAACTTAAGCACAGAGAGATCACTGGAGTTATTGGATATATAACATCCTAGGGAATAAAATTGTAGTAAATTGGAGGGAGATTCAGAGAGGAGGGGTGGAAAGAGTCAGCGAAACTTTTGAAAACCTGGTTGTAAAAGAATATAACATGGACTGGTAGGACAGGAGTTGGAGGGAGATGTAAAGTCAAAGGGGTTTATTTGCTTTAATGAGACGTTCCAGAAAACAGTGGCTCATTTAAGGGAAAGAAATCAGGAGAGAAAAAGAGGTTCATTAGATCAGATAGAAACTGAGTGCCGAAGTTGAAGAGATATGGTTCTGTGGTAGACAGAATAATGTAGGCAGGATAATGGCTCCCTGCAATATCCACATTCTAATCTAGAACCTATGAATCTGTTTCTCAAATGACTGTGCTGATGTAATCAAGTAAAGGATCTTCGGGATGGGGAGATTATCCTGGATTATTCAGGTAGATCCAATGTTGATCAAAGATCCAATGTAGATCCAAGATCACAGAGGTCCTTAAAACTGAAAAAAAGAGGCAGGAGTGACAGAGTCAGAGGAGAAGATATGAAGGCAGAAGCAGAAGTTGAAGTGATTGCTAGCTTTGAAGATGAAAGAGGCCAAGAGCCGTGGGATGGCAGGTGCCTGTAGAAGGTGGGATAAGCAAAGAAATGGATTGTCCCCTAGAGCCTCCAAAAAGAACGTAGTCCTGACGAAACATTGGCAGTAGCCTCCTGAGACCCATTTTGGATTTCTGCTCATCCCAAATCATAGGTCAATAAATTCATGCTGTTTTAAGCCACTGAATCTGTGTGATTTATTTCAGCAGCAATAGGAAGCTAACATAGCTTTTATCTAGTCAATCTCCCTTAAAGATTTCACATCTGAAATGTGTTTATGGTGGCAGGAGAGAATTTTTACTGATTTATTGACTTATTTATTCATAAACACATCTCATTAAAAGTGTGGACTTGATTCTTATTGGCAAAATTGCTTTTTCTAACATTTAAAGACAACATTTAATTATCTAAGTAATTAAAGTATTTCATAGTCAGACCAACAATAGCGAATATAAGCTCATACCTTTTCATGTCTCTAATATAGCATTTAAATATCACAAACAAAGTTATATTTATTTCTTTTCTTTTCTTTACCTCTCCAAATTAATCATCAAAACAAAATCTTGAGAAATTCCTGACAATACAGAATTATGAGAAAATTCCCAGGAGTGACACTTGGTAAGATTCGGTGGCATATCAGGCATCATGGGTGATCTCCGGGATTTGGTGTTTGGTGAGCCACCATGTTTTATCCTTTTGGCTTACAGGTAACATTGATGAAACTCCTCCTAACAGCAAATAACATATATATAAAAAGGAGCAGTCCTGGTTTTCTCTGGTCTGTAGTCTTTCCTGACACCAATACTGTACCTACCTCATTTGAGTTTCCACATACTGTACCTACCACTGTTATAGAAATTTTATAATGTATAATTTATTAATTTACATTATTTTTTACTGATAAAATGAATTAATGGTAAGAATATTGCATAATTAGTTTTTGTATATCTAGCTCTAGTCACAGTACCTGATATATAATAGACACTTCATAGAACATCAACCTGAATATAGGACAATGATTTCTGTGAGACTTCACTATGATTTGTACAATTGAGCTTGAGCTTGGTATGAATAGAATCCCTAAAGTTATGGCAATGGAAACAAGGGAAAAGCTGTCACTTTTCTAATCTGTGTAAACTCGGGTGAAGTTAGTAAGTCCCTCTATGGCTGTTTTCACATCTGAAAGATGAAGATAATAACAGTACCTATTTTGTCTTGTTATTTTCAATATTGCATAAGGCATTGCATATAAAACTCTTAACACAGTGCCTCACATAGTTTATCTTCAAAAAAGTTCAGCAAAATTATAACCATCCTGCAGAATCATAACCCCATAGATAGCAAATATTGATATTATTATATGTTTGTTTTCTCAAATGAGATGCTAAAGAACAAAGTAAGCTATGTTGCCTATCTCTTTTTATATTAGATACTTAGTTGAAAGCAACAAATAAACTATGAATAATTTAACTTGAAGAGGAATGTATTAATAGGATATTAACTGATTCACAAAGCCTCTAGGAAATCTATCAAACAAAATTTGGAGGCTGCATGGGGAGGAACAGCGCTCAAAATCAAGCCAGTGAAAACAGTGCTGCTGGGGACATAGCTTGTCTCTCAAACGCACTCCACCAATAGTGGACGATGGAGTCGGTCTGTTCTTACTGTTTCCTTTAGAACCTGGAGGTGCCAGCTGCCACAGTGCCACCCATTGCAAGAAGAGGTTCTGCTCGGTCCACCTTGTTTATGATTCAAATTAAGAGGTCAGCATGTCTAGTTGGAGAATCCCAGGCATGTATCCTTTCCTGTCTGCAAGAGAGCCTGAGAAAATGAAACTTAGGTATTTTTGGTTTCCATGGGGGAGATGAAGCTGTTCCTACAATGTAATTCCACAACCAAATCCTACCTACACCTACTAGAAAGGTAATTTTAAGACCGAATAGCAAAAGAAAATGTAAAAAGTCCTCTATGTCTTAACATGTGCTGAGATGTAGAATTCATGGGATTTCAAGGAAAGAAAAATTAAGTTTAAAAATACACTATCTTGAGTTTAATCACATATCAGATTTCCTTTAAAGACTTTTTTTTTTTTTTGCCTGTAGACCAGCCCTCACCTTCCCCCAAACCAAAATGGTTTTATCCCCTTCGCAACTCTGTTACAAGTGTTGACAATCTCGCTTTTTCCTGCTCTTGAATTGGACTCTGGATGCAGCATCGTGAATGACGGCAGAGACAGAAGTGCGGCGATTGCTGGGCTATCTGTGTCAGGTGAGCAGCACAGACGTGCACTTCAACTCAGACGTGGTCTCCAATTCTCACAGGGATTTCTTAAGGCGATTCGATGTTTGGATTATGGTTATTGTATTCTCTTCTTTGTTCTATATTTAAATTATCCCTAGATTTCACTCAGAACACAACCAAATCCTACCTACACCTACTAAAGAAAATGCATGGAGCTTCTACAAACACACGAGGCAATTTGAACAAAGCCTCCACTGCTACAACTTTTTAAAGCAATACTTTAAACTTTATCACTTGCCTTTTGTATTTCCCAGGAGAATCTTCTTCAATGTTGTTCCAAAGAAATGTTTCTGGGTTGAACATGGTGAATGTGTAACTAGAATAGATGTGAAATTTTTGACAAAAAGGATTTCTCAAGAGTGTTTCACAAGTAATATAATGAATTCTCACTATAGTCTCCATAAAAAGGCAAGTTTTTTATTGTGGTAAGGTATTTTAATTCACTAGAGTTAGAATAATCAGAAAAGGCACCATATTTAAATATGTATGATTATGTGTGTATATAAATATTCATATGTGTACGGTTTATTAGTTATACCCTATGTCAGTAAGCCCAGGGGGACAGTAATATAATTTAAAATACACACTCCACATTACAATGTTTAAAACATTTAAAGTCATTATGAAATATATGGTAACTAGTAATGTTAATATATCTTTCTCTTGCCGTAGTTCTGTGCTGATATATATGTAAGATATAAAAAATATTTTGTTAAATATATTAAATATATTCTTATATGAGAAGAAAAATTCTTTCAATCTCATAAATATCAAGAACATATCAGATGGTCAATGAATGGCAGATTAAATTCACTTCTAGTGAGTTAAAATTTAAAGCAGAGATTTAAAAATTCTTGTACAATATCCCGGCCAGAAACAAAAATAAGTCATGAATCTACAGGGCAAGAAAGCGGTAGAGCCAGTAATTCTTGAAGAGAATATGGCAATTTCTGATGGCTTAAAATACAAATTCAAGGAGCTATTATAGGAGACGAGACAAATCAAAATCCCTGAGGTGAGAAATTACACTGAAAAAACCCTGTTTAGTGTAAAGGCCTCTGATGGGTAGCAGATTCAGTGGATAAAACAGGAAACATCAGGAATTCATATCAGTGCTGAACATTTAGTATATGTCAGTTTTGGGTTGGTGGTGCCTCTTAGCTCCTAGAAGTAGCCAAAAAAAAGGAGGGGGAGTGTGAAAGAGAGTGTGTACACATACAATACAGAGACAGAGAGACAATAAGAGATAAAGACAGAGAGACAGAGACAGAGAGAAGAGACCCATTCAGAAGAAAAACACTTAATATCTAAGCCTCAAAGATTTATTACTGATCTCAAATGAAATCTCTAAATATGACATGAAATAGGCCACAGTTATTTTGATTCATCAGAAAAATTATCACAGACATAGACATCTAATGACTAGCATATATAATATATAAAACAAATATATTTGATATACTTAAAGAAATAAAATTGACTGAAAATATAATGAAATAAAAGAGAATATAATTTGTAACAATAAATTGAAATAAAGAGAAACTCTAGAGTAAAAATTATAATAAAAATTAAAGAACTATATAACTGAAGAGATAATTGGGGATAGACCTGAAAAAAATATACAAATAGTTTGGAGAAATTACACAGGAAATGCTCTGTAGGAGAGAGAGGGCACATTTTAGAGATAGTTAAAAAGATACATCATATAATGTGAGAAGGTCCAGCACATATAATATCAAAACATCAGAAAGAAACAGAACGGGGAGGACAACATAAAGGAATTGGAAGATGTGACTCACAGTTTTTCAGTTTAAATATACCAATTTACGTATTTAGGAAGCCTAGTAAGTCCCAGCCAAAATGAATGAAAATGAGTTATAGATAGATATAGAGATAGATATAGATATAGATATAGATAGATATAGATACACGTGTGTGTGTGTGTGTGTGCATGTGTGTTTTAAGTATCTGACACACATGATTTTGCAGGCTGGCAAGTCTGAAATCTGCAGGGTAAGCCCACAGGTTGAAAATTCAGGCAGAAGCTGTTGCCACAGTCTCGAGGCAGAATTTCTTTTCTGATAAAACTCAAGTTTTCACTCTCAGGGCCCCAAATGGATGAGGCCCACCTACCTTATCGAGGGTCATCTCCTTTACTTAAGGCCAATTTACATAAACCACACCTACAACATAGAAAAACAATAGAGGAAATCAAGAACAAAAATTTTAAAATAACAACTAAATTGACAAGTCTTTAGCAAGAGAGACCAAGAGAAAAAAAAAAAGAGAGAGAGAGAACATTCAAATTATTAAAATCAGTAGTGAAAAAGGAGAAATTAGAGCTAAATTTACAGAAATTAAAATCATAAGGGAATACTCTGCACAACTGTATGTCAACAAATTATGTAACATAAATGAAATGGACACATTCCTAAAAAGATACAAACTACAAAACTGACTCAGAAGAAATAGAAAATCTGAATAGATCCTGAGTGGTATCATTTACCCTTCTGAGGAGAAAAGACCCAGCTGGCTAAGGAAGTGAACTGTGGCCATTTGGGTGGGAAATTCTGGAGTTTCAGGGGCCTTGAACATGGTCTATGGAGGGAGTAATAGCTCTAGTGGGCGTATTTCTTTGCTGTCCAGGACTCCTGGCCTGGGCACAGAGATGTGGACAGAGAAGGGCAATAGTTCAGTCCTCTGAACCACTAGTTCCTCTCCTTTGTCTCTTAAGACAGTAAGTGCTTCCACCAATTACTTGTGTAATATTTGGCAAGTCTTGTGATTTTTGGCTGTAGGATGGAGATAATACTTCATTGAATTTGAGAATTGAAAGGAATCAGAGATTAGAGAAAAAATGTTCCACATTGCCTGATACATGGAGCAAAGAGATTTACCTTTCTTCTTCCTTTCACTATTGCCTTCATTTCTCCTGGAATCTTAGATTGCTCATTTATATAAGAAGACTGATATTATTGCTTAATTCTCAGGACTGATATAATGAAATACATCAAGTAAAATATGAAAATGAAACAATAAGAAATAAATAAGTGGCATAAATGACAGTCAATACATAGATACAGAAATTGAAGATAAAAACTTCCATTTGGGAGAAACGTAAGTAGAATTCATAACTATTTGGAATTTTCTGCTAGGACCATCCTCATACTTATTTTTTCATACAAAATTTTCAACATTAGTTGCTCTAGAAATTCATTCTTGTTTTAGTTTTAGCAAAACCTGATAATATACAAACCCCATTTGGAAACCTTGCCAAAGATTTATCATATAATTTCCAATAATATGTGTCAGAGAGATTTCTATTGGTGCCAGTTCTCAGATGTTCTGCTTTTCTCTTGGCCAGCATAAGCAGATGGCATCTTGCAAAGAAGTTGGCCTGGAGATGTAATTGGAGAAGAAACTCTACGTGCTTGTAATTTGAAAGCTATCTGGATTATGATGAAACAGGAGTCGTGGTGGGATTTTGAAGTTTAGTAGGAGTCATCAGAAGAATGAAATATTCTCCTGAAATGAGTCCTGAATAGTCTCTCTTATCCAGTTATGCTACCCTCCCTACATGCATGTGTAGCAATATGAAACCCTCTGATGTTTTCCAGCAGCTTTATTCAATTATCACTTCTGCTGCTGTACTCACCACACCCCCCAACAGCATCAGTGAAAGTACAAATCCATCATGAAGCAGTGTAACCTTCAGAATAATCTAGAAAGTTTAGTAAAATTAGACTCAGGAGAACCTTTCAGATAATGATGTTTAACTGACACTTGGCATAAAGTAAAATAAAGTTACTGAATTTTGCATTGTTAATTTGAGAAAGTATAATATTAACTTTTGGAATGGTTAGTACATGCGATATGAAACTTATTTAGTTGTATCAATAAATTTAATGAGGAAAGTTGACTCTCCCCTTCCTTAATGTTGCTATATCATAAGAACATGTTCTAAAATAGTAAGGGCATAGGGCCATGGCTTCCTTATTTTACAAGAAATATGTCTAACATATAATTCATTATTTTATGTGAAGAGAAGTTCCATTGAGAGATAATTCAACAAATGATTATTTTTATTTTTGAGAATAATCACTTAAAATTGAAACTTAATGTTAAATTTAATAGACAAATCTACAGTGCTCTGTGAAAAAGTTACTTTTTTTCTTTTATATTCTTAAGAAACACATAAAAGGAAAACTATAAAAGAATGAAAAGTATTCTATTATTTCTACAAAGTTCAAATTAAAACTTTATGTCTTAAAAACTCAAGTGACCATCAAGGTATAAGTATATAATTATATGATGGGTTAACTATATTTTTTCTTCTATACTACATAAACAGAAACTTTAAAATATTCCTCAAATAAGGTTATATTTATGCATTCCCTATCATTTTTATATACATCATATTATCCATGCATGTATATTACATATATATTATATATATTATTATATATACTTAAGGCTTTAAAGAGGTATAAGGACTCTCAAGTATATAGGGTATTATATAGCCTACTATCAAAAGAGGGACCAAGGCATAAAACTTTGGTCTTCTTGTTTTAACAAGTTACTATACATATCAGTAGATATCTATTGAGGCCTAGAAATCTCAGAGAGGACTGGGGAGCAAAGAGGAATCTCCTAAAAGACCCAAAAAGCTGATAGCCAGGTTAAAGCAGAATGAGATCTCCCATAGGTAAGAAAGTAAATAGATGGATGGTAAGTAAAAATAATTCTTCACATTTTTTCCCTGCAAGATCTGCTACCAGAAGGTCCTGATCTTATTGTCAAATTGTCTAAAGCCAAGGGTGAAGTGAATATTGCTAAAGCAAGAACAAAATTCAGCCTCAGTTTATGTTGACTTGTGCCATCAGGCTAATATCATTAGTTAATATCAATAATTAATATTGTTTACTTCAACCTTTACTTTTCTTTTACACACACTGTCCAGCTTATAATAAACAATTAGAAGACACATAAAGAAGCAATAAAATATAACCCATTGTCGAGAAAAGGAGATTGTCCGGGGGAAGAGCAAGATGGCAGAGGAGTAGGAGACCTAAATTTCATCTGGTCCCAGGAACTCAGCTAGATAGTTATCAAACCATTCAGAATACCTACAAACTCAACAGGAGATCAAAGAAAAGAATAGCAGCAATTTATGAACAGAAAAGCAACCGCTTTCTGGAAGGTAGGACGGGTGGAGAAGTGAATCCCAGGCAATTTTTGGGAAGATAGACCACGGGGGGAAGGGAGACTCTGACAGCAGGCTACCAGCAAGTGATAGAGCAGTGGATCACTAAATCAGAACTTTCAGAAGTCTGCTCCACTGAGGGATGTGATTCCAGTGGCTACGCAGGGGGTGGAACCCTCGCTGGGACAGGGTGGTCTCAGGACCCTCGGGGTCACAGAAAGACTAGGGGTGACTGAGTGTGGCAGAGCTCCCAGGTATCAGAGTGGGGAAGCTAGCTGCAGAGATGGAGCCGAGGAGTGAGCTCTCAGCTTGGGGTTGCCATAAACCATGATCCGAGGCATAGTTGGGCCACTGCTCTTCCAGCGGGACCCAACAAACAGAAGATCCAGGCAGACTCCCCTTCTTCTCCCAGGAGGAGTGGCATGGGAGCACACCGCAGTTATCTGCTGGGTTTGGAGACTCCATACAGGGTCGTGTGCCAGAGATAGAAATGCTCAGTCACAGGCCGGGTGAGCACAGAGTGCAGCCAGAGACCGGGAGACAGGAGAGACTGATTGCTTTTCTCTGAGGGCTCAGTGAGGAGTGGGGGCCCAAGCTCCTCTGGGACCAGAGAGTGGGAGACCGTCATTTTCACTCTCGTCCTCCAAAGCTATATGAAAAGCTTTCAGGGAACCAGAACTACCGAGCAAACACAAGCAGATTACTTAGCCTGGCCCCTGGCAAGGGCAGTGCAATTCTGCCTCAGGCTAAGACATTTGAGAATCACTGCAACAGGCCCCTCCCCCAGAAGATCAGCAAGAACATCCAGCCAAGACCAAGTTTACCAGTCAATGAGAAATGCAAAACCCTAGCCCTAGGAGAATACAGCATGTAGAATTCATGGCTTTTTTCCCATGATTCTTTAGTCTTTCAAAGTTAATTTTTAAAATTTTCTTTATTTTTCTCTTTTTCTATTTTTTTAGTTGAATTTTTCTTCTTTCCATTTTCAACCAAGATTTTATCAATTCCTTTTTAAAAATCTTTTTTAATTTTCATTTTTATTGTCATATTCTATCCCTTCATTGTATTTTACCTTATTTTTTGTATATATATAAGTTTTTCTTTCTTTAAAATTTTGGGATACAGTTTCTTCTAACAGACCAAAATATACCCTAAATCTAATATATGACTTTGTCTTAGTCTCCTGCCTGATCACATTCGCTTTTTTTAAAAATTTTTTTGTTCTTTTTTCAACCAACTTCTTATCCTTTCTTAAAATTTTTGTTAATTTTCATCTTTACAGTAATATTCCATCCCTTCATCATATTTACCCTTATTTTTGTATATATATAAGTTTTTCTTTCTTTAAAATTTTGGGAGGCAATTTCTTCTAACAGACCAAAATACACCCAAAATCTAGTGTATGGCTCTGTTCTATTCACCAGCTTAATCATATTCTTTTTTTTTTTCCTTTCTTGCCCCCCTCCCCCCCCCCCCCCGCTCTCGGGTCTCTTCTGATTTGTTTAGTGTACATTTTTTCTGGGTTTGTTGTTACCCAGTTAGCATTTTGTTCTATCATTCATCTATTTTCCTCTGGACAAAATGACAAGACAGAAAAAAATCACCTAAAAAAAAAGAACAAGAGGCAGTACTGACTGCCAGGGACCTAATCAATATAGACATTGGTAAGATTTCGGAATGAGGGTTCATAATGATGACTATAAAGATACTAGCTGGGCTTGAAAAAAGCATAGAAGATACTAGAGAAACCCTTTCTGGAGAAATAAAAGAACTAAAATCTCAAGTTGAAATCAAAAAGGCTATTAATGAGGTGCAATCAAAAATGGAGGCTCTAACTGCTAGGATAAATGAGGCAGAAGAGAGAATAAGACCAAATAATGGAGAATAAAGAAGCTGAGAAAAAGAGAAATAAACAACTACTGGATCACAATGGGAGAATTTGAGACCTAAGTGATACCTTAAGATAAAACAATATTAGAATAACTGGGATCCCAGAAGAAGAAGAGAGAGAGGGGCAGAAGGTATATTGGAGCAAATTATAGCAGAGAACTTTCCTAATTTGGGGAGGGAAACAGGCATCAAAATCCAGGAGGCTCAGAGAACCCCCTTCAAAATCAATACTTATAGGTCAACACCCTGACATCTAATAGTAAAACTCACAAGTCTCGGAGACAAAGAGAAAATCCTGAAAATAGCTCAGGACAAGAGGTCTGTAACCTACAATGAGAGAAACATTAGATTGGCAACAGACCTATCCACAGAGACCTGGCAAGCCAGAAAGGACTGGCATGATATATTCAGAGCACTAAATGAGAAAAATATATAGCCAAGAATACTATATCCTGCTAAGCTGTCATTGAAAATAGAAGGAGAGATTAAAAAGCTTCTAGGACAAACAAAAACTAAAGGAATTTGCAAACAACAAACCAGCTCTACAAGAAATATTGAAAGGGGTCCTCTAAGCAAAGAAAGAGGCTAAAACTAACATAGACAAGAAAGGAAGAGAGACTATATACAGTAACAATCACCTTACAAGCAATACAGTGGCACTGAATTCATATCTTTCAATAGTTACCCTGAATGTAAATGGCCTAAATGTCCCAATAAAATCACAGGGTATCAGATTGGATTAAAAAAACAAGACCCATTGATATGCTGTTTGAAAGAGACTCATTTTAGACCCAAAACACCTCCAGATTTAAAGTGAGGGGGTGGAAAACCATTTACCATGCTAATGGACATCAAAAGAAAGCTGGAGAGGCAATCCTTATATCAGACAAATTAGATTTTAAGCCAAAGACAATAATAAGAAATGAGGAAGGACACTACATCATACTTAAAGGGTCTATCCAACAAAGAGATCTAACAATTGTAAATATCTATGCCCCTAACTTGGGAGCAGCCAATTATATGAGCCAATTAATAACAAAAGCAAAGAAACATATTTACAATAATACAATAATAGGGGACTTTAACACCCTCCTCACTGAAATGGACAGATCATCTAAGCAAAAGTTCAACAAGGAAATAAAGGCTTCAAGTTATATACTGGACTAGAAGGACTTCACAGATATATTCAGAACATTCCATCCCAAAAGCAACAGAATACACATTCTTCTCTAGGGCACATGGAACATTCTCCAGAATAGATCACATCCTGGGTCACAAATCAGGTCTCAACCGGTACCAAAAGATTGGGATCATTCCTTGCATATTTTTGGACCACAATGCTTTGAAACTAGAACTCAATCACAAGAGGAAAGTTGGAAAAAACTCAAATACATGGAGGCTTAAGAGCATCCTATTAAAGAATGAATGTGTCAACCAGGAAATTAAAGAAGAATTTAAAAAAATTCATGGAAACATATGAAAATGAAAAAACAACTGTTCAAAATCTTTGGGATGGAACAAAGGTGGTCCTAAGAGGAAAGTATATAGCAATACAAAACTTTCTCAAGAAACAAGAAAGGTCTCAAATACATAACCTAACCCTACACCTAAAGGAGCTAGAGAAAGAACAGCCAATAAAGTCTAAACCCAGCAGGAGAAGAGAAATAATAAAGATCAGAGCAGAAATCAATGAAATAGAAACCAAAAGAACAGTAGAACAGATCAATGAAACTAGGAGCTGGTTCTTTGAAAGAATTAATAAGATTGATAAACCCCTGGCCAGACTTATCAAAAAGAGAAGAGAAAGGACCCAAATAAATAAAAACATGAATGAAAGAGGAGAGATCACAACCAACACCAAAGAAATACAAACAATTATAAGAACATATCATGAGCAACTATATGCCAGGAAATTAGACAATCTGGAAGAAATGGATGCATTCCTAGAAACATATAAACTACCAAAACTGAACCAGGAAGAAATAGAAAACCTGAACAGACCCATAACCACTAAGGAAATTGAAACAGTCATCAAAAATCTCCCAAAAAAACAAGAGCCCAGGGCCAGATGGCTCCCCAGGGGAATTCTACCAAACATTTAAAGAAGAATTAATACCTATTCTTCTGAAACTGTTCCAAAAAATAGAAATGGAAGGAAAACTTCCAAACTCCTTTTATGAGGCCAGTATTACCTTGATCCCAAAACTAGACAAAGAAAGACCCAATTAAAAAGGAGAACTACAGACCAATATCCCTGATGAACATGGATGTAAAATTCTCACCAAAATACTAGCCAATAGTATCCAACAGTACATTAAAAGGATTATTCACCACGACCAAGTGGGATTTATCCCTGGGCTACAAGGTTGGTTCAACATCTGCAAATCAATCAATGTGATACAATACATTAATAAAAGAAAGAATAAGAACCATATGATCCTCTCAATAGATGCAGAAAAAGCATTTGACAAAGTGCAGCATCCTTTCTTGATTAAAACTCTTCAGTGGAGGGACAAAGGGTACATACCTCAATATCATAAAAGCCATCTATGAAAAACCTACAGCAAATATCATTCTCAATGGGGAAAAACTGAGAGCTTTTCCCCTAAGGTGAGGAACATGGCAGGGATATCCACTATCAGCACTGCTATTCAACATAGTATTGGAAGTCCTAGCCTCAGCAATCAGACAACAAAAAGAAATCAAAGGCATCCAAATCAGCAAAGAAGTCAAACTCTCCTCTTTGGAGATCATATGCTACTTTATGTGGCAAACCCAAAAGACTCCACCCTAAAACTGCTAGAACTCATACAGGAATTCAGTAAGTGGCAGGAATTAAAATCAATGCACAGAAATCAGTGGCATTTCTATACACCAACAACAACAGAAGAAAGTGAAATTAAGGAGTCGATCCCATTTACAATTGCACCCAAAACCATAAGATACCTAGGAATAAGTCTAACCAAAGAGGCAAAGAATCTGTACTCAGAAAACTATAAAATACTCATGAAAGAAACTGAGGAAGACATAAAGAAATGGAAAAACGTTCCATGCTCATGGATTGGAAGAACAAATATTGTGAAAATGTCTATGCTACCTAGAGCCGTCTATTTGATGTAATCCCTATCAAAATACCATCCACTTTTTTCAAAGAAATGGAAGAAATAATCCTAAAATTTGTATGGAACTAGAAAAGACCCCGAATAGCCAGAGGAATGTTGAAAAAGAAAAGCAAAGCTGGTAGCATCACAATTCCGGACTTCAAGCTCTATTACAAAGCTGTCATCATCAAGACGGTATGGTACTGGCACAAAAACAGACACATAGATCAATGGAACAGAATAGAGAGCCCAGAAATGGACCCTCAACTCTGTGGTCAACTGATTTTTGACAAAGCAGGAAAGAATGTCCAATGGAAAAAAAGACAGTCTCTTCAACAAATGGTGTTGGGAAGATTGGACAGCCACATGCAGAAGAATGAAACTGGACCATTTCCTTACACCACACACAAAAGTAGACTCAAAATGGATGAAAGACCTAAATGTGAGACAGGAATCCATCAAAATCCTAAAGAACACAGGCAGCAACCTCTTCGACCTCAGCTGCAGCAACTTCTTCCTAGAAACATGGCCAAAGGCAAGGGAAGCAAGGACAAAAATGAACTCTTGGGACTTCATCAAGATAAAAAGCTTTTGCACAGCAAAAGAAACAGTCAACAAAACTAAAAGACAACCGAAAGAATGGGAGAATATATTTGCAAATGACATATCAGATAAAGGGCTAGTATCCAAAATCTATAAAGAACTTATCAAATTCAACACCCAAAGAACAAATAATCTAATCAAGAAATGGGCAAAAGACATGAACAGACATTTCTGCAAAGAAGACATCCAAATGGCCAACAGACACATGAAAAAGTGCTCAACATCGCTTGGCATCAGGGAAATACAAATCAAAACCTCAATGAGATACCATCTCACACCAGTCAGATTGGCTAAAATTAAAAAGCCAGGAAATGACAGATGTTGGTGAGGATGCAGAGAAAGGGGAACCCTCCCACACTGTTGGTGGGAATGCAAGCTGGTGCAGCCACTCTGGAAAACAGTACAGAGGGTCCTCAAAAAGTTGAATATGGAGCTACCCTACAACCCAGCAATTGCACTACTGGGTATTTACCCCAAAGTTACAAATGTAGTGATCCAAAGGGGCATATGCACCCCAATATTTATAGCAGGAATGTCCACCATAGCCACACTATAGAAAGAGCCCAGATGTCCATCACAGATGAATGGATAAAGAAGATGTGGTGTGTGTGTATATATATACACACGCAATGGAATATTATGCAGCCTTCCAAAAATTGAAATCTTGCCATTTGCAAAAACATGGGTGGAACTAGAGGGTTATTAGGCTAAGTGAAATAAGTTGATCAGAGAAAGACAGTATCATATGATCTCCCTGATATGAGGAATTTGAGAAACAAGACAGAGGATCATAAGGGAAGGGAGGGAAAAATGAAACAAGACAAAACCAGAGAGGGAGACAAACCATAAGAGACTCTTAATCTCAGGAAACAAACAGGGTTGCTGGGGTGGAGGTGGGTGGGAGGGGCGGCGTGGCTGGGTGATGGACACTGGGGAGGTTATGTGCTATCGTGAGTGCTGTGAATTGTGTAAGACTGATGAATCACAGACCTGTATCCCTGAAACAAATAATACATTATATGTTAATGAAAAAATAAATAAGTAAATAAATAAGAAAAGGAGATTGTCAACAGTGGCAGACATAGAAATAGACTACATTTTAGAATTGTTAAATTATTTAAAGTAAGTTATCTTTAAAATAACCTTTAAAATATCCATGATACATATATTAAAGTACCTAGAGAAAAGGGACAAAATGCATGAAGAAATGTGTAATTTCACAAGAGAGATGGAAGCTAGAAAGAATCAAACGGAGATGATGTTCATGAAAAACATAATATTAGAGATGGATACAGTAGAAGAAAGAATCAATAAAGATAAAGTCATTTTATAGAAATAATCCTATATGAAACAGAGAAAACAATTTTAAAAAAGAACAGCTTTTTGGATCTTTGGAACAGAATCAAATTTTGTAGTATACTTATAATTAAAGTTTTGGACAAAGAGAAGAAAGAGAATGGGGCGGGACGCCTGGGTGGCTCAGTCATTAAGTGTCTGCCTTCAGCTCAGGTCATGATCCCAGGGTCCTGGGATCGAGCCCTGCTTCGGGTTCCCTGCTCCATGGGAAGCCTGCTTCTCCCTCTCCCACTCCCTCTGCTTGTGCTCTCTCTCTCTCTCTGACAAATAAATAAAATCTTTAAAAAAAATAAGAAAGAGAATGGGGCAAAAAAGAATACTGTATTATGAAGAAATAATATCCAAGATTCTAAATTTCAAGAAAACCAACAATTACAGACCTAAGTAGAGTGAATCCCTACCAGGAATTCAAAGAAACCCACAGGTAGGTATATAATAATTCAACTGCTGCAATAAAAATAAAGAGAAAATCGTAAAACCATCCAGTTGGGAGAAAAATACACAAAATATAGGGGATTAATTATTTGGATGATAGCTGATTTCACATAAGAAACTATGACATCCAGGGATGCCTGGGTGGCTCAGTCATTTAGTATCTGCCTTCGGCTCAGGTCATGATCCAGAGTCCTGGGATCGAGCCCTTCATCGGGCTCCCCGCTCTGCGGGAAGCCTGCTTCTCCCTCTCCCACTCCCCCCCTGCTTGTGTTCTGTCTCTCACTAGGTGTCTCTCTGTCAAATAAATAAAATCTTAAAAAAAAAAAAAAGAAACTATGACATCCAGAAGAAAATGTAAAAAACATATTTTAAAGTGCTCAGGGAAGGAAAAAAAAGCAATCTGGAAATCTATGCTCTTGAAAAATTAAGGTAAAAAATATGTCATTTCAGACAGACGAACACTGAGAGGATTTATCCCCAATGAACTCTATTACAAGAAATGCTAAAAGAAGTTCTTTAGGGAGAAGGGAAAGGATACCAGATAGAAATGCAAATCTTCAGGAAAAAATAAAGAACACTAGTCAGGAAATATATATACCTTACAATTGCCTGTTAAAACAAACAAAAATAGTAATGCATTATGTGGTTTATGATGTATGTAGAAGTAAAATTATACATACACTACCTAGTGAAATAAAGTTTAACTGTAGAAATGCATTTGAAGAGTGGATTGTAGTAAGTTAAATATGCATATTGTTACCTCTAGGACAACTATTAGAAATATAACACAAAGAGGCAAAACAATAAAGATAATAGAGGAGATAAGAAATAATACTCAAATAAAAATTCACCTAAAGAAGGTAGGTAAGGTAATCAATAATTATATTAAAAAAACTAAAGGGATACATAGATAAATATATGGTCATAGTTGTAGACTTCACGTTTCTCAATAATGGAGACAAATTTAGACAAAAAATCAGTAAGGATATAGAAGATTTTAACAGCATATCAGTAAGCTAAATCTAATCAATATTTAGAGAAAATTTCCCCCAACGATTTCAGAATGTACATTCTTCTCAGTCTGCATGGAACACTCACCAAGGCAGACCACATCATCAGTAAAAATAAAAAAAAAAAAAGCCTCAATAGATTCTAAATAATTGAAATGACGCTGAGAGACTTTTGTTTCTGGTCTGGCATGTAAATAGCTTGAATGCTGTTATCACCATCCTCACAACAAGAAGGGCTGAGCAAACCCAAAATCAGCAACTCCTCCTAGATCCATCAGAGAACTGAGCTCACAGGGCAAACCACTGACCCCAAAATTGAAGAGACAGGTGGATACAGAGCATCGCAGTGGACGTCATGGTGCAGAAGCCCGGGACCTCTATGGGACAAGTATGGTATAGGAGAACCTAAACTGTAGTTGACATATTGCTGGAGACTCAGCGAGTACAAGTTAGAGAATTAAAAGTCACCTGCTGAGAGTGAGAAGATAGGCAGATACAAGAGTCCATACTGTATGGATTCCATTTTCATGAAACCTGGGAAGAGAAAACACCAATCTGTGGTGGTGGAAACCAGAGCACTGGCCATGGAGATGGGGGACTGACTGATCAGGAAGGCTCATGCAGGAACCTTCTAGGGTGATCACAATTATCCATATCCTAACAAGGCTGTAGGTAATACAGGCATATCCATTTGTGAAAATCCACTGGACTGTACCCCTAAAACTTTTCCATTGAACTGAATGTAAGCTGTATTTCAACAGTAGAATTAAAAACTAAATAAATATGGACTTAACTCTCTTCCTGTTTACTCTTCCTCTAAGCAAAATTCAGTTAATTCAGGAGAATCAAGCTAAGGTCTCTATTTCATCTTGTAGTGCACCATATGCATGTATGTGTGTGTATACATTTGTGTGTGTGTGTGAGAGAGAGGGAGACATAAGGATAGAGGTATGGGTAGAGACTGAGAGGGAGAGAGATGGAAACAGGGACATGGAATTAAAGATAGATACAAGTAGAAGGAGACATTTTAGAAAGTAGAAGTGAAAAAATGCTTTTGCCATATTGTCAGACTTCAGGAAAGTTATGGAAGTCTTTGTTTTCCCACAGCCCAAAGGAAATATACCTATTAATGAACCTAACAGCACTACTCTTTCTAATCAATGAAGCAAAGCAGGTAAATATAGTGAGAGGTGAAAGCGGAAACCAGAGTCAAGGCATGCTAAGTTAGAAATGCAGGATACTTGATAATATTTTCCATAAAATAGCTGAGAGTTTTACACACATTTTCCTTCTATTTTAAGTGATTCTCACCCTTTCTATGTCACGAATTCCCAGTTAGGGTTCAGGAAGAGAAGGCACTGAGGAAGCCAATAGGTAGTTGCATTAGCTTTTCTATTTCAAGCTGTGACAGCTGCAAAATTGTTCAGTGTAACTCCACAGGGAGCGCTACCCAGCTATGCAAATGAATTCCAAATGTGACATTTGCCGGTGTGGGGGATGGTGGCTGCGGAGGCTGAGTGATTGCCACTGGTCCGTCTGATGGATTGATTCATATCACCAAGCAGCCTGCTGCCAATGATTGTGGCTCATCCATCCGTCAGCGACCTTCTCCCTGGAAGGAAGGAAAGGAGGGAGAAAGAACAGAAGAGCAGAAGAAAGGCAGAGAGGAAAAAAGAGAATTAAGGTCTTTTTTTCATTACTTTTCCCTCCTACTGGCAAGTACTCCTATCATTATGTCATTCTTCACCAAACCATTCCCTTGGCCCTGGCCACACACTTTGTTCATATTATAACCACATTAATAACCAGTCTTCACTTCTCCTCTGTCCTTACTGTGTGACTTGCTTTGGTATTGCTTGATTGGTATTTATCTCATGTTCTTTAGAATTTGCTATTTCAAGAATAGAGATAACAGAGATTTTATGGTATGATATAAATCCTAACCTATATGGGCAGAAGATATATGAAATATTGTCAGTACCCTTTCAGTAAGAAAGTCCTGTGTTATGTATGTTATTTTCAGTTTTGTCAGGAGACCCCTGATTTAGTAAAAAAATCTCCTGTTCCTGCATGAAAACATTTTGGTGGGTGGGAGTTTACAGAAGAGAGGGAGGTAAAGAGTGAGTAATGTCAAAAAAGGGGACAGAACTAAGAAACCAAAAATGTCCCCAAAAGTTCATGGATTTGTAGTCTGGAATGTATTTCTCTCTAAATGTTTTTATTTTCTTAATCTTTTGTCTGAACTGGCCTGAGCCATACTTCTTTATGAAAGCAGAATTTTTACAGAGAAGAAAAGTGCCCTCCATTTAGGAGCTTAAGAGCTATCTGTCTTGTTTAAAGAGTTACAGCAAAGGCAATATTGGGTGGGTAGGAGCAGGGCTGATACACAGATGTTTCTGTTACTTTTCTCCTTGGGGACTCACACTCTGATTCTCTTGACCTCTTTGAAATTCTCAACTGCATTTGTTTCTCAATTCCTTTCTTCAGTTGTATTCAGTTTGTAAGCAGAATTTATTGGCAACATATAAGACTCAGGATGTTATGGTTGGAGAATAAAAATAAAATTTTCACCCTTAGAAGAAGTCTGTAAACAAGAAAAAAAAAAAACCATCAGAGTATAGATGAAATTGGTATGTGGCTATAAAGTTCACTTTTAAGGACTCAGAAAGATTTATGACAATGAATAGTAGACTCAGTTAAGTTGACAGAAGGACTTCAAAGAATCATCAGTGCATGTGCTAAAACTCTCACACCAGAACCAAAGTATAAAAGGACCTACAGCAAAAAGATTTATGCATGGGGTTTTTGGAGCATGGTGTGAACCACAGTTATATTCATAGGAAACCCACAAAGGTTTTCCAAAGGTTGAAAAAAAAAAAAATTCCACAAGTAGCTTGGACTAAAGGGGCCAGAAACAGTTTATAATAAAAGGAGAGCCCTAGGCTTCCCAATTTTTATGATGAGGAAGAAGTATGATAACTATTCAGGAGCAAAATTATTTTCCATTTTTCCATTTTTATTTTTAATCAACTTTATTTTTATTTTTTTAATTTTTTAAAAATTTTATTATGTTATGTTAGTCACCATACAATACATCATTAGTTTTTGATGTAGTGATCCACGATCCATTGTTTTCATGTCACACCCAGTGCTCCATGCAGTACGTGCCCTCCTTAATACCCATCACCGGGCTGACCAATCTCCCCTCCCCCCAAAACCCTGTTTGTTTCTCAGGTCCATAGTCTCTCATGGTTCATCTCTCCCTCCGATTTCCCTCCCTTCATTTTTCCCTTCCTTCTGATGTCCTCCATGCTATTCCTTATGTTCCACAAATAAGTGAAACCATATGATAATTGACTTTCTCTGCTTGACTTATTTCACTTAGCATAATCTCCTCCAGTCCCATCCATGTTGATGTAAAAGTTGGGTATTCATCCTTTCTGATGGCTGAGTAATATCCCATTGTATATATGGACCACACCTTCTTTATCCATTCATCTGTTGAAGGGCATCTCGGCTCTTTCCACGGTTTGGCTATTGCGGACATTGCTACTATGAACATTGGGGTGCATATGGCCCTTCTTTTCACTACATCTGTGTCTTTGGGGTAAATACCCAGGAGTGCAATTGCTGGGTCATAGGGTAGCTCTATTTTTAAATTTTTGAGGAACCTCCACACTGTTTTCCAAAGTGGCTGTACCAACTTGCATTCCCACCAACAGTGTAAGAGGGTTCCCCTTTCTCCACAACCTCTCCAACATTTGTTGTTTCTTTCCCTGTCCATTTTTGCCATTCTAACTGGTGTAAGGTGGTATCTCAGTGTGGTTTTGATTTGGATTTCTCTCATGGCTAATGATGATGAACATTTTTTCATGTGTCTGTTAGTCATTTGTATGTCTTCTTCAGAGAAGTGTCTGTTCATCTCTTCTGCCCACTTTTTGACTTGATTATTTGTTTTTTGGGTGTTGAGTTTGAGAAGTTCTTTATAGATTTTGGATACCCTTTATCTGCAGTGTCATTTGCAAATATCTTCTCCCATTCTGTGGGTTGCCTCTTTGTTTTGTTGACTGTTTCTTTGCTGTACAGAAGCTTTTTATCTTAATGAAGTCCCAAAAGTTCATTTTTGCTTTTGTTTCACTACCTTTTGGAGATGTATCTTGAAAGAAGTTTCTGTGGCCAATGTCAAAGAGGTTACTGCCTATGTTCTCCTCTAGGATTTGGATGGATTCCTGTCTCACATTGAGGTCTTTCATCCACTTTGAGTTTATCTTTGTGAATGGTGTTAGTGAATGGTCGAGTTTCATTCTTCTGCATGTGGCTGTCCAATTTTCCCAGCACCATTTATTGAAGAGACTGTCTTTTTTCCATTGCATATTTTTTCCTGCTTTGCCAAAGATTATTTGACCGTAGAGTTGAGGGTTCATATCTGGGTTCTCTATTCTGTTCCATTGGTCTCTATGTCTGTTTTTGTGCCAGTACCATGCTGTCTTGGTGATCACAGCTTTGTAATACAGCTTGAAATCGGGCAACGTGATGCCCCCAACTTTGTTTTTCTTTTTCAACATCTCTTTGGCGATTCGGGGTCTTTTCTGATTCCATACAAATTTTAGGATTGTTTGTTCCAGCACTTTGAAAAATGTCATTGGAATTTTGATCAGGATGGCATTGAAGGTATAGATTGCTCTGGGTAGCATAGACATTTTAACAATGTTTATTCTTCCGATCCATGAGCATGGAATATTTTTCCATCTTTTTGTGTCTTCTTCAATTTCTTACATGAGTGTTTTGTAGTTCCTAGAGTATAGATCCTTTACCTCTTTGGTTAGGTTTATTCCAAGGTATCTTATGGTTTTTGGTGCTATTGTAAATGGAATCATTTCTTTAATTTCTCTTTCAACAGTTGCGTTGTTAGTGTATAAGAAAGCAACTGATTTCTGTGCACTGATTTTGTATCCTGCCACATTACTGAATTGCTGGATGAGTTCTAGTAATTTGGGGGTGGAGTCTTTTGGGTTTTCCACATAAAGTATCATGTCGTCTGCAAAAAGAGAGAGTTTGACTTCTTCTTTGCCAATTTGAATACCTTTTATTTCTTTTTGTTGTCTGATTGCTGTTGCTAGGACTTCTAGTACTATGTTGAACAACAGTGGTGAGAGTGGGCACCCTTGACATGTTCCTGATCTTAAGGGAAAGGCTCTCAGCTTTTCCCCATTGAGGATGATATTCACTGTGTGTTTTCCTTGGATGGATTTTATGAGCTTGAGGAATGTTCCCTCTATCCCTATACTCTGGAGCGTTTTAATCAGGAAAGGATGCTGTATTTTGTCAAATGCTTTTTCTGCATCAATTGAGAGGACCATATGGTTCTTCTCCCTCCTCTTATTAATGTGTTCTATCACATTGATTGATTTGCGAATGTTGAATGACCCTTGCATCCCGGGGATAAATCCCACTTGGTCGTGGTGGATGATCCTTTTAATGTATTGTTGGATCCTAGTAGCTAGGATTTTGTTGAGGATTTTGGAATCCATATTCATCAGGGATATCGGTCTGAAATTCTCCTTTTTGATGGGGTCTTTGCCTGGTTTGGGGATTAAGGTAATGCTGGCCTCATAGAATGAGTTTGGAAGTTTTCCTTCTGTTTCTATTTTTTGAAACAGCTTCAGTAAAATAGGTATTATTTCTTCTTTGAATGTTTGGTAGAATTCCCCAGGGAATCCATCAGGCCCTGGACCCTTGTTTTTGGAGAGGTTTTTGATCACTGGTTCAATCTCGTTTCTGGTTATTGGCCTATTCAGGTTGTCAATTTCTTCCTGTTTCAGTCTTGGCAGCTTATAGGTTTCCAGGAAGGCCTCCATTTCATCCAGATTGCTCAGTTTATTGGCATATAGTTGTTGATAATAATTTCTAATAATTGTTTCTATTTCCTTGGTGTTGGTCGTGATCTCTCCCCTTTCATTCATAATTTTATTAATTTGGGTCCTTTCTCTTTTCTTTTGGATAAGTCTGGCCAGTGGTTTATCAATCTTATTAATTCTTTCAAAGAACCAACTTCTAGCTTCATTGATCTGATCTACTGTGTTTCTGGTTTCTAATTCATTG
Source organism: Neomonachus schauinslandi (assembly GCF_002201575.2). Lineage (NCBI taxonomy): Eukaryota > Metazoa > Chordata > Mammalia > Carnivora > Phocidae > Neomonachus > Neomonachus schauinslandi. Next base: position 4,431,564 of record NC_058410.1, read on the forward strand.
ATTTCTGCTCTAATTTTAATTATTTCTCTTCTAATGTGTGGCTTAGGCGTCGTTTGTTGCTTTTTCTCTAGTTCTTTAAGGTGTAGAGTAGGTTGGTGAATTAGGGATTTTTCTATTTTTTTGAGTGAGCCTTGGATGACAATGTATTTCCCCCTTAGGACCGCCTTTGCAGTATCCCATAGGTTTTGGACCGATGTGTTTTCATTCTCATTGATTTCCATGAATTGTTTAAGTTCTTCTTTGATCTATTGGTTGACCCAAACATTCTTGAGCAGAGTGGTCTTTAGCTTCCAAGTGTTTGGATTTCTGCCAAATTTTTTCTTGTGATTGAGTTCCAGTTTTAGAGCATTGTGGTCTGAGAATATGCAGGGAATAATCTCAATCTTTTGGTATCGGTTGAGACCTGATTTGTGACCCAGTATATGGTCTATTCTGGAGAAAGTTCCATGTGTGCTCGAGAAGAATGAGTATTCTGTTGTTTTAGGGTGGAATGTTCTGTAAATACCTATGAGGTCCATCTGGTCCAATGTATCATTCAAAGCTCTTGTTTCCTTGTTGATTTTCTGCTTAGATGATCTGTCCATTGCTGAGAGTGGAGTATTGAGGTCTCCTACAATTAACGTATTGTTATCAATATGACTCTTTATTTTGGTTAACACTTGGCTTATGTATATAGCTGCTCTCATGTTGGGGGCATAGATATTTACAATTGTTCGATCTCCTTGTTGGATAGACCCTTTAAGAATGATATAGTGTCCTTCTGTGTCTCTTATTACAGACTTTAGTTTAAAATCTAATTTGTCTGATATAAGAATTGCTACCCCAGCTTTCTTTTGAGGTCCGCTGGCATGGAAGATGGATCTCCATCCCATCACTTTCAGTCTGGATGTATCTTTAGGTTCAAAATGAATCTCTTGTAGACAGCATATGGATGTGTCCTGCCTTTTTATCCAATCTGCAACCCTGTGCCGTTTTATGGGAGCGTTTAGGCCATTCACGTTGAGAGTGATTATTGAAAGATATGAATTAATTGTCATCATGTTGCCTGTGAAGACATTGTTTTGATAGATTGTCCCTGTAAATTTCTGTTGTGGATCACTCTTGGGGTCTTTCTCCTTTTATAGAACCCCCCTTAATATTTCTCGCAGGGCCGGCTTAGTGGTCACATATTCTTTCAACTTCTGCTGGTCATGGAAGCTCTGCATCTCTCCATCCATTCTAAATGAAAGCCTTGCCGGATAAAGTATTCTTGGCTGCATGTTCTTCTCATTTAGTACCCTGAATATGTCTTGCCAGGCCTTTCTGGCTTGCCAGGTCTCTGTGGATAGGTCTGACATTATTCTGATGTTCCTTCCTCTGTACCTAAGGAATCTCTTCCCCCTAACTGCCCTTAAGATGGTTTCCTTGGTTCTAAGATTTGCAAGTTTTACTATTACATGCCGGGGTGTTGGCCTGTTTTCCTTGATCTCAGGAGGGGTCCTCTCTGCCTCTAGGACTCGAATGTTTGTTTCATTCCCCAGATTAGGGAAGTTCTCAGCTACGATTTGCTCAAATACATCTTCTAACCCTCTCTCTCTCTCCACTCCCTCTGGGATTCCAATGATTCTGACATTGGAACGCCTCATGGTGTCACTTATTTCTCTGATTCTATTTTCATGGATTCTGAGTTGTTTTTCCCTGGCCTCCTCTTTTCCCTTTTTATCTATTATACTGTGTTCCAGATCGCTTATTCTCTCTTCTGTCTCAGTTACCCTAGCTGTTATGTTATCTAGATTGGATTGGATCTCATTGATAGCATTTTTAAGTTCTGCCAATTCCCCTTTTATTTCTGCCCTTAGAGACTCTATGTTGCCATTAATTGATTTCTCCATTCTAGCCATTGTCTTCACAATTGCTAGCCTGAATTCCATCTCCGACATCTTGGTTATATCTGCATCATAAGTCATAATCTCTGAGTCTTTTCTGTTTTGGGGGCTCCTCCTCCTAGTCATTCTGTTGATGGGTGTTTGAGGGAAGGTATAGAGTCCAAATTATTGACCAGAACCCATGCAAGATGCACCTGTTTTCTTGGGACCTTAGGGTTGCTGGCCTCTTGTTTTCCCAGCCTGTCTTCTGCGGAAGGGGCCTGCCGGGCTGTTACTCACGCAACCCTGTTTGGGGGGAGTTGCCCTGTGCCCCTGTGGCGGGGGATGGGCTCAGTGGGGATCAGTCTTTGGGGCTTTTGTTCTCTGGCACCTTCCCCTGGTGGCTTTCCGTGTCTGTTCCGTGAGTCAGAGCAGAAGAGACCGTTTCCAACCCTCTGCCTCAAAGCAGAGAGACCGCAGTCTGTTCTTCAGTGAGCTCTCCAGGCCACACCGTCTCTGTTTCTGTCCCTGCTGCTATAAACTGCAGCAGCCTGGGTTGTGCGCCCCTCCGCAGCGCCCCGAGTCCTGCCTCCAGGTTGGGGCATGTCTCTGCCCTTTGTGCTTCTAAAACCGCCAGCCGCTCCCAGTTTGCGTGCGGACTCCGCCGCTGGGGGTTCCCACCCCCGGGGGTTGCAGTTCACCGGCGGGACTCCGGCCCACCGGGTTTCCATCTCGGAGGCTACAGTTTGTGTGCGCTCAACCGTCGCTCCGGTTTCTTTCCGGGGGCCTGCGATTCGCGTGCAGGCGACCCCGCCGGTCTGGTTTTCCACCCCGGGGGCTGCCCTAAAGTCCTTTCCCGCCGCTACCGGTCTGCGAGTCTGTGCCCGTCTGCAGCGCGCGCGGCTGTCGCTCACCGGCAGTGTAGGATCCCCACGGCCAGGCACCCTCCTGCCGCCGTTTATCCTCTGATATCTGCCCGCAGAATCACGGCTCCCCTCTTCGTACCTCAAAACCAACCGCCTGCGATATTCTGTTTGTAGAGATCCAGATCCTCTTACATCTCAGGCTGGTTTCGTGGGTGCTCAGAGTGGTCTGGTGGATATCCAGCTCAATTCCGGGGACCAGTTGAAATAGGGTCCCCTGCTCCTCCGCCATCTTTCCCCCCTCCTCAACTTTATTTTTAAATCAATCTTATATACGTACATAAAATTGAATTGTTCATTGAATTTTGGCAAATGTGTAAATATGTGTACCCATGTAACTGCCAACCATAACCAAGATAGAAACATTTTCATTTTCCTAAAAAGTTTATTTCACTAGTCAATCTCCATCCATACTGTCTCTTTTATGTGACTATTGATAAAATTTAATTTTTCTAGAGTTATGTATGAATGAAAATATATTTTAAATTATAAATGTTAAATTTTATACAAATTTTCATATATGTGTAATTATATAGTATAAACTGTTTTCTTTTTTTAGATTATTTATTTATTTGAGAGAGAGAATGAGACAGAGAGAGAGAGCACGAGATGGGGGAGGGTCAGAGGGAGAAGCAGGCTCCCCGCCGAGCAGGGAGCCCGATGCGGGACTCGATCCCGGGACTCCAGGATCATGACCTGAGCCGAAGGCAGTCGCTTAACCAACTGAGCCACCCAGGCGCCCCACAGTATAAACTGTTTTTGACTGACTTTTTTTTTTTTTTAAATCACTGTAATGGTTTCAGACATATGAGTTTTCATGTATCAATTTTATCTATACATTGTATATTGATGTTGCTGAATAGAATTTTACCCCATAGATATTCTGAAGTTGAATTATTCACTCATCTGTTGATTTATATTTGGTTTATTTCCAGTTTGGGGTTATTATAAATTAAAGCAGCTATGAACATTAATGTGTAAATCTCTGTGTGGGCACACGATTTTCTGTATCTTGGGTAAATGCTTTAAAGTCAGATATCTTGGCCATATTGTAAGTGTACAATTAGCTTTAAAACACAATGCCAAAGTGTTTGCAAAATTTTACATTCTGACCAGCAATGTATGAAATTTCTGGTTACTCCACCTCAATTTGCTATGGTCAGTCTCAGTAATAGAAGTTCTAGAATAGTCTCATCTCACTGTGCTTTTAATTTGCATTTTCCTGGTGACATAAAATTGAGCATCTTTTCATGTGCTCATGTCATATTAGTATTGGATGCTAGTTCTGTACACATTGTGGATACACATACTTTTTTCATATATATGCAAAGCAAATATTTTCTTCTACTTTCTGTATTACATTTTCATTTCCTTAATAATGTCTTTCAAAAAGTAAAAGGTTTTAATTTTAAGTCCAATATAACAATTGGATTACTTTATGTGTTGTACTTGTTGTAACATAGCTAAGGAATTTTGGACTACACCAATGATGAAAATACTTGCTTCATTGTAAATATTTTGTAGTTTTACATAGCTATGACCAATTTTGAGTTATTTTATTGGATGGTACATGATAAGGTTAAGGTTTTTAAATATATTAATACACAATTTTCTAGGATTATATATTGAAAATTCTATTTTCCTCATTAAATTACCTTGGCTAATTTCCGCATTAAATTTACTTGGATGAAATAAAAACTTGACCATCTATATTTTGATACAATTCTGGACAAGTTTTCCCTAAATTAATTGACCCCTTACATTTAGGTTTATTTCTGGACTCAAAAATTTGTTCCATTGGACTGCTTGTGTATTCATATGTCAACGGTAATGTTATATTGATTCCTATAGCTTTAAAATAAGTTTGGAAATCAGGTACTCAAGCATATAATGGAATACTACATAGTGTTTTTAAGAAATGTACTACTGTCTTTTTTGGATAAATCTCAAAAAAGAAAAGATGTGAGGTAAAAAAATGTTGAAGATTTTATAGATTGTAGCACAAACAAGATTAATCTATAGTAATAAAAATCTGAACAACGCATAGAGAGCTTTGGCAGAGGTGCACGTGGAAATTCCGTGAGGAAACTGACATGTTATGTATCTTGACTGGGTGATGTTAATGTGTGTGTGTTGGTCAAAATTAAGTTACCATTAAGACGTGAATTGCTGTATTTGTAAGGTTTACAAATTTAAATTTTTTTTTAATTTTTATGTCTTTTTTAAAAAAGCTTGCAAAGTCAAGAATTACTACTTATCTGTATTTATTTGGATAATTCTATATCTCTGATAGTGATTAGTTTATCTAATGTGTTCTCCATTCCTGCAATTTTTACATTACACTGGTTATATATTGTTGAGGCCAGAGCATTTCAGGTGTCAGAAACAGCAAATATGAAAGTCAAGGGAAAGGTGGGGACTATAGGCAAAACTTTAAAGAAGCACTTTGCTAGTGGGTCACTTGATGAGTAAGGACAGGAGAGGATGATGAGGAATCAGGGAGGCTAGTCAGAGCCAGATATACAAGGATGTTTGGGTTTAACAGCACATTTCAAGATGTCCTGATAATAGTCATGATTTTTCTTTGTCCTGTCTTAGCCTTAAACAAAAGTCTACATACACTAAGTTGGAAATTATAACATCATTCTGACACAGATGGGAAAAAGTGATTGAAAAACTTGCTTCTGAGATCCTCTAGGATAAGCGCACACAAACACTACATTACCTGGTGCTCAACCACCAATGCCACACTAAAGGAGTCCTTTGAGTGGTTCCACATGGTCTGAAGAAGTTTGATTACAGCAGGTATTTCTGAAGCTTAATGTAAGACTTTCCTTTTGCAAAAGTTCGTGTGTGAACACACACACAAACTCAAACAGACAAGTGCATTTAAATTTACATAACACTAACGTCTCAGTAGACATTAAATTACCTCTAGCGAAATAACGACAAACATTTTTTTGGAGAGTGCAGGGAAAGTTAAGGATGTGTTTATGTGTGTGTTTTAAATAATACATTTTTTTCTTGAAATCATTTTTTAAAATTTATTTTTATAATACACTTTGTTGATAAAGGGGTTACTTCTCTTACTTTTGTTTTTGACCAATTTTAGGTCCACGCCTCCATCATTTTCCCCTCAGTGGAAAGTCCTGTTTGGAAAGGGAGCCCAAGGACGATGGCTCTAGTAGTTTGTGGCCGCCAGACTTCTCCATTCGCTCCGGTCCTCATGGTGGGGCTCCTTGAGTTCAATGGCTACTGAATTAGACAGAACACTCCTCATTCCAGCCCATCATTCTTATAGGTACTTAGAGGATCTCCTGTTTTACACCAAACCCAAACCCACCCTGCCTTCTTCCCTCTGCTGTTTCCCATCAGATACCAGTAATTTACAATCTTTAGGGCAGCTGATGATTTTTTTCCCTACTTTCATTTGTATTTTGAAGACTAAGATTATACTTTGTTATTCTACTATGCTGTAAGTGTCACTCACGGACTTAAAAAGTCTTGCTATATTATTTTAATTGCTCTGTTATTATGTGGGTATTTGGAAAGATATAAAAATTTCTATTACCTCTACCATCCTCTTCCCCAAATCCTTTTATACCTGATTGTTTTTATTTTTATCTAATATTAATTTCCATAGTTTGTTCCTTTATACATTTTGCGCACATTTCTTTGATTTATTAAGTTGCAAATCATTCTAGACTTTTCCCGTTTAATATATTTCCTATTAATTTCATTTCCCTATACTCCTAAATACAAATGTGTTTCTCTATTAATTTTCCTCTCAAAGCACGCTATTTCTCCTGTCAAGCTACCAACAGTTTGTCCCTTGGAATTATCAATTATTGAAGATTCAATTATATTATTTCTTCTTCCAATATTTGTTTATCTATTTATCTAAAATTTATCCCCCTCACAACATATTTCTCACTCTGACAAGTGCAGATACATTATACACACAGGTGTGTGTATATATATATGCATATATATATATATATAATATCTTAATTTCTTCATATCTTTCTTTCCTATCTTCCTATCATGCCTGCTCAGATTAAATTTTTGAAAAAACTATTCCCCATCCCAAGTTTTTTTATGAGAAGCTTTGATTTTGGTTTTGCTGACATATTTTAATACATTTCAATATTTATTATTACAACTTCCTTTGTGGTATGAATCCATTGCTTTAAGAGTTCTAACTTAGCGCTTCTATATCCCTAGACAGTCTATTGTCTTCAATCTAGATAAAGATACAGATATTGTGTGTCGTAAATTTTTTTATATCTGGAAATCTTCTGGATGCGATGACTATCTCTGTGGCAGTCCTGCTCCTTCTGTGGGTTGGAGGTGATCCCACTGCCTGCCCACCTGCAGGGGTGTGACAAGAATTCTGGCGCCAGTCTGACATATTTTCCTTTAGAGAAAACATGATCTTCTGACCTGGAAATTGGAACCTTTTAAACTAGGATGAGCCTAAGTTTGGGCTTTTCCTCATCACTTCAGAGTTAGGTTCAGCGGAATCCTTTACATTTATAGATGTAGATATTTCCTCACCTCATGGGCACTTTCCTCTGTTCTCTGTGGAATTCCTGTTTATCTTCCATGTGTGTCTTTTTGTCTTCCTGGAACTTCAACTACTTGCAATCCTCTGCATCTCCTAATGATCTCATGATTTCCATCACTTTATATTTTTGTGCTATGAAATATTAATTTCATGTGATTCTTAGACACTAATACATGTGTAAGCAATGACTATCCCTGCCTTTACTTCTTTTACTGAATTCTTTGTTGGTAAATCATGCTAGTTTGTTTTATATCCTTCATATCTCTTATGATTCTCTAAATTTCCTTTTTCTTTTTTTTTTTCTGTTGAATGCATTGTTTCTGTGATAGTTAATTTTATGTGTCAAATTGGCTGCATCACATTGCCCAGATATGTGTCTGGCTATATCTATTTACTTGTATCTGTTATCTATATCTGTCTATCTATCAATCATGTATAGAGTAGATAGATAGATAGATAGACAGATAGTTGGAATAGATAGATAGATGAGAAATAGATAGTTGGAGTAGATAGATAGTTGGAATAGATGATGATGATGATAAATAGATAGATGATAGATGATAGATAGATAGACGATAGAGTAGATAGATAGTTGGAATAGATAGATGGTAGAAAGATAGATGAGAGATGATAGATAGATAGATGGAGTAGATAGAGTAGATAGCTAGTTGGAATAGATGATGATGATAGATAGATATAGATAGATAGATGATAGAGTAGATAGATGGATAGATAGATAGTTGGAATAGATAGATGATAGATAGATAGATGATAGATAGATAGTTGGAATAGATGATGATGATGGATGATAGATGATAGATAGATGATAGATAGATGATAGATTATAGATAGATAGATAGAGTAGATAGATAGATAAGTAGATAGATAGATAAGTAGATAGATAGATAAGTAGATAGATGGCCTAGATAGATGGTGATCCTATTGGTTCTGTTTCTCTGAAGAACTCTGATACCTTTCCTCCAGCAGCCGTTTTTACTGACTGCTGTTTGTTCTAATCTTTTTCTCTCTTGTTGCTATTGGATCCTCTTAGATGTGTTCTAGTTTTTCCTTGATGGCTCACTGGGGCTGACATCTGCCTGCTGGACTAACTGACTGACCCTAATAGGGAAGTCTCACAAGTTGTGAAAGGAAAAGAGTAAGTGCCCTTCCAGTTGAAAGGGTGAAGAGGGCAGACTGACAAACACTGTGAAGGCATCTGGAGAAAGTCTCACTCATTTCCCTCTTCCTTTCTCTCTAGGTCATACAGCTTCCAGCCCACTTTATCAGGAACTGCTTTGCCAGCCAGGGGCAAAATTGTTCAGTCAGATTCAGGTGGTGGCAATGTAGACTCTGCACAGAGGTTTGCTATTTCTGTTGCACGAGCTCTCTCCAGAGTCATTGGTTTTGCACAACCCATCCCAAATCTGCCTTAGGTGTGATCCAACTTCCGTGGCTCCCAACATCCCTTAGAGTCAGGATGGAAATACAGGTCAAATCTGGTCAAAGAAGGAAGGAATTGTGTGCAAAATTTAGCCTCAAATATTTCTTACATTCTTTGAGTATATTCTTTGCTATTTATCTTAAAATTTCTTATAATAATAAAAATGCATTTTAAAAATAAAGTGCCTATTAGCATCATTCATTCATTCATCTTTCATTCAACTGTTAAATAGACATGTTGAGCAATGATTATCAACCACATCCTGTAAGAACACACTGTGCAGAGTAAGGAACAGGCGAGGTAAGAATTGTGATACCATGTCATGTGTCCTCTCAGCACTGTAAGCTCACATCTCTAAGAAGATCCAAATGATCTTTTAAAAACTTTCTTTTTGGGTGCCTGGGTGGCTCAGTTGGGTAAGCGACTGCCTTCAGCTCAGGTCATGATCCTGGAGTCCCTGGATCAAGTCCCGCATCGGGCTTCCTGCTTGGCAGGGAGTCTGTTTCTCCCTCTGACCCTCCCGACCCTCCCCCCTCTCATGCTCTCTCTCTCTCTCAGTCTCTCTCTCTCAGATAAATAGATAAAATCTTAAAAAAAAATTAAAAACTTTCTTTTTATCTTTATATTTTCTACAGTGTTCTTTTTTCGTTATAAAAATTGCTTTAAGTCATTTTTTATTGTTATTAAAGATAACAATACTTTATCTTATTTGGAAAATCAGAACCAAATATTTTTTTAAAGAGAACCTGGAAGTAGCATTGAAATTTATAACAAATTCTACTTTTGCTTTCAGGAATCTGCTAAAAAATAATCTTGGGGCATGATTGGGATATTTTTAGAAGATCGACACGTGTCTGATATATTAATCATGAGATATACCACTCAGTTGAGGATGAAATACTGAGCTATAATCCAGAGAGTGTTGGCTATGAGAGTTGTGTTTGCTAAATTTCCTAAACAAGTGGAGTAGAAATAATTAGAATTAAATGGGAATTGACCTGGAAATGCATTAAATCCAGGAGGTGGAGATGGGAGAACAAGAGAGAAAGCCTTCATACCTCACTGGAGAGAAGCTTTCTAATTATGCAAAATGTTTCTGTGGAAAAGTCATCCCTTAAGGAAGTAACATTGGATTTTGAATCTGTGTTCCTGACACAGCCAAGCAAGTTTCTATCAAAACTTCCATAACTAAAAGAAAACAAAGATGCTGGAAAACTATACAACAAACTAAGAATGTCTACTACAATAAGGCATAGAGTTAAGCCGATGCTCTTTTGGTTGAGCTACCTGAGGCAGAAATTACAGAGGGGTGTGGGTGCATGCCATATTATTATCCACAGGATGGCACGCAGACTTGAGGAGAAATAGGCTCTCTGTCTGCCGTGATTCTAAACCAAACCATTTTCAGGATGTGACTACGTTATGGACCATGTAATAAAAACAAAGGTTGTCAGAAGGTAAACATGATTGTGAAAAGTAGATTTACAAGAAAGCTAACTTTATATGAGGGCTTCCTATCAGTAACTACAATGTGTGATGAGTTGAGCTTGGAACGACCTTTCAAAATAAAACAGATTTTTCTCAAAATAATTTCAAGAAAGGATACAGAAGAATCAAACATTTAAAAAATTCCTAAGTTTGGGCACCTGGGTGGCTCAGTTGGTTAAGTGTCTGCCTTCAGCTCAGATCCTGATCCCAGGGTCCTGGGATCGAGTGCCGCATCAGACTCCCTGCTCCGAGGGGGGGATCCTGCTTCTCCCTCTGCCTCCCTCTTTCTCTCTCTCTCATGAATAAATAAATAAAATCTTTAAAAAATTCCTAAGTTTTTTTTTTTTTAGGTTATAAAAGATTGTCTAAGATAATCGAAAATGAACACCTAATCATAAAGGTCCGAAACATTCCTGCAGCACTTTGGAGGGATAATGTCCCTATTATTTCAATACTCATCTGATCCACTACATCATGATTTTCTGACTCCAGTGTCCATAATAATCTCTGCTGTTAAAGAGCTATGAAGGGGGCGCCTGGGTGGCTCAGTTGGTTAAGCGACTGCCTTCGGCTCAGGTCATGATCCTGGAGTCCCGGGATCGAGTCCCACATCGGGCTCCCTGCTCGGCGGGGAG